>NW_023503972.1:608107-1216214 GCF_014529535.1 Bradysia coprophila | reverse complement strand
ATGAGTGAAAAATACTCAAAAATTAGAGAAAGTTTGACATAAAATGTTAACACATTGAAATTAATTGCGGCTTGCCAACTTTCGGCACCCTGGACTTTACTTAAATAGTCGAGTAATTCCTCCAAATAAATTTCTAAAAATCCAAAACTGAATTCTAGATTTTTAGAAATTTATTTGGAGGTATTCCACGACTATTTAAGTAAAGTCCAGGGTGCCGAAAGTTGACAAGCCGCAATTATTTTGAATGTGTTAAAGCAACGCACTTCAAGCAAAAGTGATATTTATGACAGCTGCCAAATAGAGTACTTTTTGTATGAAATTTTATCCCCACTCTTTTTACAGTGTAAGATTTTGTATGGAGCACTGTCAAGTTTCAGTACGCTATTTAGAGTACCACTTTTGCTTGAAGTGCGTTGTTTAGAACCATCTGTCAAATATTATTCATGCCTGTTCTAAACCTGATTCTTATTTTAAATAAATTTTTCATTAATTTTATACGGTCCCACGAACCTTCACTTTTGAGATTTGTTTTGCTCGGTTGACAGCACCAAACAAAAGTTAAAAATCTATTACAGTTTGTTCAACATTGGAAAACACAATTTTAGATTAATCAGAGTTTATCGATGTTCCCAGTCAATTTAGTGATTCCCAGTATATGATACTTTGGCGGATATTTTGAATTCGCTAAGAAATTTTCAAATTTTGTGCCAAAACATCATAGTCTGGAAACACTTTATTGACTGGGAAGTGGGAACATCGATGGCTGTTAAAACTTTAAAAAATCTCAAATATGTTCACTACTAAAAAAACCTAATGTGCATTTGAGCTTTAGTTTCCAAAAATCATTTTCCTTTAATTTGCACTATGCAAACATCTGCCAGAGTCGAGGTCTACAAACCGTATCGTATTGTTTGTGTGTCTCGGAGAGTTTTCAAAAGCTTTGACTTTTGATTAACATTAGAAAATTGGAATATTTTCGTTGATTATATAAAAGCTCATTCAAGCTCGCGAAACCTAACTCAAGGCAGAGCTACGATTGTGATTCGGTATTTTGGCTTAACACTGAAGAATTAGGAAATTAGTTATTTATTTAACAAGTGGCATATTATGGTGCTTTGTCGAACTAGATGTTTCTCAAAACCACAGGCATCATGTGCGAGAAAATATCATCATATTGAAATCGAAATGACAATACCAGTGATTTCCGTCACAGAATTGCAAAAATAATTTCTCACAATAATTCACGATGAATAAGTACGGGACGGGAAACCTTTTTCTATCATTGCATATTAAGGCAACGACATAACTCAAATTTATTGGCGATAAAAGCTTTAAATCATTTCGACCATTCAATTCTACACCAAAATGCTTACCTTGTAGATACGGCAAAAATTTGCACATAATTTCACCGAAAACAAAATCCCTCAGCAATGTTCCGATCAGTGTGAACGGCATACACAAAACACCCAGTAATATATCCGATACAGCCAAATTTAACAAGAAAACATTGGTAATCGTTCGCATTCGTCTGTTCTGGACAAGGGTCAATATAACCAATGCATTTCCAGTCACAGCCAGCAATAATATGGTTGTGTATAACGGAATCTGTATCCGGCCTGTCGATAACCAGGATGGACTAACCACAACCAGTCGTTGGATGGTATTGTTGACACCTACATAGGTGTAGTTTGTTGGCATTTTTATTGCATGAAGATAACTGTTTCTGCTCAGATAACTTTTCGTTCGGCTTTTTGTTTAGTTTTTATCTTTCAATTGATGATGATATTGGACAGGTGGTGTTGGGATTGAAATCGAAATAGTTTGCTGGGTGAATCATGTCTGTGCTCCGATTTATTTCATTTTGTTTTCGTCTGTATTAGGTGATGGTATCTGTAAGAAAACAAATAAAATGTTTAAGCAACTCAATACAGACGGTGGTTGGTTCGATGCATTAGTGATTAGGGACCTAGAAGCATAGGTCATAATCCAAAGTAGATAAACCACTGAAGAAGATTTAAATCCGTAAAAACATACGGAGTTCAATTTATCATTTCTATTGAAATTGTGCGTGATATGACATATGGAAAATGCAAAAAAATTGTCAATCCTATACAGTGTTAAAAGAGTCCAGTTAATTTAACTGAGCTCGATGGGTGATATGTCGAAATGTACATACAACAGGGAAAAAACCAAATACCTGATCCCAATGGGTGATAGGTCAAAATTTCTAATATCTTTAACACACTATAGAGTGTTAAAGGAGAATGTCAAAAATAGTGTGTCCCATCGAGATCAGTTAAATTAACTGGTTTGTTCCTAGTTAACTGGACTTTTACATACAAATTTTGACATATCACCTATTAAGACCAGTTGAATAATTGGTCCTTTTTCTCTTTTTTTCCGTTCTTTTAACATGATTTGATTTGCGCGAAGTTCGTGAAAAATGTCTGAAAAATGTTTGATAAATACAAGGTTGTATACAAGGTTACGCCGATCGACATTTTTTCACAGTATCGCAAAAAAAAGCATGTCAGCTATCGGTAACTCTAACTGCATTTCAGTGCGAAATTTCAACTGAACTGAAGTCGCGCTTCAATAGACTGTTATGATCAGAGCGAGAAAACCGAAGACTAGTTATTATACTTGTCAAAGTATTTGCTTCTCTTTCAACGTGGTACGTTGAGAGCGAGAGGACAGAATACCAGTTTATTTTAACTTGCCTTGGAGTACTTGTCAAAATATCTTCTTCTCTTTCATCATAACACTCAATTTTGTATGAAAATTTCAGCAAAGTTCAGCGTTTTTTTGTTGCTATATTGCCCCATTGATCGTCGTAACCTTCTTATATATGAACCTTAGAACCATTTCTTAAAATTTTTCTATAGCTAAATATTACGCTGAAGTATAGCCTAGTTTGTGAACCTATGAATTAAGCAATACCAGACGAAGTCGCGATATTTCAACATTAGTTAGGAACAACTTTTTACCCTAACTAGTGTTAAAATATCGCGACTTCGTCAAATTTTGTTGATCAAAGCTAATGCTTTGTTTCCTCTTACCAAAAAACTACTCAGTGTGAGAGACAAAATTGAATTTTTTAAATTTTTTCTTTGTTTATTTGACAGCCCGCTCTCTCACGGCTCTCTCATGTAGCCTTTTTTTTTATGGAGCGGACACTTAAAGCACTAAGTTTAGGCGTCGAATATTGCTTATGTCACATAGAGCAATAAATTACGTCAGAACAATGCACTTCAAGCATGAGTGGTCCTTTTAATAGAGTACTAAAACTGGTCAGTGTTGTAAATAGAATACTTTCTACAGCTGACCACTATGATCGAACACTCATGCTTGAAGTGCGTTGGTCAGAATAATTTTTCATTTTTACACTGTTTCGCGGTCATGCCGTTTGTACAAACATTACTCCTCTTTTGATATAGGAAACTGTATAGTCTACTCCTACGCCCAAAAGCTTACCTATATTCGAAACGACAAGAGTATTCGAAATGTGAGCGATGCGAGTCATTTGTCAGTAAAAGTTCAATAATTTTTGTTAAAAGAATTTACTTGATTCGACAGAATGGATGACGGATACAACAAAAATATTCAATGTACAAAATTTCCATTACAATTTGCAATGGGAATTCCAGCAACGAATGCAATGAAAATAACTCTCTCCTACCATAGCATCAAATTTGTTACCAGCCACTAGCATTCCCAGATAACACATTTTGATATTTTTCGGGCTGGCCGTTCATCTCATACATCACGTGTATTTATCACTTTAAGATGTATCTTAATTCTTAGCGCCATGTTTACAACTCTAAACTTTATCTATTAAAACGGCTGAATTTAGATCACTAAAATGACCGCTGGCATGGCGTGACGATCGACGGTTCGGTTTTGTGTGCAAACTAATGACAACCAACTTTGCTTCTACTTCTAAGGGAATTCCCCGTATTTAGTTCATTTGCATTCATTTCAAAGAATTGGACGCACTCACTTATTCATTACTTTGTGAAATTGTGAAGTTGGTTTCGATTAGTTTGCACACTTTTCCGCACCATTCCTCACGTTTCCGTCATCAGTTTCACCAAACGAAGAGATCTATATCTTCACGACCAGACTGTTTGTTGACAGTAAAAAAAATGAAATTAGGCCTCCTTTTGCGTTGCTATGTGTAGCTACACTTAGGGCTTAGGGCGCGTACAGCAATTGTTTTTTGTTAAGTGAAAACCGACAAAGTTACGATATGCGATATGTGTAGCCTTGCTTTGCTATCTGGGATTTTCTTTTTTATATATTTTCAGAATACATTTTTCATCATCGTACACACTCAAATAGTCATGTGCTGTGTAACATGTAACAAAGAAAAACTTTTGCTATTCCATTTTACGATGACAAAAGCGGAAAAACGTTTCTTGGAATGGCTGACATTTAGGAAAAAAAAAAAGTTTTCTCATTGAATTACATACATTGGTGGATGGTGTTACTCAAGTTTTATTTAAACAAATTGTGAATTTATTTGCGAAAAATGTGCTCCTTGCAGATGTATCACCACAGTTTTGCTTAAAGTATGGAAAAGAAGGTAACGCCGCAGAGCAAATCCGGGAAAACAGAAGGAATTTATAGAAGCAGATATAATATGAGTCCGGCAAAAATTTAAATATTTTCAACTGACAGTTGGTCAAAATACCACTGACCTCATGTAACAAACATCACAAACTGTGCGTTAAAATGTCCCGATATGCGTTATGTTTTGACGTGGAAGGCGCAATTCCGGCAAAAAATGTCTATTTCAGAATCTCAAAACTGATAGTGTGTTTTCGCCTTTACTCTAGCTACAAATTGCGACGTGAATGAGACCTAACTCATTTTTTTTCCTGTCAATTGTGACGTTATACCAAACGTAAAATCATGTCCGGAGCGATAGCGGAGGACTTGACGCAGTCTAACTCCCAAAAAATGAACGAAGAAAATTTTTTGAGACGCGTCAACTATGTCTAGCCGAACATTTCAGTTTCTACCCTTTGGTCTATATCATCACAAAACCTATTTCATAATATTTTCGCTTTAAATACGAACAAAACGAGCTATCACTCGACTATGTAGGTTTAAAATTACCGGAGATACATCGTTTTGAAATTGGTCATTTTTCATACTAAATACACCAAATTGACTTTTTCCAAACAATCACGAGTATATACAGTGAGCATTAAAAGTTTGGAAACATATAAGAATGTGAACAAAAGAACAACAGACGTGAATACAATAGAACAATAGACATTGTATAAACCTGCTTCTATTGTTCTAGTATCTTCTTATCTATTGTTCTTTTGTTTACATTGCTCTTATATGTTTCCAAACTTTTTAGGCTCACTGTATATGTATGTAGGATTTAGCTATATTTAGTTAGTTAGCTATATGTACCTATATACAGTTAGTATATAGCTATATGGACCTATATACAGTTACTATCTAGCTATATGAACATATATATAGTTAGTATATAGCTATATGGTTCTATATATTGTTAGTACATACCTAATTGGACCTATATATAGTTAATATATAGCTATATGTACCTATATAGTTATTATATAGCTATATGAACCTTTATATAGTTAGTATATAGCTATATGATTCTATATATTGTTAGTATATGGATATATGTACCTATATATTGTTAGTATAGCTACATGGACCTATATATAGTTCTTATATAGCTATATGATGAACCGCAATTTTGACTGAAAAGTTTTGAACAAAAAATGTACCAAAAAAATTCTGCGTCGCATGTGGCAGATAAAAGTTCTCGTAGGTTTGTCTGTGAGCATCTGTCACTTTGCGACGCAGAATTTTTTTGAAAACTTTTCAGTCAAAATTCTGTTGGTTCAAATTTTTTCTGAAAAAATTGATTGTCGAATGGTTTGGAAAACTAGGCCAGCTAATTTCAATTAATTGGCTGTGAAATTCAATTTTGCGTAACGACGCTGACAGCGCCACCTCAAGCGATATCACTTGTTTTAGAAGTTAGCACACACATATAGACTGTAGACTGCGTCCAATTTTGCTCTGAAAGAGTTTTTGCCCGGTTTGAATTAAGTTGAACTCACAGTCTTTCGTTTTGTCTCACTGTACATGACAGTTGACATTTCAAACAATCTATTGTTTGAACTGTCAACTGTCACGTACATGGAGTGAAAACTGAGACAAAACGGATGACTCTTAGGCCACATTTAGGCTTGATTTCCGCATACAAAACACCACTCCGTTTTGACACCGCTTAGCTAAACGACTCTTTTCAATTGTTTAAAGTGTAAACTGCGAGAAAACAGAGTGCTTTTTTCGTAGGTGGAAATCAAGACTTAGTCTTTTTCGCGTTGATATATGCCAAGGTCGTTTATACTCTCTTGTGTTGCGTAATTTCTGAACAACCCCTAAATAACATTCACATAATTTAACTGAATGTTGTGTGGTACCCAGCGTTGATAAGCTTTTTAACTTTACCTTACAAATAACAAAAACAATTATTATTTAGCGCTCGCAAAAATGGTTCAATACAATTTACAATTTCTCATTAGAAATGTAAAACCCTTTTTGTCTGCCAAAATGGGAAAACAAAGTTTTAGCTAAAATAATAAAATTTGAATAACTGACCCGGATTTATGAATCGGATCGGCAACGATTTTCATAAATGTTAGCCCAGAGGAGGAAGGGTTTCGTAATGATTGTTTTAAAATTCACAAACAAAACAAAACTGAAAATGTGATTCTATGTACTTAAGGGTACGGACTATATATAATATCCATCATCATCATAGGGGACTATTCGTAAATGGCATTTCACATTTACCCGTCCTCTATTGGCATTTACCCATCTAATTTACCCTGCATCTAGCCATCTATCTTTCTGTATTAAACTCAATGGAACAATGTGGTGGTGTAATTGTGATAGACGGAATATTGGAAAACTATTTCAACACAGCACAAAAAACACAAACAACCCTATCCACAATGAAGTTTACCCACTAATACCCTTTCCTTTCTCTATACCAGTATAGCGAGCAATATTATAGCCAGAGATTATAATTGTACACTTTATACACCCACCTTATCTCTTGTGCACTCACAGAAAATAACTTTAATTTAATGACGAAATTAAGCTTTTCCCGTCCCGAAGAATACATTCAACGTTATGGTTTTGTGTGTGCATTTCTGTAACTTACAAACTAACTGGTAAGCCAACATCTAAAACAATAGATGTATTCACGGGAGAAAACGTACACCCGACACCCTCTGCATATTTTATAATCTTAATGCCAGATTTTATTCCCTCGGAGACGCAAACAATGTTGATGTAATAGTGATTTATCAGTCGCAGAATTCAAATTAAAGATAAAACCAATGCGCCCGATTTATGCGAGCTCATCCAAAACATTGCATAACGTTTTTTTTTGTCAGACTTTTACTTTAATCGCAACAGATTTTATCTTTGTAGACAAGCTATAAATCAAATGAGGGTCTAACTCTCCCTACAGACAACGACGCGAAAAACACCTCAGGCGAAATCGACCAATTTGACGTTACATTTCTTTTGTTCTCTGACAAAAGAAATTTTCGGTAAGCTATGCATTAGGTAGTACTCGCATTGTTGTGTTACCAGTTAGAGTGGCCAGTTAGAGAGCGACGTATGGGCAACGTATAGTGTCGAAATTGACGCTACAACAAAAGAATTCTGTCAATTTTGACACTAAACGTCGTCCATACGTCGCTCTGTAAATCCACAGTTAAGCTCGTGAAAGCTACGGTAAGATGGTGAATTTGTATATAATTTTTGGCTCAAGACCGACAGCCTGTGCACTACCCGATTAGAAAAATAAAACATTGAGTCCCAACTCAACAAAAGTGGTTCACTATTTTCAACGTCTTGAACATGCAGGAAAAAGTTTTGCAACCAAATGTGTGAAATTTACGTAAAATAAAAGCAACATTTTGTTTATGATTTACTAGGGACGTACTCAGGTAAAATCATGACAACCAACTTGACCGAGGGAAAGGGTATGTTGATTTATAGATTGTGGATTTGAGCACTATTTCACAGGACTCTCAATGATTGACGCTGTCGGCAAGTCGGTCACTTTTGTCAATTCGTCGAACGATATTGTGACAATGTGATCGAAAATTTAATTTCCTTACAAATGAGTTTGATTTTTAAATTTTGTAGCTCAAAAGACCGACTTGAAAGCAGTGCCATCGCTGATTTTTACGGTAGTGACGATAACAATTTCCACAATCTATTAATTTTATTCAGAAAAAAGGCAGAAATGTCGAACAGCTGAGTGAGTCTTCGTAAAATTGATTATTTTGAAACTTGCACTAAGAGAAAACCCAAAGAAATCCTTTAAGTGGATTTTCATGAACTTTTTTTCTCTGTCAATAACTTTTATGTCGTTTCATCTGATCTTCTTAGATACTTGAAAACCACTTAGCACTTTTGTTTAACCCTACCTCAGTAAGGTGTGGGTGAAGACCTTTTGTGGGATTTACTCAGGGAAAAAAAGGTTATGCAAACCGGTGAATATTCGCTAAAATTTTGAGAAAGGCTTACATGGCTTAATCGACCTTTTGATTCCGGGCAGGCAAGAGATGTCATTCGACATATTTCTTGGGAAAATCCAAGGTTCTGAAAGAACAGGTTAGGTCACTCACGAAGGGGGGTGACATCAAGTTTATTAAACGCACTCATTACAAATTGTGTGAAAAGTCACCTTGAAAACAATTTTTTTTTTGTTAATTTGAAATCGTCATATAAAGTTTAACGAACCTAGCCATCGGGAAATTTAGATGTCACCACTCAACTCAAAAGTGTCTTAACCTTAACCTGTAGCAGAACCTCGAGAATATTCAAAAATTTTGCAACATGTTAATGTAACGTACCTATCGTGAGATCGTTCATATAATTTTGTATGAAGCGCCCTCTCGTAAAGTATGTTACATGTCACAAATTGAGTTGATTTTTCCACATTTGATGACCCTTAAAAACCCAATTGACTCTTAGCACTTTGGTATGATTCCTAAAATCGATAATTGAAATTCCAGGCGAGCCTTTCCACCTTATCAAAAAATGAGAAATGATTTCTGTCACAACGTCACTACGAGCCATGTCTATTGTCAATTTTTTTTCGTCATTTCTTATCTCGTTGAGACATAAACTTGTATTCCCATAAAACTGCCCATATTTGCTTTCTTATGTTCTTTTTTGTTGACTTTTATATTCGCTAGGTTTCATCAAAACAACAATCCTAATAACGAAAGACAACAAAACCAGCGTCGATTTCGTATAATATCTGTAACAACACTTTCGACTAAACACACATCGTCATTGCCTATACGAAATCAGAGCAGATCATTATTATACAAACGCTCCAATCGATTAGAAATGAAAAATCGTAATTTATTTGCTGTGTTCGAATAGCTTTCTGATATCATTTATCGTCGATAAACGGCTTAACTGTCAGAAAAATGTTTGTTGAGCACACAAACAATATAATATTCGTATCACATGCTGGTAAATTAAATTGTCTCTTCGGTCACCACGCGCGTAAACACATTAAATTATGGAAAATGTTATAATGTCTGTGACAATAAATGCAACATTTTCATTGACAGTACATACGGGGCCATTCACAAATTATATTACACTATCGAAAAATAATAGTTATTTGTTCAATGAGGGAAGAAAAGTTAGAAATTACATTTCTGGGGTGTTGTTTCACCAGAGAAAATGAAATTTCCAACTATTTTCCCAAGTTAAACAAAACATTTCTTCTCAACAAAGGCTTTTGAGTATCCGCGGAGGAAGAAAATGACTGACCTCGAGAGGCATTTACCAATGAAATTTTTAAGCTCTCGATGCTACTGGCAAATATGTATCGCGAAAATATTGAAAATCTATAAAGAGTCTTCGAGGACTCCCCCTCCCACTCAAGGTGCGTGCGTTATTTGTAAATGGCCATACAAGAAACAAATGAAATTGAAATAGTTAGAGTTTTATCATCATGTATTTCGAGTGCAAAGACATGTAAGGGACTGGTGGGTTTATTTCGAGTCCATGTTCCATTTATTTCCACTCCGAAATTTTCGGTAGCACGAATTTTTCTATTCAACAAAACCGAAATGATAAATCAAGTAAAAACCTTTCGAGGATAAGAATTTATATACCGACCGAAATGCGAAACGTTTTTCGACAGGACAGACCTGAAATTTATTTGGTTTTATTTTCGTTGAACAGATTAGAGCATTTTTCAAAATTTAGTATATCAAATCGAGACGAAATCGTTGTGCATAGAGTGTTCTATAAAAATGAAAAATGAACGTGAACGTTTCAATGATAATATATAATGGAACACACAGCAATCAGATGAGGCGGTATACTGTCACAAAGAGAATATATATATTTGTCTTGTATTGGATGTGATGGTGTTCATAATATCAGTCCATTTGTAGGTCTAACAGGAAAATAGTTATTTGTTTACAAAGGGGAATCATGGCGTCGCGTTAGGAAGTCCTCACACGTAAAATGGGGGGAAAATGCCTGTGGACTGAGGAACTTACATGAACTTCTTGACTTCGCCCGTTTGCCCTATGGCGATCGCACCAATGAAGTGGATTGCATCATTGTATCTGAAGTGATTAATTCATCTGCCATTTGACACGCTTTTAACTTTGCAGTTCTTCTGTAAGTCGACAAAAGGAATTGCCTCATCTTCCACTGCAGGTGGTTTTTTTTGGCAATAGAGATGATGAAAGAGAAGAAGATGTTTTGGCAAGTACCCTAAGGCAAATTAAAATAAACTGGTCTTCTGTCCTCTCGCTCTCAACGTACCACGTTGAAAGAGAAGCAAATACTTTGATAATACTTATAATAAGTAGTCTTCGGTTTTCTCGCTCTGATCATAACAGTCTATAGTACATAGCAACAAGAGTGTAGCTTAGGGCCAGAGCGAAGCGAGATGACAGCTAAAAGAATAATCATTTCAGCTGTTTTTTAACTGGTCCACTCACATAACCTCACTGTTTTATGAGTGTTTTTGCGAGTCTAATAGTTGTACGCTCGCGTGGTAGTATGAACACGTATAAGAGAGTGAGGCTGGTTGAGTGAATTAGCTGAAAAACACATATTGCGTCACAGATTTGGTTGGTATTACATGCATCAATTCGTAAACAACCAAATTGCAAATCTGATTAGATTATTTGGGTTTTCTCCACCCGGGAGAGAAATTACTGTGAAAGTAGAAATTTCCACGCCTAAATTGTCATTGGACAGAACGCCATTTTCTCCTTTTGAGTGGAGAAATTGAGATTAATTACACCGCACACGTGAAATAGTTATTTGTTCAAAGGGTTTGTTCGAGTATGACGTTTGGTGCCAGAGCGCCAGAGTTCCACAAGTCTACAAGTTTTTTTTTACAAAAAAGGCTCCCAGAAGCCTCAGGTAAAATCTCGGATCGGCAAGATTCACATGAAAACTCGACGTTTCAACTTTTCATGCCTTTTATGTGTGTACATATGTAAGGCAAAGTCCCTTCTCCCCTACCGATTTATTACATCACATCCCATCGTACGTCAAATTAAGTTTCCCGTGCTCATTACAAAATAGCAAAAGTACCCACAACAAACGTTTCATAAAAAAGTTTCGTCAAAACTTTCAGCGTAATAAAGTCGTATAAATATTCATTGATGCCACAACAGTTAAGTGACTCCTGGAGAGTTACAAACATTCTCCAGGATAACGATGCTATAAAACAACAAATTACAAAATCGGAGACACATGTTCGAAATCAAATCGTAAAGTTAAACATGCTGTGTGTGTATCGAATAATGTCAGAGTCGGATTTATTGCATAAATTTTCGGTCGCTCAACGAATCGCAATTCCTAAAACCTCGCTCAGTTCAAATCAATTTACGGATCGGCTTTACACTTGGTGCTATTTTGCTGGAATATGTTTTAGGGAACAAGGATTGAAGGTTTTTCCCGTCTTAAAAAATAGGTTCTGTTACGTTAACGGTTGGATGTCTTATACCATTACAATGAAAAGGTTTATCATAACTTACCATATATTGACTGATGGTTGACACAAAGTCAACATTTTTTCCATTTTATTTTCTATCAAATCGAATAAAAAATCAACCCAAATTACCCCTATCACTTATGTGTGTGAATCATGTGTCGTGTTGCACATTACTCCATCCACCTTCAGGCAATATTGAAAAGCACTGAATAATATTCAGCGAATATATTTCTACATTTTATTGAATGTCGTCGCAAGTAAGTACATATGGTACATATATGGATAATTCCAGCTAATTTGTGACCGTTCGAAATATTTTCACCAATTGAAATGCGATTTCGGCAAACTTTTCCTTAAAAGCTGTTGACCAGATGCGTCGTTTAAGCCCCATATTAGGTCGGTGGCCGAATATCTCGGGGAGATACTGTCATAAAACTGAATGCTTGTTTTTAGCAAATTTTTGAAAATTCTAGTTTGTTTCACGAAACTATTGACAAGACGCGTAGTTTGACACGAAATTAAATTTTTTGAAGATTTTTGGTTCATTTTGCTTCGAAGTAAGGTAAAATCACTTCGACCCAAACGTTGCCGAAATTACATTTTTTCAAATAAAAACTGAAGATCGGTGTCATTCGAAAGCTACAGCATATGACTACACGAGAAAAATAACTTTGAGTCAATCAGGTTAGTTGGGCGAGTAAAGTAGGTGAAAACAGCTTCCCGGTGGTGATAAAAGTCATCCTCGAATTTTAACTCGTCGAGGTTATCTCGAAAAATTTTGTAACCATTTTTTAAACGGTTTTGAGCCAAAGCAACATTTTCTGTGGGGTAACAATCACCAATTTAAAAAAAAATGTTTCTGGCTATTAATGACCTCCGAAAAATATCACTTTTTTAGACATATCTCCCCCAAATGTTGAGTTACCAACCTCATATTGGGCTTAAACTGCGCGTCTTGGCCATAGCTTTCAGGGAAAAAAAGTTTATCGAAATCAGTTTTTATTTGGGGAAAGTATTTCGAAAAGTCACAAACTGGTAACGCAACTAACCACCGACTTTTGCGATCACACGAGTCACACTTCGCAGGCTAAAAATTCCAATTCTTGTTGGTTATGAAAGCACTGGGTCTCCTGAGTATTAGAAAATTTATAGACTGATTTGTTACCGCAAAACATAGCCAACACAATTAACTTTATGACTCATAGATAACGAAATTTGGAACTCAATCTAACCCTGGAATTACCCATATATATATATCGGCTTTATATGGTGATGTATAATGGTAATATTTTCAATTTTCCAACGTATGGAAATGAATAAATGTCCTTCGAGATTCAGGCTGATTTAACTTAACATTTTTTATCTCTCCGTTTTTCTTCGTCTCTCTCTCATTTTGCCAGAGGTTGACTTTTCATTAATAATATTTGAATAAATAAGAAGGTGTTAAACGTATGGAATTTTCAACGGTGGTGTATCGTTGGCGGTTTCATAGCAGTTCATGTCGTGTGTATAAATTTATAGCTATAACTACACTGAGTGTACATACCTGCCTAAGAAAAATCTTTGCACATAATAAGCTGTGGCAAGAAGATTTTTCTCATATTTTTTTTTCGCTTACAGTTTTTCAATGTCGAAATGTGCAATTTTTTAGGCCAATAGAATTCACAAGCTGGTCTGTGTTACACCAGGTATTGGCTACATTGACGTCATATCAATGTGCGTAGTGCGTATACGTAACACCGTATATTCTTACATAACCTGTATCTCATTTATATTTATCGTATGAATTTAATACAAGCTTTTATAAGATCCTTTGTGGAATTCAAATTTTTATGTTCAGTTGTTTCATCTATGGCATCCCATCATCCGCACGATTAGACTGTTTTGACTCGACAGGGGGCGGTAAATAAAGTGATAATTTCATGAAAATCGCACACTATTTAAAAACGGACATATCCTTCTCCTGGAGTAAGGACGCTCAGGGCCGTTCAGACATTATATGAGTGAGAGATATATACTACATGTACAAGAAAAACGTGAGCTGGAATTTTATGTGTTGGTCACACTGATTTTGAACAAGTTAGATGTCAAGAGACGATGCATCGCTACAGCGCAACAGCATCGAATTGATGAATTGCTGTAATAAAAAGTCGCTTGCTTTGACGAAATTGAAAAATTTCAATTTTGCTGATGCAAAAGTGGCAGCTTTTCTAGTTTATTGAATGACATTGAGAGTTTCCATAACAGGAAAATTGTGGCATTTGGTATTGTTGTGGCGAATATTTTCGCGTACGTCGTTGTGTAAAGGCACAGTAACTAGCTCAAAATCAGTGTTACCAACACAGGTATTTTTTGTACCATGAATGTTCAACTTTGTCGCCGTACGAATCATTCAGTATGTATTCATCGCTGCAGCCACCAACACATTCACACATTTTCCTACATTTTTCAAAATTTTCCAAAAACTTTTTTTTTTGAAAACTTAGGAAAATTCAAGAAAATGTGGAAAAATGTTTTCCCAAAATGGACCCAGTGTTTAATTGATGTTCATCAGACGAAATGACTGCAGTTGGCTCCTCAACGCTAAGGAGCGCGATTGGGTGGAGATGAAGCATGCAGACTCTGTCGAGCGATAGACGCTGCGCCATATGAGGAGGGAAAGCATCTTGCTTGAAATGGTGAAGTGACGGTAGAATAGAAAGAGAGAAGATTTTAGAATGCAGGAAACTTCAAGCCCTAATAAATACCATTCCAATATAGAAAGACACCCTAGTTTGCAGATGTAAGCCTGTTACACTGTAAACTTTTTACACGCTAAACCGTAAAAGGTATTCAGCTTGCAGAATAATTATTGATCTCTCATGCTACGTTCCATCAGTTGCAAGTGGCACATAGAACCAAGCAGCTCTATAGAAGTTCGTTTCGTACAAGGCTACAAATCCAGCCGCAATCGGCTGTCATGTTTAGTTTAATAATCTTATTCCATTCCACATTTGTTGTAATGATATATAGTGGGTTCAACTACGCATTTTATGGTTTACAATACATATAGAGAGCATACGAAATGGTATATAATACAACGTCTGAATTGAAATTCTACTATACTTTTCTTCGCCACTTTTGCACGTTGCATATTTTAACGATAAAAAGAATCAAAATGAAAAGAATGAAAGAAAAAAGGTAAATTTATTGATGCCGCTTACCATTCATATGAATTTTGAGTAATCATAAAAATAAAATTTTATTTTAAGTTTTTATTATATTTTTTAAACTGTCTGAGTGGAGCATACAAGATTGGCTTTATTCAAGTAGTTTTCAACATCGAGGCTAGACAATATTGATAATATTAAAACGTGTACTAAAGAGCTCTAATATCTCTTCACAGCGACAATATTTTTCATCAAAATTTTGTGCTTCACAAAAATAAATCTTCAATAAATTGAGATTTTATTATTAAATCTTCCATGACTACATTGGCATTTTAATGTGCCGTTATATAACAAAACGTATGTTGAAAATTACGGACGTAAAAGATTTTGCGTAAGACATTAAAACGCAATAGGATCAGTAAGATGTAATAATCTCGACATGGGTTATTAAAAAAAAAAAAAAAAAAAAAAAAAAAAAAAAAAAAAAAAAAAATGATAGATCTAGTCCTATTACTTACATAACTCATGCCATATTTTAGTAGGCAAGACGAAATACTTACTCGAATGGCCAAAAAGCTGTGTAGGTCTAAAGAACACAAGAAACTTGACAGCAAGAAGTCTCTACTCTAAAAACCGTGTTTCTGTATTCACCTCAGACTAAATAGGTATAAACTGGCAATACGTAGACGGAAATAGACAATACGCAAACTGAAGCTAAAGTAAACCGATATTACGTATGTATAACATACACAAAATAAACGAACACGTTGATATGTCGATCGAATGTCAAGCAAAATTTGAGAAATAATCCATTTGCATCAAAGAAATGATAAGTTGGTACGCCTGTGGCGAGATAGAAGGAATATGTGAATGACAGTTGGCTCCTATGGGAGAGAATGTGAGAGAATCGCATACAAATTCACTCACTTTCTCTACCATAGGAGGCAGCTGTCATTCACAAGTTCCTTCCATCTCGTTACAGACGTACCAACTTATCGTTTCTCTGATTTGTAAGTTATTTTCAAGTTATTTTCCCAGTGAGCTTTAACGCTCATGCTCATGCCAATAAAGTAATGACTCATTTTCCGCGGTTGCAGTGCGTAAATGGCTCTTTTCGCTTCCGCTGTTGCAGTGCTTAAAGGCTCTTTTCGCTTCCGCTGTTGCAGTGCTTAAATGGCTCTTTTCGCAAATCAATGATGGAAGTGCATGTTTGCAATGCTATATCAATGCTGCCTTGTTTCATGAAAGAAATGCATAACAGAAACAGTATCTATTTTGGAGATTTTTATTTTGACTAGTGTGGAACCGAAGGCGACCACATTCATCACAACAACAGTCTCCAAATATATTTCTCTCGTGAAGACACACGGGAAACGAGTGTTAATGCTCCTATCATGTTGATGGAAAACGAGTTTTCCGGTGATGCAGCGGGTAAAAAGAAAAAATTGCCTGCCCCATGCGAAAGTTGACCATTACGTAGTGGTTTGCCCATCCACGTGAAATGATCTGTTTTCATATCTGAGCACAAATTTCTCATATTTTATTGACTTTGTCAACATTTTCCGACATACTTTTGGTGAGTTTTGAAAAATTTAAGAAAATTTAGTAAAATCAGAGACAACTTTTGGACGTTTATCCTTTTGCCCATTTTTCATAATTGGCGTTTTCGTAACCTGGCGTCAGTACGAGTTCAACGAGCTATTGTAGGACAAAATCTGCTAAGATTTAGCCGAGATATTGCATTTAAAACATTCTTAATTTCTGTAAATTGTTTGTGTAGTCTCCCGATCCCCCAATCAAAACAAAATTCGACACCACTCTCATAATGCATATTCAAACAAAAATTACGACTTTTGAAGCGTCTCGTTTTAACCAGATAATTTCCACTTGAGTGTGTCTTTCAATAGAATATGCATGTTTAATTGCCTCGTCAGAAGCAATCATCTTCGTTTCAACTCTCTCCTCTCTTTCGCTAACTCCAAATTCCAATTATTTGTTTATGTCAAAAACAACAATGAATGAAAACCATTTCCATTTACATACATTTATTAATGAAACGGAAAAAGAAATTTATGCTTCAAATGATGAGAAAAAAAAACCTCCCCGAGACAATTAAAATTCTTTTGTCTATGCAAATTCTGAACATAACTAATCTCCACCATAATACACTAAACTAACGTTATACCGAATTGGATGTGGATTGTGACGAGCTCTTTGATTCAACCTAGAACAGGCGGGGAGGTATAATTACGGTTATATTGTTGCCTATTCAAAGAGAGAAACGAGAATGCGAATCATGCCGCTTTCTTCCATGCATTGCTTTCAGTTGTACGGTAGCATTCAATGAACGGGGGGAGCTTTAATTTAAAAATTCTTCGTTAACTGGATACAATGTCTATATGTACAAAATGAGTTTGTTCACTATTAATGGAATGAAAAGTAGACAAAGAAAGTTTTATGTAGCCCAATAGCACTTCAGAAAATTTTCAGAAGAACTCATTCCGAAACATTTGCGCGGAAAAATTTATTTTATTACTGGTGTACCAGACGTTTAATTAACATAAGCCGGCACAAATTTTTGAATCCCCTTTTATACATTGTTCGTGTTATAAATACTGTTAATTACTGTAATATGATCCCTAGAATTTTCGTATGCTATTTGAAGAATCAAACAATGAATCTGTATTTTGGAATGCACCATATATAGTCAACGAACAAACAAATGTGTGACCCTGATAGTTCTTCCCGTTCCGATAATAACATTTCGCTGCACCTTTAAGTACATCTCCGTAGTCCACTTAAGATAACTAACTTTGCAAGGTTGATAATAAAATTAATTTTATTGTTCCGAACAGTGCTATAGAACACTCGGTTCGTTCCATTACATAAAGTGAATGTGAATGAAAGAAATGACTGAAAACCCAAAAGAAATAAAGTTAGTGGTGCTAAGACAAGGTCGTATATGAGGAGGGTAAGCCAATCCACGCGTTTAGTGGTATGGTTTGTAGCGCTGCATAAAAATGCGGTCGAATCCAATATTTTGAATTTTTGTATGGGAATTCACATTCAAACGTTGATATCTCCACTGTTTTTGAAGAATAAGAGCCAGATTTTGCTAGGTTTGCATCTTTTATGGAGTTTTATCGATTGGCATACTCATTTGTGTGAAATGTTGAGTAAAAATTTGTTTCTAACTATTTCACACAAATGAGTATGTCAATCGATAAAACTCCATAAAAGATGCAAACCTAGCAAAATATGGCTCTTATTCTTCAAAAACAGGGGAGATATCAACGTTTGAATGTGAATTCCCATACAAAAATTCAAAATATCGGATTCGACCGCATTTTTATGCAGTGCTACAAACCATACCACTAAGCGCGTGCATAGCTGGGGCTTTTATGCGAAAACTATACCGAACTGTGCTGTAATTTTCATACAAAATTATAGCACAATTTCAGTTCAGTTGAAATTTCGTACAGATATCACAAAAAGATAAATTTACGCTGCAATTGCGCTACAGAGGAAAGTACCGTAAGAAAAATTTAAAACAAAAGATTTTCCGAAGCCGCATCTGAGCTTTTCATACAAAGCCGATCGTCGTTGAATTTATCTTTTTTGGGATATCTGTACTGAAATGCAGTTTGAGTTACAGATAGCCGCCATGTTTTTTTTTTCGTAACCTCCTCATATACAACCTTGTGTTAAGCTGGAATCACTGTCGTTCCGTTTAAGAAATATTTCACCCGGACTGTCAAACAAAAGCAATGCAAAAATGAAGCTTTGAGATTGAACTGTCGACTGATATGAGACTGAATTGATTCCTTTTTTTAAAACCAAGTGACTACGATTAAAGCTTTAAGCTTAATCCTTGGTCTCCGAGGTTTCTGTTGTTTTTAATGAATCAGCAATAAGCTTACGCCGCACTAAACGGATCAATGTAAGCAAGCGATCAAGTGACATTTTTGTTTCGTGTGTCAGGTTCCACAACACCGATAATTTCCAACCACGGCAGAGTAAAATAAACCAGGCAGTAGCGGTTCATTTTCGAAACGTCAAATAAGGGACCTAATACACTGGATAAAAATGAACTCAAATGAACACTGACATAAATTGAAAAATTTTGTTCGCAAAAAATATTGGGCTACTAGATTCTTCAGGTCCCTAGTCAAATCAGCGCTACTGCCTGGTTAACTCTACTCTGTCGTGTTTATAACTCTTAACTTCAACTCATAAACTATAAGTGGAAATTTTCAATCTTCCTAATATTTATCGAGGGACTGAAGTATTGGTATTGAGTTGGCTGCATCCCTTCAAAATGCTCTATAAATTATGGCCTTTGTGTTGGGTATTTTACCACTCTCAACAAACGTATGCATCTATAGAAACAATCGCTGTTGTTCCACCATAATTCCATTTTGAAATAAATGCTAAATGAGGTGGCAGCACTTCAGGTTCAAAGGCAAAAATGCGACTGAAAGCTAAATTTATTGTGCTGGAAAAGCCACGAGAAATCAGAGAAAATATGTAAAAGTAAATTCCATAAAGCGATAAACGTTTCAAATTGTAGCACAATGTTATGTGTGTGGTATGTATACCTAATCGCCCAAAACCACTTACAGTGGAGGTGTGACGCAAGTCCTGTTATCCACTTACAAAAGTACTGATATCGGTGTAGGTGACGCTTACAGATTCGACACGCAAAAAGATATGCGTCACAAATGGCAGCTGATGAGGAAAGTACGCGAAAGTTTTATCAGCAAAAATCTTACCATAAAAATTTTAGGAAGAAAATTATAATAAAAAAGTTTGCGTCAAAAAGTGGCAAAGTTTTTTACACGAGGTTTCTATCTGCTGTATTTTCCAAGTTATGGCTGACATAGCTCGCACTTAAAACGGTCATAGCTCCCAAATAAGCGACTTTTTAGGGAAACAATGAAACACGTATCGACTAGAATCTAAAACTCTAAAAATTTGGCTTTTTAACGAACTTTCTATCTGCTACATTTTCTGAGTTATAGGTCCCATAGCTCAATATCTTAACACGCTCATAGCTCCGAAATTATAAGCTTTTATAAAAATTCCTTCAAATTAGTTTCATAGAATTACGTCCTTAACATACCCTGAAAATTTCAGCCAAATCCACCGGTGAATTCAAAAGTTTCGTTGTAACAAAGTGACAAAGTAACAGAGTGACAAAGGTTGGTAAAATTCATCAATTTCAAAATGTATGAAAATCCATTTCTTCATACAAATTTCCAAGTTTTGAAATTTAATATCTCGGCCAAATCTTAACCTTATCAGGCGTGTGATAGCTCGTTGAACTCGTATGAACCCCCAGGATTACAAATAAAATACTTTGGGGGTAGTAGGAGCAAAGGGGGAAAAGTCAATAAGTTCGTGTTCCTCAGTCCTGCGGAATACATTTTTGTCAAATTTTTCGGTGTGAACGGACTTGCGTCACGGCCCTTCACTAACGTAAAGCCATGATACCAGCGTGCATATAGAATTTTGTTCGCTAACGAATCAAATCGTATATAATGCTCGACAAAGCCATAATACTATTATTTTCGATAGAAAAACCAATTTCCAATAAAATTATTTTTCCAATGAAGGATTTCTTTGGCTATAAATTTAAACGTCGCGAATGGAAAGAGCTATTTTATCATTACCCCGAGCAACGAATAATCGTTCATCATGAAAGAATTTTTAAAGTATATTAGCGAGGTGGATGTACTCCACAGATGAATGCTACATCGTATACATCGTTTATTGCGTGTGTAAGCGTTAAAATGTGCTTTCTAAATTCAATTGTTCAAAACATATTGAAATTTTATTCGGAGATGAATTGGTGCTGATGGTAATTTTAGAATATTGTAAGTCTTAGAATAGACGCAGAGGTAACCAAAATAGGTTAAGGAAAGGGTAGTGTGTAGGAATTATGAAAGTTATACACAATTACGTTGTCAGCGACAGAATATGTTAAATTAATCAATTACGATTAAATACGGCGCAATTCATGACCTGTTCATAATGAACGAAATTTCATAGATTGATAGACTTCGAAATTTTAAGGACTTAAGGACATTCATGAACCCTTATCTCATCCAATAGGTTTCGGGATTTGTTCTAATAATCTCTTAAATAGTCATTTCTTACCCGAGGGAAGAAAGTAGAAAATTCCAACAAGAGCAAAGTTTTGCGGCCAGAGCGGAGCGAGAGCGAAAAAATTTAGCACTTTCGCGTACGTCGTTATGTGAAGGCATAGTTGCTTTGGTTATTCCCACAGAAAGAATTTATTTTCATAGGTTTGAGTGTATTAACAATTGATCGACGACGACAAGGGGAATTAATGATGTTTCTTAAAAGTCGAACAGGCGTAATTTTCCTCGTAGAAATGTAAGAAAATCTTAGTAAGATCTGACGTGTCAACATAACCTCAACCAAAGCAACTAGCATAGCGCAAACTGTCGTTACTTTCTTTACTCCCTTCTATAACTATGATGTGCCTCAGTTTAAAACTGGATGAAAGTTCTGTGGTGATGTGACATAGGAATGATTCGTAAATTACTTAAGGCTATTCAGTGCTTCCATCAAAATTAAATTCTGATGGCACGAGTAATATGCGCTCTATGAAGGTTAAATTTTGCTCAATACCACATTTTTAAGGTGGCCTCACAGTCATCCGTATTCATTCCATTTTGCCTCCGTGTACGTGACAGTTGTCATTTAATACAATTTATTCAGTTGACTTTTTAGTGTATAGATCACTAAAATGACTGCTGGCGTGACGATCGACGGTTCGGTTTTGTGTGCAAACTACTGACAACCAACTTTGCTTCTAAGGGAATGCCCCGTATTTAGTTCATTTGCATTCATTTCAAAGAATTGGACGCATTCACTTATTCATTACTATGTGAAAGTGTGAAGTTGGTTTCGATTAGTTTGCACACTTTTCCCCACCATTCCTCACGTTTCCGTCATCAGTTTCACCAAACGAAGAGATCTATATTGGAGTGGTAGAACATAGTTTCAACTTCGCCGGCTGCGAGTTATTTAAGATTTAATTTTGATGACGGCACTAAAAAAGCGTTACGTAATTTTTGAACGATCTCATGGCATAGAGATGAGTGCGTTACTTTTCACAGTTTTAACGACAATAAATTATTTAAAAAATAATCAATAGTTTGCACCACAAAGCTATCAAAGTCAAAGAGAAAACGGAACTATGAAATTGACAAACCCAATGCAACTGCCCTGCACTACATAATTAAATTGCACCCATTCCACTAGTCTTTTTCATTTGTGAACATGATTATTTACATGAAGGCTGAAGGTGGATTATATTATACCACATTTGAACCGATTTCAATTTTATTTACATCGTTTATCATGCCTACTTGCACCACGAGCCGAACTGAATCGTGGTACTTTTTCTTCTTGAAATTAACCAATAAAGGGGACAAAAGTGTACACAATTTGTCTCTATCCAGAAACGAAAATTGAATAAAATATGAATATAAAATTCCATTTAATGAACAGCTTATTTATATAGAAGAACATTTTATATACACACGAATCGGCACCTCCGTAAAAGTATCGAAAAGTCACGTTTATCACGCAAAAAGTTCAGTTTGTCTTTTATTGTATGGTGTAGGAAAGAGAGAACTCGTGCAAATTAAATTTGGCAAAAATTATGGAAGCGGAAATACAAAAAGTTCCTATACAATCGGACGAAAAAGATATTTCTACTCTCACAATTCTCAATATTAGATAATAATATGAATGAGGTTGAAATAATTTCATTTTCTTGTTCATAGTTCGATGTAGGTAGACGAGACGTGAGAAGATACCCGACAGTTTATTTTTGAACTATGAAAAAATTCAATTATACTTTCTAATAGAGCATTGCATTTCATTTAAATCGACTTGATTTGAGGTGGGTGTATTTGATTAAAACATTCGTCAACGCTAAGTTATACACATCCGGAGTGAAACGAAATTTCTGTACAATTTTGCCTGATCTAGTACGTTGAAGCGAAAAATTGGCAGAGGGAGCATAGATCAAAATTTTGAGCACTGGCAGTGCAATCGCATGCCAAATTTTGTGTTCTAACTGACAGAAAACTTCACGAAACGGGGAAATATTTGAATTTTTCGATGCGAAAACAAATAAACTGAAAATTCTTACTAAAAGTGTACTGAACAACTTGAACTAACTAGTCAAAGTGAACTGGGTACTGTCATTAGTTTCGCCAACTGAAGAAATCTATAGGGAATTGATGTTTTCAAACTAAAGCTCCAACGTAATAGATCATCTTAAAGGCGGTTGGAAATGCCATCCACGTTAAGAACTGCCATCGCCACGTTAAAAATAATGTCACTTGAACGAAAGATTTTGAACCGCCGCCCATTGTTCATTCGTTTTTTTTTACACAGGATTCTAAATTTAGTACTCAAATGGCAGCTCTTTTTTGACATAAAAGTTTGGATTAAATAAAACACAACGAAAATAATCTGAGGTTACGTTTGAAAGTACCGTAACTTGAAGATGATCTATAGGCTTCTCTGCTGTGACATTTCATATAAATTATCCAGAGTGAAGTTATTTCGCGTGAAAATAAAGCGCAAACAATGCAGTACTGAAAAATAAAATGTCGTGCCTCTACAGACCAACCGAGGTGTCCTCGGTGTCCAACTGAAGCTCAAATGTACAGCCATGCACATTCAAATGTACAGCCTTATCATAAATTTCTTATTTCTCTTATCTTGCTTACTTCACTCATTTCGCTTTATACTCGTTATGGAGAAATGAGGTTGGAGAAATTGGAAATTTATAATATGACGGTGCATTTAATTGTGTATGACTGTAATAGAATTTTTTGTTAAATTCTATTACGTTACTATAAAATGACTCTATGTTTTTGTGCACCAACTTCAATGCTATGACATTTCATATAGATATTTGCAAGAGTGAAGTTATTTCGCCAGGAAATAGAGAGCAAAAAACGAAGTATTTAAATTGTGGCGCCTCCATTGGTTAACAGATCTTTCCTTTCTGTCGAAGCGACGTGTCTTTATCGCCATATTATCATCTCTTCATTTTCCGTCATTTTTCGCTTCGCTGCAAGGTATGTACTAGACTGAATAAAAAAAAGTAAGGACGGTGTACATTATACACTGTATAAACAACGTATTTTACACTGGTTAAAGGTCATACGATCCCAGTAAAAACGATTCTATTCGGCATACTCAATTGGTTTAGGTTATGCCACCTTCGGCAATTATTGCCTAGAAAAAATATATCAGAAAGTACCCGCTAAATTGAGTTTTTATTTGGATTTTTTTGTGGTGATGTTTATATGTACGACTTTGAAAAGAGGTGAGGATGAAGTGTGTAGTGGAGTTTTCAACAGTTTTTAGAAAACGAATATTCGCTACTTCAAAGTATACAGAATTCTGCTAAGAAAGGAACAATCGTTGAGGCCGAAAACACACGAGCAATTTGGCTTTGTTCAGATCGACAATTATGCTCGTTTTCGATCTTTGAATCCAACTTGACCAGAAGTTTATAGCTAGCGAAGTCGTATATTGTCAATGATGATACAGATGATAGAGATGATGATGATGATGATGATGTAAGGGTTGCATATGAGGAGGTTACGCCGATCACTGGGGCCGAACTTTGTTGTAATTTCATTTGACTCGAAATGTCGTAAGAAAATGCAGTTAGAGTTACCGATAGCCAACAGATAGTTTTTGCAATACAATGAAATAATGGCGATCACCTCCCTATGTATAATCTTGATCTCAGTGACGAAAAAGTGCTCGTGTGTTTTCAGTCAAAGAATTTTCTTCTTTACTTTGTAAATTATCCTCCTTACACTACTCGACATTATATATAAATCAAGTTTCAAGATTCATACTTCATTGAGTTCGACGTATTTTTTTTTCTTCTCTGAAATGTACAAGAATGCCTTTCGAAAATAAAAAGAAATAATTCGCAGCTTTCTTTCTGGATTATTTCCAAACATCAGCCTATCGAAAAGTAAATAAATTTGAGATCCCGTCAAACAGAACTTCAAAAGCTTTTAATTAACTCTCTGTTGACCGAAAAATCAACTTCTACAACAGATAAGACAATATTTACACAAAATATACCCACAAACGAGTAAACAATGTTGAAATAAAATATCGTTACAAGAATATATATCAAAATACCAAAAGGAATATAAGCGCAAATACTCTACACCGCAAACCTCCTTAACGTTATTCAGAAATAGAAAAAAAGAAAATTGGAAGAAAGAGATTTTCAAGCGTCTGGCATTTCAAATGAACTGTTAACGTAGTAGTATTTAAGATGCAGGTCAGATAGCCGACCAAGAAATGTCAGATGCGGCTATTCGAATAAGAGAAAAATCCGTAACAACACAGATCCGTAAAACCACACCGAACCTTATTTCAGGTAGATTCGAGTGCAGCGCCATGTGTGTTAAGTGTAGCGTTTATGAATTCCATATAGAATTATCTCAGTGTTGAAATACGTTTCCAACAAGTTCGAGATCTCATACTCACCACATTCCATCTATTAAATCTATGAAGTGCTACACCAAAGACCTATAAATAGCGATACTATAGAACTTATGGTTATATTATGACAGGTTGCCGCAATCACAAGTGCCACTTACGCCCGAATGTGGTGAACAATGGTTTTTTTTTTCAAGGAGAGACAATAGGAAATTTTCAACAGAGCGAAGCGAGGGCAATTCGCTCGAGTCGTAATTTCTCATTACTCCCCGATGTGAACACATAATTTTTCATCCGAACGTGGCGTAAATAACCGTTTTTACCCACGAAACAAACACATCAATTTGTTTCACCATTTTCAAAACCAAAACAAAGTGACAGTTGCAAAGAGAAAAAGCACTCTTCCTTAGGACCGAGAGGAGAGAAAATAAAAATTTTCTCACCTGAATTGAGATAGAGAGAGCGTCAACAAAATGCCATCTTCTCACTGTATTTGTGTGGAGAAAATCAGGTTATTCACGCCGCACGGGTGAAAAATTCATAATCTACGCCTCAAATTTAGTTGGCGGCTCCCTGTCCTATGAAGAAGACAATGATGAAACAATTTTATTTTATTTTTTGCTCAATTTTAGCGATGGTACATCGTGCATAATTATTTGGATCAACAGTCTCTTCGTTTCTTTTTGGTGTGTAAGTCAATACTTTTTGCTCACAGTTCACTAACGTTTGAAGTCAGGTACACCGTCTGCCATAAAACGTAAATCAAATCAAACCTCTGTTACATATGGTTGAGTGTCACATTACGGTAACGTTATCCTTATCACCCATGAAACCCATATTAAACCCATTTAACTTACATGTCAATACAATTTATCAAATATTGATTTTAGCAAGGTGATAGACACTTCTTCAACACATATATTTTTCATGCGAACGTATCGTTTCTGACTGTTATGTGTCACACACATGTTGAACTTGAAAATTGAATTTCGTCATGTCGTCGCCGGTTGGGTTGGAAGCGATTTAGTTGTTGCATAGTGGAAACTTTTTCTGTATTGTACAAAAGTTCATTGTTTCCGGCTAATTCGCATTTTAATTGTTTATTATCAATTAACAATTAGGAAGACGTTGATTGAAGTGGTACTTTATACGGTAAGGTGGATCGATCATTGGACAACACGTTTCGGATAAGTTTGAGGAGCGCGTAGCTGTTTGAACAATTTTCGGTGTATTATAAACTTGTATCACCCGAAGCACTCCGAGAAACCAGCTAAACTTAATGAAAGCTATGAAGTAGTAGATTCAGTTTCAGTAATCTATAACCTAAGACAACTCTATATAGAACGGAATCTATTTTATTAGAATTTTTGTAGATTATCTCGCATTAATAACGCGCTACAGTTTACTCAAGCTTTATAATTTGGGTAGTTGAAGTGTGTTTGGTGGATGCAATGATGTACAAACTGAATGACTCGTATGACGTAGTAGTATACATTCGCCCCTGTCCGCCAGGCGAATGTATGCTCCTGCCTAATACGATGAATTTGTATGCATATGTCTTAGCCTACATTTAGGCGGATACCAGTTTTTTGTGACTAACTTTCCTCAGAGAATGTTATTTTACACACTTTGAAGCGTGTTTTGAAAATCATGCTAGATGGCCCTGATTCAGACTGAACTAATTACTGGCCGCAAAAGGCTGTTGTACCGGAAAAAGTATTCGTGTAAAGCCCAAATTTCCTATTAAATGGTCAAACAGTTCTACACAATTTTGCGTTTTGTGTTTGGAATAGTGTTTGAAGTGAATTAGAGTCTAGACCTAAACTGTCAAATGCCTTGTCGGTCATTAAATTGCAATTAATTATCACATTACAACTCGTTACATTTATATAACAAAATTATCCAGTAATACCAACGACGGACATTCACCCCCCGTAGCATAATATAAATGTCAAACCTGTTTATCTTCGCATAAATCCCATTTTATGTTCGCTTGTCCTTTTTCATATATTTCCCTCTTCTATATGGAACAAAAGGGACAAAAAAAGAAGAAGAAGAAGTAAAAATACCGTTAAAACACTGAAACTAATTCATTCACAAATTCTGGATGAGGAAAATTGAATTCTCTCATTTTCACACTGAAAATTGAATCCGTTATGCATACAATATTTTGCTTATAGCATGTCCTACCTACCTACATTTATGGATTATACAGGTGTTTCGTTCGTTCGTCGTACGGTGCACACGGGATATGTATATATTAAAAGCGATTCTTTAAGCGTATTATTTGTACTTAGTTTAATTATTAAATTTAGAAAACACGGTATGAATCGTTAGATCGCGTCGTGGCACAAAATTAGTATCAAAGTAGAGGATATTTTTGCGACAGCAGATGTTTTTCGAAGGTAACATTATGCTCTCGAGCAGTCCAATTTAAATTGGATTTATTTTAGTAAATCTCTCGTAACAAATGGATTGTTAGAGGTATTTTAATGTCAAACATGACTCTGTATATAAAATAAATATCAGCAGATTTTCGCAAGACTTAATTGTTTGTGTAAGCTTCGACATATATTTTACTGGGATTAGTTCAATTAGCTAAGGAGACTCGTCCATGTACCTGTAAATTGATGTGTATGCATAGCATATGAACGCTTTGAGTATATAAGACGACAATCTTTGGTCCTGTACGAGTTACAGTGGACTGCTAGGTTTATCTCGAGTCTAGATTCGCTAGATCCTATAGTAACTGTAGGACGTTTTGCTCTAGAATCTTACTCACGATAAGTACATATGAATTTTGGTAGATTTTGTTAGATTATTTGAGAGACCGAAGAGACATTGGTGCTTGGCTAAAACTGTAGCCTACATTTGGGCGTTTCATATTGTATTTTAGCAGAATCTTCTTTGAAGAGGAAAAACGACCACGAAGCCTTCAATAACAAGTAGATTTGACTAATAGTTTCCGGAAATTTTTATAAACTGCTTAATTTTGGGATATTATATTCGACCGATAAATTAATTCAAAACTACAGATAAAAAATAATAAATGACCGATAAACACGGTACCGATAAAAAATAATAAAGTACCGATAGCGAAATTCCCAAGTACCGATACAAATATTCAAAACTACCGATAACTTTTTACCGATAAAAAGTTCTAAAGTACCGATAAACTGGTCGTTTTATCGATCATTTATCATTTTCTATCGGTAGTTTATTACTTTCCATAGGTAATTCATTATTTTCTATCGGTAGTTTAATACTTTCTATCGATCATTAATTATTTTTTATCGGTAGTTCATTATTTTGTATCGGTAGTTAATCATTTTCTATCGGTACTTTAATTTTTTTCTATCGGCAGTTTATAATACTTAATGTTAATGGTCAATTGTTGTTATCGATTGGTCAAACATAAATTTTTAGTGCTCAAGATTTTTTAGACAATACGAAAAATATAAAAACCAAAATAGAAAAAAAAACGGAAGTAATAATAGAGAAATGAAAACACAACAAAAACCAATTTATAAATGTCGTAAATGTCGGAGGCTCCCCGTCCAGGCCCGAACTGGCCATACTGGGTGTTCGGGCGATTCCCGAAGGGCCTTTTGCCTCAGTCGGGCGAAGTCCCGGCAGGGCTTTTTTAAATTTCAACCATTTAGTGTTCAAACAAATGCAGCCCATTTTAGCGAACATATTGGAAATCCTACTGATTGGAAATCGAAAAAAAGTTAACAGAAAGGCCTCAATAGAAAAATTTTGATTGGAAATCAAAAAAAATAACAGAAGGGCCTCAGTAGCAAAAATTGATTGATTGGATTAAATTGATTGGAAATCAAAAAAATTAACAGAAAGGCCTCAGTTCGAAAATTTTGATTGGAAATCGAAAAAAATTAACAGAAAGGTCCTCAGTAGAAAAATTTCCATTTGAAATCGAAGAAAAATCAACAGAAAGGCCCCAGTGATGAACTACCGATAGAAAACAATGAACTACCGATAGAAAATAATGAACTACCGATAGAAAATAATGAACTACCAATAGAAAATAATGAACTACCGATAGAAATTAATAAACTACCGATAGAAAATGGAATTTGACCGATGAATAGTCGTAAAATTATTAACGTATCGGTATTTTATCACTTTTTATCGGTAAAAAGTTATCGGTAGTTTTGAATAATTTTATCGGTACTTGTGAATTTGTCTCTCGATAATTTATTATTTTCTATCGGTACCGTATTTATCGGTCATTTATTATTTTTTATCGGTAGTTTTGAATTAATTTATCGGTCGTTTATTAGTATCCCTTAATTTTCTCATAGCAGGTCAAACTACTGTTGCAACCAAATCGATTTTTAATTGAAATTTATCACATTTGTGGTCGTACAGTATTTGGAAAACGCCTAAATGTATGCTTTACAACAACTCCACATACCTCTTAAGAGCAATTGACGCTTTTCAAATTTTTAGTCTACATTTGAGCGGAAAAATATTCATTTTTTTAAGATTTCTTTTAACCAAAATCTTTTTTTGAAAAAGTAACACCATTAAAGCTCGCCAAAATGTGTTATGTAAGGAATTGGTTTGTGAGGCGTAACTTAGGCTAAGTTAGGATTTTCGAACCAGTTCGCTCTTAATTATTAAAAAAAATGAAACACAATCCCACTTGCGTCGCATACTCATCTAACGCTATTTTCCTAAGTAGTTGCGGGAAACGACAATTTTCTACCAGAAACCGCAGAATTACAAACTTGGATTTTTCGGTGATGTGCAAAATTCGAGGCAAAATTCAACTTTCGATTTATTTTAAAATTTTCATTGCTCTTAATGACAGAGAGGTCTCAGGCAGAGCCTAATTTAAGGAATTTAATTCCTAAAATTCATACAATTTCTCAAAAATTCTGGAAAAATTGCTAATTTTTTGTTAAAATGTAAAAATAATGATTCGGAGTAAGTTGGCTGGCTCGACGCCATCAAAAGCAACTTGGAAAGTCACAGAGCAAATTTCCTTAAAATAGATCCTAATCAAAGAGACCTATGTCAAAATTTGATAATTCTTACTTTTGCGAATTTTTAGACAGTTACACTGTAATTCGAGCTTGAGTTTATTAGAGCGCCCTCTAGGGGAGACATCCCCAAAACATTCAAAGTTTGAAGCGAAAAATGTTCATTCATGTGCTGGTTGATAGGTATGAATATAGAATAGCGAAAAACGACATATATAAAAACCAAATGGATCTACGTTTTCGTAGGGATATCGTTACGGCCCTAGCACAACAATTTAGCATATACATTCTAAGTTGTCGCGTCCCATTTATATGTTACGGCCATAGCCTCCTACTAATATACGTTCACGGGTCAAATGTAGAAAAAAGTGCGTCCACAGTTGTGAACCCCAGTCCACTTCCAGTATACTTCTCACAATCATTCACAGTCACCTTGGTGGAATATTTATTTACAAAAAAAAATCGATTGGACCCAGGACTGTAATTAAAACAAATGAATAAATAAAAGAATGTTTCGTCACAACATTTTAAAAGTTGTAATTAAAATAAATATTCTCCCCATAATTTCATAATAACGACGACGTTCCGTTTATTATATTTCATTTGTGCGTTGATAGTCATATCAGTCGGTAATATTCGCTCCATCCAAGCAGACACCACTTAAAGATACCAACTCCTACGCGACCTTATGAAAAGATGTATTCAATCAAACTGAGCAAAGTCATTAATTATTTGTTCGTATTACTGTACTTTCTCGGCCTATGGAGCCGTGGCTCGGGAATGCGAATGCAATTATTCTATACCGTCGACTATTTGCTCTACCTAGTAGCCATTTCCATGGGAGCAATCATAAGTCCTAGTAACGACGAGAAAATATTTTTAACCGAAATGGCAATCATAGTCCTAGTGGCCATTTTCAAGTTCTCATTTCTGATTTGGAGGAAAAAGGAAGTGATGGACATGTTAGAGCAGACCAGCATTTTTTCGGTTCAAGATCATGCCAGTTTCATGTTGGTGAAGGAGAAACGGAAAACAATTACGGATCTTGCCGTTGTACTGTTTGTAACGCTTAATGTGGCTGTCATTTTCGCTACGATAGTCGTTCCATTTTTTGGAAGTGATCGACAACTTTTCTTCAACATTGCGTTTCCGTTTGATTGGCGAAACAGTGCAATTTCATTCTGGGTTGCGAGTGTATTCATCTTCACCGGAGTGTACTTATCCCTATTCTCGATTCTGATGTCGATCATCATTTGGTATATGATGGTAAATTGTGCCGTAAGATATGAAATACTGGGAACGGATTTAAAGAATATGGGTAAAATAAAGGGTCAAGATGGAAGAGATAATCAACGTGAAATGTCAGTAAAGGCAAAGCAGATGCTTTTTCAACAAGACCTCTTGAACGCCGTGGATAATCACCAAATTATTCGCAAGTATGACGATTCGTGTCATTTCTCTGCTTCCATAAATTTTACTCTTTTGACCATCTCAGACTAACATCCGATCTATCATCCTTTTTCACCAATTTATTCTTCCTGCAAATTGTTACTGGAAGTCTTAGCATCTGCGGTTCAATTTATTGTATAACTTTTGTACAAAACTCATTTTACACTGTCAATGAATCAATTTTAAATAATTCCATTTCCAGGTCGGCAAAGGATTAGTGGAGCTAACCATACACATTGGAACGCTGATGTACAACATTGCCGAAATTTTCATGATTGCACGTCTCAGCAATGAGATCAGACTGTCAAGTGATCGGCTTACGTATTGTCTTTTCGAATCGGAATGGATCGATGAGTCACGTTTGACCAAAATAAATATTCTGACTTTTGGTGGGTTAATAAAACGGTCGCATGTTCTGGTTGTTGGTAAATTGTATCCGTTGACTCTAGAATTGTTTACCAAGGTAAGTTTGCGGAAATTACTAAATGAGGCACTGAAGGTATTGTTCCCTGGTGCGGTTCTTTAACTAAATTTAACTTCACTTACGATTTCTGCAGTACAAATTGAGTCACTACGCTCACTTTTAATTGTGAATTGTATTGCTGAGAGCGAGGTGGAAAGTGTAGAGAACAGAGAAATGATAAGTTGTGGTGAGATAGAAGGAGCATGTCGAAAAAATTGGCACATCTTTTGAGAGAATTCGTATGTAATTCTCTCCCATACCGTACACAATTTTTTAACCTCAGATTCCTTCTCGCCACAGGCGTACCAACATATCATTTCTCTGGTAATGGAAACATTAAAAATTCTACTTTTTGCGATCGTCACAAAAGTGAACGCACTTGATTTTGTACCACGAATATGACGCTGTAAACAACTGTGGAGTTAAATTTTGTGGGAAAACCGCTAAGACCAGAACTAACCCAAGTTTAAGGTGAATTCGAATTGTAGCACCTACGATTTTAAAAGAATTTTCTACATTCATGCTATGATATTCACCGCATTCCATCAATTCTATAGAAATCGTTAGTGCTACACCAAACGAAATATGACGCTGCACTGAAATGACCTTCAGTGTTGACATACTTTAAGTTTGCGAAGCTGATTTTAATGATTTTTTTCAGATTTTAAATTTGAGCTACAGCATCTTTAACATTTTGCAGACCTTAAAGTAGCAATCTACCCGATCAAGTGCACGCAGTTATTTTTAGTATTAAGTGACATTAAAAAATTGATTTCACACTGCAGTGCACTGGTTGTTTTGTCTAGATTTTCAATTTAGTGCACACTGACACACGTTAACTGAACTGAACTGGGAAGAAAATAACGTTCAATATCGCTGAGATTTACTCAAGTTGTGCTCGTTCAACCACATCGTAAAAAAACAAATCGTTTGTATGTCTTCGACAATTGCTTTTTAAATAAAATCCAAGTTCGTATTTCTGTGCCATTTCCCACAACTCCCACTGCAAGTTCATTCCACCAGACTGACTGCAGCATGTTAATAGATATACACGAGACTCCCAACTTAATCGAAAACATTTTTTTTACTACTTAAAATCCAATAAAACATTTACGAAGTGGAAAAGAAATTAAAGACGATGATACCTATTATTGCTCGGTCGGTCTGATACAGAAAGTAAACAATTTTACAGAATTTTATTTTCGGAAAATATTTATATTTATTAGCAAGTCATTAAACAAACTAAAAAAAAGATAATGGGAAAACTTTGTTATTTATTGATTTTTATTCGGGTTTTTCTTAAAGTCTCCTCGACAATACTCATCAAACTCACGTAAAGTATAGGAATTTTTCATATAATAAATTTTGGGATCTTACGCCTACACGCTTCCTTTTTTTTAAGCTTTATTCTACTTTGCAGTGCATCAACCCGCAATAATGAAAGTTATCGCATAAATGCTGAATGTATCGTTATAAACACAAATTTTATTGAACGAAGAAAAAAAAAGGTAATTCAACTTTGCAGTGAAGAATGTAACCTTCCCCATGTACTTTCGACGCGTTAATAACGGTTTCTTTAAGCTGCAACGGCTCTTGAGACAACGCACACCGTTTCACCTCCATTCGTGTGAATGCTATCAAGTAAACTGAGGAAAGATTGAAGATGATTTAAGTTGGATTCACTAGTCGTCCATTTTGTCTCAGTTTTGCGCCGTTTAGCGCTCCGTTTACGAGTGAACAATTGAAGCTCCTTCCACTTTCCATTGCTAAAACGTAAACGAAGGGCTTAAGAGTCAATTCGCCAAAACTTCAACCAAGTTGTATGAAACATGAAAACAAGCCATCAGCGATTTTCGGCGGGTACACAGTAATCGATTGAGGTGATCCTCCTGAGTCATTTGCAACAACAAAAAATCCTCGAAATAATTATGTTTTCACGACGGAGATCATGAAAAAATGTACTGCGTTTGGGTGACCAAAACAGTTTTGGTTGCATACCACCAAGAATACGTAACGCATTTATCTGAAATTATGGTCATTGGTAGAGGTGTTGACGCCGCATAAGCTGGCCTTTAATACGTTTCGAAATTTTTCGTGTATATGATGCAGTAGCTATTTTAGGGGGAAAAAATTCCTGAGTGTTTTCAAAAAGTTACAACGATAGACTTGAAAGATATGGGTGTCGTTGGGTAGGTAGTGACCTCTACTATCCATGACACCATAAACCGCGGCACTACTTTCATTGAGTTTCAATTTTGATTGAAGTATACTAACACAAAAAATTCTCTAGAATTTCACTTTTCTTCGCGTCTATTTAAATTTTTCTGACGTATGAGACAATTTTAAATCAGGGCTGCAGTTACTGCTACCTTACGCTTCGAGAAATTTCGTTTAGGGTCTATAAAATTTATAAAAAAAAACAAAACCAACTGATTCAATTGTGTCATATGTTCCTCGGATGTCTATCGACTACCCAGTATGGCCAGTGCGGTACTGTATCAAGTGTTTACTGGCATATTATGATCATATTTTGTACGTTGGCCACTTACTGGAAGGATTTGGAACTATGTCAAATTTTTCGTATTCGTGAACTTAATTTTTTTTAAATCCTTCCGGTAAGTGGTCAACGTACAAAATATGTTTATAATGTTTACTAGCATACACTTGATACAGTGCCGCACTGGCCGTACTGGGAAGTCGGGAGATACCCGAGGAACATATGACACAATTGAATCAGTTGGTATTGTTTCAAATTTTATAGGCCCCAAACGAAATTTCTCGAAGCGTAAGGTGGCAGTAACTACAGCCCTGATTTAAAATTGTCTCATACGTCAGAAAAATTTAAATATAGGCGAATAAAAACGAAATTATAGAGAATTTTTTGTGTTAGTACACTTCAATCCAAATTGATGCTCAACGAAAGTCGTGCCGCGGTAGGTTTATGGTGTCATGGATAGTAGAGGTCACTACCTACCCAACGATACCCATATCTTCCAAGTCTATCGTTGTAAATTTTTGAAAACACTCTGGAATTTTTTCCCCCTAAAATAGCTACTGCACTACAAACACGAAAAATTTCGAAATGTTTTAAAGCCAGCTTATGCGGCGTCAACACCTCTACCAATGACCATAATTTCAGATAAATGCGTTACGTATTCTTGGTGGTATGCAACCAAAACTATTTTGGTCACCCTAGCGCAGTACATTTTTTCATGATTTCCGTCGTGAAAACATAATTATTTCGAGGATTTTTTGTTGTTGCAAATGACTCAGGAGGATCAACTGAATCGATTACTGTGTACCCGCCGAAAAACGCTGATGGCTTGTTTTTAAGTTGTTCGAAGTTTTGGCGAATTGACTCTTAACGGTGTAAGTCTGCTGGCAACTTAAACCGTGCCTCTATTCTATTGTTTTAACACAGCTGTCAAGTAAGCATAGGAAGCTTAGGGCTCGTACATCAATTGCTTTTCGTTAAGTTTCGTTTCGTTAAGTGTAGCACAATGGGCCCACTGGCGGCCTAAGTGCATGTTTACTTAAGCAATTAAGGAGACGCCCTATTTAATAATAATAATAAGTGTGAATTGTTAAAGCTCACTATCCACTTCACTCCTCTGTGATATGGGTAGCCTTAGTAAAACTGTCAATAATTCGCAGGTGAATGTTGACAAATAATTGATATACGTGTTATAAATGGAGAAAAGACAGAGTGTGAGGCCACCCTTAATATTTTTGAGCGGTTGGAAAAATGAGCCGATAACATATTTCAGATAATATCGTAAAAATGGGAACAATTTAACGCTGCGTTAGTCTAGCTACAATATCCCAAAAAAGATAAATTTACGCTGCAAATGCGCTACAGAGAAAAGTACCGTTAAGAAAAATTTTAACAAAAGATTTTCCGAAGCCGTTTGTGAGCTTTTCATACAAAGCCGATTGTCATTGAATTTATCTTTTTTGGGATGCCTGTACTGCTACACATAGCAACACAAAATTATTCTTTCGTTAAGTTTGACAGAATAACAAAAGATAAACTATAATAAGGTCCCTTTCGGGTGCTACGCGTGCCTAGAGTTAGGGAAATTTTGATCATCTCTTATTGTAAGTTGATTCTAAAAAAAACTTGACGTAAACGTAAAACGTGACTTTGGATGGAGAATTTATGTATAATTTTCAAATCTTACGTCATCACTATTCATTTTAAAGCGTAAAGATTCGAAAAATCTTATGTTTGTTGGACGAAAATGACATCATAAAGCGTTGATATCGTTATACTCTGATGTTAATGAGAACTCTCTGAGAGCAAAAAAAAATTCAATTTGATGAAAAAATCTTCGTATGAATTGTAGACTATGATTATCGAGTTGATAACCGTTTAACATTAAGAATCGAACCAAAGATGCTTCCCAATTCCCACCCAATGGTAATAAACGTTTCTCATTAACATAGATGACGGATATGTTTGACCTAACCTAAAAAAATTAGTTTTTAATTGATCAATTTAGGACTGAATGAAACCACAACGAACATTGCATGTTTTTCATCATTAAAAAAAAAAGCGAAAAATGTTTGCGTTGATACGATAATTACATTCGTTTCAGAAATAAAAACACGCTACACCATACCATGCCATACCCAATTCTTTCTTTTTCTATAAAAACATAAATTAGAACCGCTTGCGTCGAAGTGTAAAATATCGTTTAAGGATTGTTAGATTGTCATTATATGCAGATCGGTGGAGGCTATGCCCACTGCCCAGCTTAAATTAATAAATTAAAGAGTTGCCTATCGGTGTTGTAGTCAGCGATTGTTGTATCGTTCACTTTCCCGAATCGATGTATGCTTACGATTTTTGTCACTCTTTAGCTTTTAGGACGTTATGCCGCTGTGAATGAAGTAAAGTCTAATATAATGGACTTTTATTTCACCATAATATAAATTTAAAAATTTACTTAACTGGGTCCATAACCTGTTAAAAGTTAGAAACTATTTTGGTGTTAACTTAAAAAAAAAACGTTTTATTAATTTTGATGCTGTTTGCATTTCACTTAATCATACAACGAGAACAAGAAATAAGAATTAACCAAATGAACTGATTTGTACGTCACTCATCGTTCAATTCAGTCTTCAATGATTAAAATGTAAATTTATTCAAAATGGATCAATAGGGAAGCACATTAATTACATTGTGTCAGAAATTTGCTAAATTATTCATTTAAACGACATGAGTTTGTAATCATATACAAAGCTTCGATCTTGATTTTTGGCACTCTCACCCAATATTTTTCGTGTTTTTTTCGCACACGTGTCTTATCAATAAGCTGTTCACGTGTGGGTAAATTAATGCACGTGCTTTCCCCATTGCCGGTGAAATTTCTGAATTCATTGAACGATGATGAATATATTTTGTAAGCGAAATGAATTTGGAAGAGGAACCCACTTTATTTGACTTTTTAATGGAAAATCGAGTTTCACCAGATAGCTTAAGTCGCAGCAATATATACTTTAGAACACCTTTTTCCTCCAGCATACATCTCGTCATTTTCGACTGATTGCCGTTTGAATCAAAGAGGAAAGTACATGACTCATTCCGTATGCTAAAAAAAACGTTGAAGAGTTTCACAGAAAAATGATAAAACAAGCGGCGGCGACGTCACTGCACTGAACCAACATCTGTTGTCATTTCGAAATTTTGACATAAAATGTGACCACATCTGTCAAAATTTTCATGGGGTAGGGTAGGGCAGTCTCGCACACCACACAAATTGATGGTGTGCGAGACTCACCTCTAAGTGGTGAATCTCGCACAATCTTGACTTTTTATTACATGTTGTAAAAGAGGGCATACTATGATTCGCGTGAGGGAGATTCCCCAACACCATTTTCATCTCGCGTTGAAATTTTTTTGTGAATTTCATTTCACCGACTGGTCAAGTTTACAGACTTTCCCTCGGACTTTCCCATGTTTCCCATCCATGTTGTAAACAGTCAAGAAAAATTTCACGCGTCAAACAACGCATGAAAATGAAAAAAATCCGTGCATTCCTTACTTTTCCTCAGTAGCCTGCTAAATATCAAATCTTGATATCTCGATCTCCGTGCCGCTCTTTCCATATGGGTTAATCTGTCGTGTCTTTTATTCATTTGACCACCGCTACTTCAAATTTAGTGTAATTGAAAATTCGACATTTAGTTGCTCATGTGAAACTCCTACGCTCCTGATACATTGTTAATAGCAGAACTTTCATTGACAGTATAGTTTCAAAGCTTCACTCCACTTCCCAATTTCTCGTCTCATCAATTTCATCTTTTCCAAAACATATAAAATGAAAAATGTTACCCAGATGGCTGACTTTTTCGAGCGTTATATCCATAAAATATGTGAAATTCGACCCAGAAAGCAATCAGAAATAGTTTTCGTTAAGAATATAAATTCACATTGTGTGTCATACAAAAATAAGCTTTTTTCCAACAGATTCACTATATAGTTTCCTTGCATACCGATTTCTTAATATAGGATTTTTTTTGGGTAAACACAGAAAACGGAGCGACGAGAAAGGATTGAAAACAATAGAAAAGTTTTTGCTTGGAGCATTTGTTTTTGATGAGTTGTTTATGGCGTTCAACTTATTTGATTTTTACTCTTCTTTGGCACCTACTTAAGAGTTATTATGTATGTATAAGTTTGGTTTGCAAAATAAACTTTTATTCCCACTTTTGTCAGTGAAAATTTGAATAATATGATGACAATCTGATAAAACATACTTGAGTTCCTATTAGGAACTTCCTAACTGAGTTCAGTCTAATCCATTTATCATTGCAGTCGGATGATTGTTTGTTGATTTTAATTTTTAAGATTTTAAACCGTACGTATTTTCAAGGAACATTCTGTTATCGCTTGAGTCAGACATGAAAACAACATTGTAGAGAGAAGATAAAATCATCCATACTTCCCCGTACAACTCCAGTAATAATATTCATCGGAAATCTTATGCGAATTACATCAAATGCTTGCTGCATGGAGAGCAGTTTAAGGAAAAAGTCAAATATTTAACAAAAGAAAATTCATTCACTTTGACGCTGCCATCGGCTTCAAACAAAATAAAATGTAATAAATTCAAGAGACGAAAGGTAATTGATTACGCACCCTCGAAGGAATGGCCGTAGGATCCGGCAATTAATAGGAATTGAAGAAATTACAAGGAATTGACTGGAAATACGAGAAATTGAACGTAAATGAAAAGAAATGCGGATAAGTACGATGAGCGAAAGAACTAAATGAATGCAAAAAAGTATGACCGGTTTCCGGTCTTGTTTTATTTCATTTAATTTCAATTCAATTTCTCGTATTTTCTTTTCTGTCAATCGTTGTTCCTTCTATTCCTTGTAATTCCTTCAATTTCTAATAATTCTTTCAATTCCTATTAATTACCGGATACTTCGGCAACTTGAATTTGCATTTTTCCCATATCCGTCCCCGACACATGAAAGACTCAGTACGTAACACGAAAAAGTACTTTGGGATCTTTGTCCTTGTTATATAATTTAAATGACTAATTCATGCTTCGGGACCGAAAATGAGGGCAATTTTTGATAGATTTTTTCAATTATTTCAACTTCATCCGATAAAAGTTTGAATTGTAAGAACATCTATTGTTGCCAATGCCAACTTACCATGACCGAAAACAATACCCTCTCTAGCAACCAAACTTCGTTTTGACGCAGTCAAAATACAACCTTATTTTGACAAATTTGACTTTTTTTGTAATGGAATTGGCGTTGAAGAGTTTTTTTATAAAGAAATATCGACATCACATGAAAAACACAAATTTTAAACTTTAATTCATTTTTGCACCAAAATGACGGAGAAATACGCAAACCAAAACATCACAATCACAAATTATTACGAAATGGTGACAGGATATGTGATATTTTTAACACAAAAAAGGCAATCGCTGCTACTTCATTCAATTTATTTTTAAAAGTGTAACAATTTCTATGACAGCATACACTGTACAGTTTTACCACCTTAATTTTCCTAGTTTGTTTGCTAGGGAGGGTATTGCCAAAAAGAATCGAGTAAATTGTCATTGCGTTTTTGCTGTACACTCACCATAATCTATGTCCTCGTTTCGATGACGAATTTAACAGTGCACGATTCAGGAGGTCACTGTCACTGTTCCTATTTTTTTTAGTTTTAAATTCGAGTTTAATAGGGCGTTCCATTTCGGATATAGTTCACTTTTATGCCGTGGGACATCATACAAAAAATGAGTTACGTGTTCACTTTCGGTATTTTTTACATGACGATGGCGTGGGACAAACTTGAACAATCTCCGAAATGGAACACTCTATGCTAGGACGTGCATTGACATAAAAAAACGGAATTTTTTCGTTCATTCAAGAAAATAGTCGATACAGCAGCAGCTGTGTGATTGTTGCAATCATACACTCATACAGTGTGGCATAAAAAATGACTGACTGACAGATAAAAAAAGGACGAATAAAAATCAATTTGTTGTGAAGATTGCAAGACAAAACGGTCTCATTTGTTTTTATTGACCTTTTCGCAAAGAATACAAATTAGGAAACGAGTTACGTCGTTTCATTGAATAGTTTAGACGTGATGATGTGCAGACGTGTGCAAATCTCTTCTCTATACAATGTTCGGTTATGCCATTTAGATTTAGTTTGTCGAACACAGCATTGCGTGGGATATTTCGATTAACTTCAAGTGAGTTTCAGCTCGAAGATAGATATATTTGGGTCAAACCATCCACCGCCAGTCAGGTTGGGAAAAATTTTCAAGTACTTAGGTTCGATATGAAACGTAACGAATGAAATAAAGGCGGAGATTGAAAGGCAGGGAAAACATTTTTCAAGATTTTCCTTAATTTTCCCAAAAAAAAAACATTTTTGTGAAAGTTCGGGAAAATGTTTTCACAAAAATAGTCCATGTAAAAGGAGAAATATTCTGTTCTTGTAGTGCGTTGGCTGACATCATATCATAAATGTCAAAGACTTAGCGTCAAAATGACCCACAATGCGGTATGCTTTGTAATATAAGGAGCACATAGGAAGTGAATTCGATGGAAGTCGATCGAGAAAGACCACGGAAAAGATGGCAAGATTGTGTGGTCGATAAACACTAAATCATTGGGGTCGCGGATCTGGGGATTAGAGTACACTTGCAGAATGGAAGACGTTAGTATACTATAGAGTCAGCAAACAACCAGCTTTAGTCAGTAAGTAGGTAACAGTTTAAGCAGACCATAGATTTACCCATTATCGTCCAGGTGCGCCCGCCGCCACTAGGGTTTAAAGTCAATATGGCCAAAGAATTTCAAATTCAACCAAAACAAACGTCTCTCCAACTTTAAAAACCTCCTCTTTTAACATTCTATCCGTCAATTTTTTAGTGGCTTGCCGCCGTCGATTTATTCCACTTAAATCCGAAAATAGAAAAATGAAACGTGAGTTGATAATGCTGTCTCTGCCACCTGTTATATACAAATATATTGCAAAATTATGGTTGTACATTTTGAGTGTAATCTTTAATAATTCAGACAGACAGAGTCTCGCAGAACATAGTACCCACCACAAATCCATGAATCATTCTATGAATGAATAAATAAATTCGGTATGTTTCTGTATTTATAGCGCGGCAATTAGTGCTATATTCGGTTCTTTAAACATAAAAAAAGTGATTTTCCTTAAAATTGCTTTTCTCCATTCTTTTGCGTTTCTAACATGACTTGCATATTATATATGCTCATATCATGAACATTAAATAAATTTGATTAAATACGATAAAAGTGTCTGGATTGGTGTCAGACAGAAGCAATTGAAACATAGAAAAATAAAGGGAGAATATATTTCCATTTACGGAGATCGTATGCCATATACAATACCTATTACTGTTGTATACGATACACAGTTCGATTGGTTTTTTTTAGAATAACTATCTCGGGATGTATGTGTAGTTATGGTAGAGTGAACTGTTGTAGACTTTTGTCGGTAGATAATTTTTTAACCTTAGAAAATGTCGTAGAATGAGACTATCAACACTGATTTTTAGTGGACTTGGTCACATCTTGTTGATCTTTAAACTCGATTGATATTGTCATTTCTTGTAAGGAAATGTTGTACCGCATGCCATTCTGTCCCTACAAGGTAAAAGGTCCCATTTTTGAGAAATAATTTCTTGAAATGTCTCGAATTTCTTGAAAATTTTCTTGAATTTTTTCTCGAAAGTAGGCTCTGTAAGGTATAGCAAAAGAGAGTATATTTTGAATGAATTTGGTTGCAAGGAAGAATTTTTGCGTTATCACCTTCAAATATAGTGAATTTTATGATGATGGTACGATCGTCGGGTCTGGCCCATGCAGCACCCTGGACAATTTTGGCCTTGGAAACATATTTTGTTTTCTGTCGATTATAAAAAAAACAATGGTCCAATGGGTCCTCGAGAAGACAGGGCACTGAAATCTCATCGTAAAATTCACACTTCACATGCCGAACTATAGCAAATAATCATTTACGTAGCATCACGGTCGCATACTTTAAGGTCATTAGTGGCCGCGTAACTTATTGAAACGGATTCTGATTTTATTTATTCTTGGGTTCTGCTAAGAAAATTACAGATTTCTGGTCTTTTTGAGCGTACTTTTGTTGGTCCCGTTGCCATTCTCTAAGAATAGATGCACTTGTGAATCCGGAAATCGAGACAAATTAAATTCAAGTCAGTGTAACAGACAAATTATGTTTCTACAGCGTCTTGTACTTGTACAAATTGGCGATTCAAATGTACATCTAAAATTGTATTATGTGTGTCTGCATTGTAACGTATATCTTCGTAAAAGAATACAAAGTTGAGCTTTATGGATAGAGAGTGTGGGAAAACTACACATTTAATATTTTCATTACGTAGGGCACGTTTGAAATAAATCTCTAAAAGCTTTGAAATTGATTTATTAAGTTTTCTACTTAGCGCACGAAATACAGTTGAAAAAAAACCCATAAATAAATCACTTGTTAGTTTCTCAGGATCTATGATTTTCATGCGGTAGCATGAACGCTTGTCGGAAAAAAAATTCAATTACATTCATATGCATTACAATGGTTACACAAAAAACGAAAAAGAAATTTCAGATGTGAGAAGTGGGCTAAAACGTTATTTTTTGTGCTAAGCAATTAAGTTTATAGTGAGGGTGGTATACTCCCAATCAACAGAAACATGGCAGACACTTTTGTAACCCTTTTTTTCTCTTAAAGGAACAAATTCAATTTAGAAAATGAAGTGATATCTAATTGATATTATGCACCTCTGTCCAAATGTTTATTTTGACAAGTGGGTGATTGTGATCCTAAACTTTGACATTACACATAACTTAAAACAAACGGTAACATTACAGAGTGTAGATTCCCTTTACAGACTGTGACTGTCGTTTTTTTTTTACAAACTGTAACATTACAGAATGTTGTTGATCCCTTTTACAAAATGTGACATTACGTAGTGTTGCTAGCTTTTACAGACTGTAACATTACAGACTGTCGCTCCCTTTTTACAAACTGTGACACTACAGAGCGTTGATTTTTTTTACAAACTGTGATATTACAGAGCGTTGATCTTTTACAAACTGTTACTTTACAGAGTGTTGATACCTCTTACAAACTACCACATTGCAGACTATTGCTCCATTTTCCAAACTGTGACATTTCAGACTGTTGCTGCCTATTACAACCTGCGATTTTACAGACTCTAGTGACGAAAAGAACCTCATTTAATCAACGCAATCAATTCGGTTTGGTTGAATCGAAATTCATACTTGGCTGCATATTTTTGTGGTGTAACTAGTGACGAAAAGTAAACCCTCCAGTGAACCAGTGAAAAAAGACCCTTCATACGTCACCCAAATCAGGCATGAGAAAGTTCACTTTGCGCAGCACTGTTGCGGAACTATTACATTGACCTACCACGAAACATTTACGCTAAAGTGGTTTATTTTACAACAAAAACACCCAATGTGTATGTCGGTCACTCAACACAAAAATATTAAAGGAACTACATGGTTGCCAGATTCTTGTCAACACACAAAAATTATTCGAAAATATGAAAACATGATGGCAACTCATTCAGTATAGCATGTATACTGGATCGACAATTTTTATATTTTATTTTTGGAATACAAAAAAAATATAAAAATTTACATAAAAAACGCTGATTAGAATTGATGTTTTTCAACATTTTACCGATATAGAACTCCATAATAATGTAATTCAGAAACCATAAAAATTATATTCCATGTGGTGTTGATCAAGCTCCCCGGTCAATGACGGTTTTACTTTCACTGTAATTTTATGTATTCGGAGATTTTCATCAAATTTATGGCGTTTGTTCTGGATTCTTTTATTTTCATTTTTAATTGCTACGGGAATTGCTAAATCGAACCCTCACATTTTCACTTATAATAAGACTTTCTCGGTTGAATATTTTCTTTGATTCGTACAAAAAGAGAAGACGAAAAAGGGAGCCTTTAAGAGTCATGCAATAATTACAACCGCATGGATAGCTCAATCATAGATTACGGCCTCATCAAGATACAGCCAGTTCAACCGCAGACGAGCCGACTGCCGTGTGAAGCCAAAATACCGTTTCATATTATTTGTTTCCTTTGAAGAGCTTTCAAAAGCTTTGAACTTCTTTTGGGTTCAATTGAAAAAGTGGAATATTTCGGTGAAATACGAAAGAAGCTTAAAGCTCTCGAATGCTCTTTAAAAGCAAAGACACAAAGTTAGCTGTGTACATAACCCTACATAAAAAGTTAATCTAGTTTTCCTGTGCTGGCGGCCTTCACCATGAATTTTGTTGATATTCATGTGTCTCTTTTTTCACCTTTTCATTTATCGTTATTGCATTGACTGAAAGGAAATACGTGGCTGGAGTTTTTACGTGCTGAACATATTTATAAAATGTATTAAAGACGTGCAGTACCAATGCACTTCAAGCTTGAGTGATACTCTAAATAGGGTACTGAAGTGTGCCATATAACTGTAAAACATTGTAAAAAACCATTTAACAGAAAATAGTACTCTAATTGGCAGCTGTCGACTGTGATCACTTTTGCTTGAAGTGCGTTGGCAGTACCAATTTTTCAGGTTCTATAACAGCAGGAACCACCTCATAGTATCCGAGCATCCAGCGTCTTAGTTCAAGACACTTCGGAGTTTCCAAAAGCCTCAATTGATTTGCCTATTCTTCTGAATCGTTCTAATGCGACTTCTGTCCATTCTGAGCAAATCTTTGGCTCATTTTTTTTCGGGATTTAGGAAGAAGTATTAACACGTTGCCGGTTGTTGTGACTTGTCAACTTTAGGCACACCGGAGAGTGCTAAGGGAGTCGAAGAATACCTCCAAATAAATTTCTAAAAATCAAAAATTTGACTTTTGATTTTTAGAAATTTATTTGGATGTATTTCTTAACTCCCTTAGCACTTTCCGGTGTGCCTAAAGTGCCTGCTCAAGCATTATCCCCTACGTGTTAAAATAACAAAGAAAAAAATGACAACACGTCAATGGTCTTTTCACTTACTGACTGAATGACATTACCAACGAACAGTTACAAGTAGCAGATGTAACACAAAGAGACATTATCGGTACTAAATCCAAGACGCAACCTAATAACCGATTCAATCAGATGTCATTATTGTGGACAACAACCTGAAGAAACGAATTATTTGTGTTGCGGTTGAGTTTCGAACCCACAACTGTCCATCCAATAATTCAATGTGAAGACTTGATCCATAATAACTCAGCGACTGTTTGTACCCGGGTGCAAATAACATCTACTCAATGTATGTTGCTAGACATTTTGTGCAATTTCATCTTCCGTTGAAAGTACTATGACAAGGTAAGTTTAAAAATCCAATTGAACTCGGCCGACTTTCCCGATTACCATAACGAAATACAAGTGATCCTCTAGATGTATTCCGTTTATACACTGTAATGGCATCCGTTAAGAGCACGTGTAGAAAGCTCATATAATATCAGCCTATTAACTTTCGACAGCGAAAAAAATAGCGGCAATTAATCTATACGCATAAAATCATTCCAACTCCGGTATACGACAACGTCCACAACGAAAATCTTTTGCTTTTATTGTACGATGTTAGATGGGTGACATTCAACGATTGTTTGTATTACATTCAATTTTATGAGAAAAGTTTTTCAAGAGCAAATCGCCGCGTTTAGTGTATATTCCAACGAAAGTTTGTTAATCATATTCAATTTCTTTGATTTAATGCAAGTGGAATGTGGCTGTCCTCTGCAGATGTTTCATATTACCGTTGCCTTTAATTTAGTCAACGTTTTGTAAATAAATTAGATATAATTTCTAGACATCGCAAAAAAAAACTTTTCAGTCAAAATGAGTTTCTTTTTTGCAACTTTTGTCTTGGGAGTGTGGTGTGACAGAGGACATTTTAGGATATTACATTCCTTACGTTTACTATTTCAATCAGACTTTTATTGCATTTCGTCCGTTTAATTTTGTGTCTCAATTTATATTTATATTAGACAAAATCAGATGGTTTCGGTTCATTTATGCCCTCTGGAACACTATTAAAGGTTATTGGTTAGATTTTATATGCGTTTCGAAGCTTGTCGATTAGATAGAACCTCCAATATCAATAGCCATTATTCTGCACTACAATTGAAAAATGGAAGAATGCTGCTGGTGCGAGTGAGTGCAACGACTTTCTGTTTGTTTCTCATGCTCAAAGTATAGAATGAGAAGTGGAACTTAGAGCCACTGAAACTACTGAGCCACAAAAAATTCTACTGGTCCATAGATCCGGAAAAACAACTCAATAGAGCAGTGTGTAACTCTTCACATTGAGTTGCCAGTTGTGGGTTTGAAATTCAACCACAAGACGGCGATTCTATTCATCAGATGGTTGTCCACAATAACAACATTTGATTGAATCAATTCAATGGTTTTTGCCTTGAATTTAGTACCGATAACGCCTCTCTGTAGTAATGTAAGGTAAAAACACAAGCTTCGGAATAGTTTAGAAATTCGGCCAAAAGAATGGGTTTTATTGTTCTAAACAATGGAAGGCCGAATTTCTAAACTGTGTCTGGTACTGGTGTTTTTACCCTAAGTCTAGTTTGTAAAATAAATGTCATTCAGTCAGCTGGGCGAAAGGCTGTGAGGGTGTTGTGTTGTATTTTTTTAAAGCAACTTTTCCGACTTTGGTCTGGAACAGATCAATGTGGCGAAAAATCAAAAATTGTAAGCAAGTAAGTTGAAAGTTGTCGAAAAAACTTAATTAAAACTTTTTTGGATGGGTAAATTTTCTTCAACGAGTTTGCAGTTAAAAAAAATGAATTACTCTCGCGTAGAAGCGTAATCCGAACCACAATAACTATTAAATCTAAACATATTTCGGATTTCACTCTTCCGCGAGCGGAGCGAGTTTTTTAAACCTTTTTTTGCTTTTCAAATTTGAAGCTTTTTTTGCCATCTGGACAAGTGGGAATTATTAACCTGACAGATAAAATAGGGAATTTTCGGGCATTTAATTTCCTGTCCCTAACTCCCTAATGTCTCATAAAAAATTCTGATCATCTAGTTTTATTTCTCTAGTTCTTTCAAGTGTATGTAGGTAAGTGATAAGTGTGAAATCTGAAGATAATTCTCGAGTCAGTATGACCAGTCGGGACCTGGTCACAATTGCGAATAATTTGTTCTACAATGTTTTTAGGATTTAGGAGGTGTAACCTAAAATCTCCGAAAACTCCTAAAATTCTAAAGATGCTTCTAAATCTCCTGAAACTTTGAACTAAAAATGCTTTTGATTCAGTTTTAAACATTTTTAATCAGTACAGGGCGATTGTTCAAACTGTAAAATATGTTGGAATAAATTTCGGTCCTGAATACCATTTGGAATTACCTTTTAAATTAGCTGTTGTAATCACATATTTTATCAAAGTTTTAATTTTTGTATCTCAAAACCGTACAATCCAACGTTTTTGACTTTTTTTTATGCTATGAATCCTCAGAAAATCAATTTTAACTACATGAAGGTTAGGGTAACAATGATGAGTTTATCACAAAAATTGTAGCCTATATACGAGCTATTTGTACAAGGAAACTCAAAAGGTTGTTAAACAATATTAAACGAAAGTACCTAATTCTTGACTCAAACAATTTTTATTATTTGTATTGCTCTTAATTTATGTAAAAATCTTTTAATCGTTTTATTTATGACGATGAATTGTTCTGAAATTTGTAAATAATAATTGTATTCCACACAGTGTGATATTTATGGAATGATAAAATAAATGAAATTATTACAAAAATAACCTAAAAATAACTTAAAACTTAATTCTATAAATCCAACGCACTTCAAGCAAAAGTGGTATTTTAAATAGGGTACTGAAACTTGACAGTGCTCCATACAAAATTTTACACTGTAAAAAGAGTGGGGATAAAATTTCATACAAAAAGTACTCTATTTGGCAGCTGTCATTAATAGCACTTTTGCCTGAAGTGCGTTGATAAATCTCATAAAACCCCTAAAATTGGAGGATGTTTAAAACGTGGGAGGCTTGCGTGTTGATATGATTTTTTAAGGAATAGCCTATGCAAATCAACTTTAACTAATGATGGCATTTTAAAGGTCCTCGATAGTGGTCACTTTATCGCACTATTTTATTTTACCGGAAACATGTACACATTCAAATAAACGTCAGACGCCAAACATCAAAATAATTTCAGTTTTGTTGTGTCACTTACGACTATCTTCACAACAGTTTCGATTAAGTTACTTCACAGAACGGACTTTTCGACTAAAGTTACTTTTTCGTTGTCAAGAATTTTTATTTACCTGAGCACGAAACGAATTTAATCCGACATTCAAATTATTTCGGATAATTTGTCCCAAGTTTTGTTTTAGAATGAACACTATAAAGTAAACTATTTGCTGACCGAAATTGAAAATAAATAAATCGACACAAACCTATTTGAGTTGCGGGAAATGTGTATTTTTCAAAGAATTCAAGTATTTTATGGCGACATTGATTTTTTGAACTAATTTACAGTCACATTTACACCAATTGCGTGTCGTTAAACTTTTTGTTATATTCCTTGATATAGCCCTTAAATTCAGCATATGCGATGTCTGTGCCGTCGTCCCGTTTAAGGCCTCCCTTCGACCACGAATCGATGGCTGTCTGGACTTTTATCGGTAGACTTATCTTTATCATCGACTCTAGGCACATATCTACTCTTTGCCTGACCTTTTCTAAGGATTCCTGGATGCACAAAACCTTAGGATGATGAGTAGTGATCACTTCCATTCCATCATCGCTCAGCTCAACTCGAACATTTTTCACTCCACCTGGCATTAACACAGTCAAGACCACTTTTTCGAATTGATTATCAGGGTCTTTAAATACGTTGCACAGAACCGGATAAAAAATTGTTCGATATGTAAGTTACAATTAAATAATCTAACTATGAATTGGCATGTCTGTGATTTTTTTTCTAAAAAATTACCATTTCCCGCAACTCCCTGCGATTTGACATTTTATCAAAACAAAATTCACTGAACTAGTTAAAACTGTGTGAACTGAGTGAACAATACTACTGTAATTTTCATGTTGCAAACTTAAGACCTTATGTGGAATTTGGGTGGAAAATGGCTCAAATCACATATTTCAGGAATTTATAAAGTGAAAAATCTTTACGGTTTCACGTTTTTTCGTCAAAAGGCGAGGCACTGGTATCTTTATTTTCAATTTTTAGCTATTTTATGCAGAAAAAAAAAATTGAGAAAAAAGTCTTTTGGAATCCGTTCAACGCAAACAAGGAAATCGACCTCTTTAGCCTCTTCTAAATTTCATTCTTTCAATTTGTTTATAATTTTCTTGTAAATTTTTGTGTTCATAAAGTGCTCACTTTGCTGGGGAGCTTAATCAATCTTCTTTTTCTTCTTGTTTTCCTTCTGCTTTATAATCAATAAATTTTTTCTTAATTGACCTGTTATCGACTTGGGGTGGAATTTTCATTTATTAAAAATTGATACAACATGGAAAACTTCGTCGCATAATTTCTGGAAAGTTTATTAAAAGTTTCTTTTCAACAAATTCAACAACTTTGTTTGGTATTTCTCTTCCTCTCTCTCTCTGTCGTTACATTCTTTCATTGTTTTTTTTTCTTCCTAAATCAATTAATACTTTGAGAATCAATTATTTCATTAAAACCTCTTTGTGTACAATGTTGTTAAACGTTTCTTTTTATGTGGAAGTTGTCACCATGGTTATTGAACAGCAGCCGATATTGGCGATGTTCCTTTTCAACGTTTAAGTTGGTAACGACAAAAAAAAAACATTTTCTTTGATCAAAAAATTAGGTGGAACGCAATTTGTAGAGACACACAGTATTTAGCACGTTATCACGATATTTTCTTTCAATAAAAGTACACAATACAAAGCGTTTCAAAACATGTTCGCATTACGCCCACAAGCCTTTTCTGAACAACTCGGAAAATGTAATCTCTCGTGTTACGATTGGATTTCAAAATCTTTTCTTTCAATTTAGACACACAGAAAACTTGTTTTGCTTTTCGGTTTAGTTTCAAATTGTTGCAACGTTAAGTGAAATCGATTACATATGACACTGTGCTGTACATGCTAAACATAAGGCGGACAAACATGATTAACTTGAACCACTTCATCAGCGCCATAGTGTGGGCACCGAGTACGATTGAGGTTACTTGTACTCCCACCATTGAGTATAAATTTGGGTACTCGACATACATTCACAACACAAAAGTCAAGATCATGTTTTTAAATTGCAAATGAGGGTATACGGTCGCATCCTCTTTATCTGATTAGGTTTTTTATTCTTTCCATTTTTAGAGTTTATTTTCAATCATAATTAACACATTTAGAACTGTAATAAAAACATCTTATCCAGACCCTTGTCGTCTGGAAACGATCCCATAACTGATTGGGCATGACCGTTTTTAATTGAGAAAGTTTGTCGTTATGGTTCAAAACAACACCATAAAATATTGACAACGAATTACATTAAAATGTAAATGCATCTTTAGGTCCGCCTGTCACTTCAATTTTTTTTTAGTTGGCGGTAAAAGTTGCATAATTTATAAAAGTTTGGTCGGTTATGGTGCTCACGCATGGTAAGAATCAATGTTATATAATGGGCGTTTAGCATTTAGCACATGATACTCGTAATGTAACGAACCAACGCACTTCCAGGATGAAACTGGACAGTATGTCATACAACTATAAAACACTGATCACTTTTGTTTGGAATGCGTTGAATGACCGAAAAGAATATATACGTGAAACAGTGCACTGTTAGCACTGATGAGCCATGATCATGAAGAGCGATCAACCCTTTGCAAATTGATAGCCTACATTTAGGAGGAAAAATATTCATTTTTTGATTATTTCTTTGAACAAAAGTCTCTTTTTGAAAAAGCAAAAACCATTAATAACGCAAAAATCTGTTACTTGGAGAAACAAATTTTCAGATTGTGTAAATTTGTGTAATCTGCATAGGTTTCTTCAAGTGGGTTAACTTATGACATACCAGCAAATTTTTCGATTTAAGAGGTTCCGAGCCTACGCTGAAATTGTAGCCTACATTTCCGCGTTTCGAAATTTTTGATCGCTGATATCTTTTTACGAGAGCCCTTTCTGAAAAATGTACGACCACATTTTCGAGTAAAAATATGTCAGCTTTGAATAAAAAATAAAATTGTCTGTGAAAGTTCCATGTGCTTTGAGAAAAGTGTACCTTTGATGCAAATTTGGGGCATCGGTACAGTTTTCTCAAAGCACATGGAACTTTCACAGACAATTTTATTTTTTATTCAAAGCTGACATATTTTTACTCGAAAATGTGGTCGTACATTTTTCAAAAAGGGCTCTTGTAAAAAGATATCAGCGATCAAAAATTTCGAAACGCAGAAATGTAGGCTACAATTTCAGCGTAGGCTCGGAACCTCTTAAAAGTAACACATTTTTGGGTGTCTTAATGATTTTACTTTTTCAAAAAAAGATTTTGGTTCAAAGAAATCATCAAAAAACAAGTATTTTTCCTCCCAAATGTAGGCTATAAATTTTCTCTTAAATGCTGGCAATTTTGCCGTAATTTTCATAAGAAACAACTCTCAGCAACAAAACAAATGAATTTTTCTGTTTAATTTGACTGAACTAGTTTCTTTTGCAAATTATACGGCAGAACAGAACATCAGTAATTCTCGTCACATTTTTACCTAAAACTTACAATAGTGGCTCATTATTTTATACTTATGTCCCCAGTTCCTGTACTACCCACACTACAAGAATAGGGGAAAAATTGTTGCACATGAGAAAAATGTGTTATTTATACTCGTTGACGTAAATTTCGACGTGAGATTTTTTGTTCGAACAGTAGGAAGGTGCGACTGGCGCTTTTGAAAATATTGACGGTTCTTTTGTCAGTTTTCATTCATTTTTGCTGGGTACCACCAAATCTTGAAAATAAAGAGTCTTGGATGGTTTGGAGATACTGAATTGGTTGGCATTACCCTTGATCCTGCTGCGACTCCTGGAGTTAGTGAAATTTGAATTTTTAATGGAAGATTAGGTGGTAATGTTTTCAAAAACGCTCGTCGCACTTTTCTATCTTCGAACACACGCCGCAAGTCCGCTGAAAATTCAAAATTTGAATTGTCAACACAAAACCCTCTCTAGCAATCAAACAGTCAAACGCACTCAAAATACCACCTTATTTTGACAAATTTGACACTGAATTTTTTTTGTGATGGAGAGGCGCCTCGCTTTTTTTAAAGCAATATCGACCTACACAAATTTATTTCATTTTTGCACACCAAAATGACGGAGGAAATTTTCAACAAAAAAGGACATCGCTGCTCATACTTCATTTTATTTATTTTGAAAGGTGTTAAATTCTCTATAACATCATACACTGTACAGTTTTACCACCCCCTAATAGTCCTAGTCTGTTTGCTAGAGAGGGTATTGGTCAACCACAAATCAAACATAGCGTCGTATTATATGAGTGATTCATGATATTCTCTTATCAGAGTGCGTTGAAATTTATTTTTCAATTCATTTGTTCATCCACTGATTCACCCTCGGATTCACCCAAAATTAAAATTCTGAAGCGCACTTATGGCGTGAACTAAAGCTGTTTCTTTTGACCCAAAAAAGCCAAATCTGTTGAGAAATCTCCTCGGCAAAACATTTCCAACCAAATTTATTTTGGGCACACCGTGCAGATCTTTCAAAAGAAAATTAATTGTTGCTCATTTTGCCAGAATTCATATAGACAATTTTAAGAAAAATTTCTTTATATCTCGGCTGATACCACCTATTTTCGTCCATCACTATGTTTGATCAAAAAAGAGTTGCGATGGAGCTATTCACGAAATTGAAATTTAAAAAAGAGAGAGAGATGCAAATCTATTGATTTCCCCCTCTTTATTGTCATAAAATACATTATGCAAATTACAAATAAAAGCTAATTAATGTGAAGAATGAATTTACTCACTTCCTTCAGTTCCGAAAAGCACACAACACTATGAAAATTTGAATTAAAAAAAAACGTTCAATTGTCAACTTTATACAATCGTTTCCACTTCCACATCAAATTTAAATTTACTTTTCAAATCATATTTCCAGTTTTTCTATTTTTGTTATTAATTTGGTTACATAAATTCCAATAAATTTTAACGGAATTAATTAATAAATCCTTCAGTGCTCAACCAATTATAATTTCCACTTTATTTAACAACAGACCCTTTTCCGGATTCAAATTTCATTCGTTAATTTAACTCACTTCGTAGCAGATGTAACGAATTCAACAGTCGCTTTACAACTGACGAAACGATGCTATCAAACAATACTTCATTTCAATGAACATTCGAACATAAAAGAAAATATATCGACCATGAAAAGCTTTAAAAACATTCTTTTGCACCACCAACGTATACAACATTGTTAACCATTCAAAGGAAATCACTTTTCGTTCTTTGATTTCATGTCGGTGTCTGCGCATTCGGTAAAAAAGCTCTATTTTTGTGCTAAAGCTTTGATTCATAAACAATTTGAAACATAAATTGCTGTAACGGAATTCATATTTAACCTACTCAATAAAGTGAACAAAACAATGGGAGAGGAATTTCAATCTTAAAAATTTCTCAATTCCAGTTAAAAATAACTACATTCGGTAGTTCAGTTATCAAATATTTTTTATACGTGTCAAAGCACCTAGCAGGGTAATAGAGGTTTTTACACGTCAAATAGAGTAGTATTTTGGTACCAATAATACCATTAGCAGCCTTAATGGACTGAAAGTGTTCACTGATCAACTTTTCGCCCAAATTACTCTGAAAGTGTTCACTGAGTACACTCAGCAGAGACGTATCAAATTCCTTTTGTTCTAAATGTTATATTTGAAATAGAACAAAAGAAATTCGACACGTACGTACGTCGCTGTGTGGAGCTGCAGTAAAAATTAAAGTAATTTAAACTAAAGGGAAACTCGACATCCCCGCCTCAAATGGAAGTCGGTGCTACTGAATTTGTGTGTTCGTCGGATGAAATTTTTGTGTTTAGGAAATATTGATTTGATGCGGTTAAATATCAAAAACTCATTGTTATTAAAAAAATCGCTGTAATGCGCTAGATTTCTTGAAGAAGATATGCAATATATGGCATTACACTTCCTCAAATGTTACCAACGCATGAAAAAAATATTCCGGTCTCTATATGCTCTAACTCAAGCTTTCTTTTTAAAAGTTCTATCGAGAAAACGGGGCTACAGCTACTCAAGCATGGGGAAATCAATTATATATTGTCCTGATGTACACAGATTTCGTAGGGCTTTTCGTATAAAAAAATGCATCACAGACGAATATATATTTTAATGCAAATTGAATTACGTATGCGACAGCACATGTATCAAACTACTTTCTCATCGCGCTTGAACACTCTTGGGAACACTATAGTTTATATTTATCTTCTCGACCGTTTAGATCAACCAATCTAATTTTAGATTTAGATTGAGTGTGGAACAGTGCTCGCCTGACAAAAGACTTGGGCTGGGCAATAAAACTGTGAAACAAGACGAAGGATAAATGAAAAGAATAAATTCTAAAAAAGGACTCAAATAAAAGAGTGTGTGAAACCATTCATGTGGGTGTATGATAAATTACATTGGAAAATTTACTTATAGGAATTTGGTATGAATTTTTTAGATCAATAAATTAAAATAAAATTGGATAAAAAAATGGATTTTTCAAATTGAAAAAACGGAGAAAAATTTGAGACAAAAAATTTAAATTTTGGAATGGCAATGTCGGTCAAGTAACTATTGACCTCGGAATGTGTTTTATATACCACATGTATTTCGAACCGTCAGTGTTGTCCTCGTCGTTTCACCACCATTGACGATTGGCATGCTTTCAGGTTACATTTTTCTCACATTCTGAAATCGCTAGAGTCGCTAGAGCGAGTCTGTATGTATATGTTTGTTATAATTAACTGTAAACCCGAACTTTGACAATACGAACGAAAACGATTTCATCCACAGAGATGAACATAACCTAAATGTCAACAAATTTCTTTGCACATTTTTCGTTATAATTTTCGTCAACCTGAAACTTGTGGTTGCCTTCTGTGGATGAAATTTGACATGTGCTCCTAACGCGCAATACATGTGAAAATTGTCATCTCGAGGCGAAGCCAAGGCTGACCAATCGTATGCTTGCTGCTTGCACTGAGCTCGATACGAGAAACGACGACTTTCTGAAGAAACTGTGAGTTCCTAAAGAAGCGGCGAGTAGTCAACTCACCTTTTTTTTCATTTAATATTCCTTTTATATTCCTTGTACGAAATGTTAAAATGACGAGAAGAAATGACGTCTTCCCGGAGGAAAGATAAGTTCTTGAAGAAACGGCGACGACTAACTTTTCTTCAGGAACTCGCCGTTTTTTCGGAAGTCGTCGTTTTTCGTGTCGTCGATTTTTCAGTGAAATCGTAAAAGTGACCTCTGCAAAATTGAGAATCCAACTGCCGTACATAAAATCTTGACTTCGTCTCGGCTTGACAATCTTCTTATCTTCTGTGCAACCTTTTAACCTTGTCCAACGAACTTCGAGTATGAGTGGTACTCTAAATAGGATACTGACCGGTGATAGTGTGTTAAAAACAATTCCATACACAATAGTACGCTATTTGACAGCTGTCGACTTTGACCACTTTTGCTTGAAATGCGTTGCTTTATTGGTTATTCTCTGATTTAAACAAAAACACATTGACCAATATATTCTCATACACCCCGAACAGTTTACTCATACAATGTATGCCATATCCCATAACGGGAAACAATTCACCAAGCTATCAGTACTTGGGGCCAAATCAGAACAAAACGAATTTTTGGGTACCAGAGTTGTCATTGAACCATTTAAATTATCGCGACACAAAATGGTGAATGGGTGAATTGTACCGACAGTTATGGAATGTTTTTAAACGACAAATGTGGCACATTTTAACAGACATTTGAATTTGGTGCTGAGTCTGTACGTATACCAATGATACCAATAATGTTAATAGCAAAATGTTTTTTTCTACTGGGACGATGGAATAACGTCTGTCATTAAAAAGAGACGAAGATAGAATACATTTTGAAACAGTGACCGTGATAAAAAGTGACGGAACAGCTGATTGGTTTTTTTTTGGTAGATTGGTATCATCTGTCAAGTGCGATGGAAACTTTTTGTCGACAAGACCTGTATTAATAACATTAATAGTATTCACAGAATCTATACTATCAAAATAACAATTTTCCAATTCCAAATTGAAAGAAAAGTCGAAAATGTTCCGACTAAATAAACCTTTTCCAGTTGCTATATTAGTTAGTTTAGTGTACATATGTGATAATTGGCTCATCTTTTGTAACAGTGAAGCCACAGACATTGAATTAGATGCAAAAGCAAATTTTAATCATCGAATAGATAGTTTGAACCTATTGTTGTACACTTTTTTGCTGACATTGACCGTGTTGACAATTTGGTTATTCAAACATCATCGGGTCTCCTGGCTGCACGAGACAGGATTGGCTGTGATATATGGTAAATTCAGTACATTGTAGACAACATTGTTTGTTATTGATTTTTTCTATTATCACTTCCATGGTTTTCTATCATCGTAACATATTGAATGGTTAGGTAATGTTATATGTTCGGTATGTTGGGTGATTCGCAATAAAAATAAAATTCGTCGCAATTTTGTTATGTAAAAACAAAGCAAAGTAATTTAATAGTTAACTGCAGTGTAAAACTGTGGCTAAATTACTGCTGAAAAATTCGACGACGATGAATCAATTTTGTTTGTACTCAATATGACACATTGTCTATATTAAACAAAAAGTACCAATGTACAGTGTGAGAAAATGAAGAAGCTCTATTTTCGACATTATTAATCCAATTTCATGCACACACAGTATCTTCGTAGAGCGAGTTTCGCTCTCTCAATTTACATTGCTCCCATAGCACAGTTGTAGATAACTCACTCTTCGTCAATATATCTCATTCTTTTCCATTGCGTTAAATCACGGCAGAGTAATGCTTAGTTTCCTCTTACCAAAAAGTACTCCGTGTGAGAGATAAAACTGAATTTTTTCAATTTTTTCTTTGTTTATTTGACAGCTTGCTCTCTCACGGCTCTCTCGGGGAGTACTTTTTGTTGAGTGGTATGGACACTTAAAGTAAACTAGGAATGTTCAGAGGACGTAAATACATTCACGTATATTCGTTTCATGCATTAGGCATTAGGCCGCTTGTCAAATCGACTGCTTTTGCCAAATTAACTTTACACTGCCGTGGCCACAGCGGAACTGAGCGAATCCTCTCTTTTCATCGATCTGTAGGGTGATTGCGATTTTCAGTTATAAAATTATAAGTTATAATTTTATAAGTTGCGCCTGTTACACAAATATATTTGGGGGAAGGCATTTTGGGGACAATTAGATCATACTTGACAAAAGATACAAACGGAGCAAAAACTGTCTCTCATTCATCTAAAAAAAAACAAATACGTCACACTTGGTGAACTCCCATATAAACAATTCAAATCAGCGTTTCGACGTAGTTTTCGCGCCAGGCTTTTTGACATTTATAAGCTTACGTCGTACTAAACGCTTGGATTTACAAAAGCGTTGCCAACTGACAAAGCGAAAATGAATCAACCCTTATCATTATAGCGCATTTTAGTGGACACACTTTCCTTCTCCGTTCTGATACATTGACTCACTGAGTCTCTCCAACCACACAACATCAATGCACAACGCGAATCGTGAGAACAGTTTACCATAATGTAATGTAATATATCTGAGAATGGAATGTTATCCATCATTGTTTAGTCTAGATATTGAAATGAATATTTCATGATATATTCTAAGACACTGGTGTAGTTACCGGACACTTTCAACTAAACAAATACTTAACAAGAGTAGGTAAACAAAACTACGTAGATTGCGAGCTACGTATGGAACGTATAGATTCAATGATAGATTCAATTGTGTACCGGATTTATAGAAAGATGCGAAACAGCATTTTGCTTAGCTAGCTGACAAATTGAAAGTTACATCCATTATAGAGTGTGCAGGCCAGCTATGAGCTCTATTTATTTTTCACAACGCTGGCGAGAAAGTAGTTATTTTCTCCCCTCGGCTCAATTTTCGGAAGCTTTTGTTGTGGAAAACGTGGCTGTTCACCTCGGGAAAAAGTTGAAAATTTATTTTTTTTCGGGTTATAGGACTCGCTATGCTCTGGTCACAAACAACACCATCGAAATATAATATCCAACGTTTCTTCCCTTGTTGAACAAACGACTATTAGTTACGCGCCCCTAGTTTTACCTCCTGTATTTCGTGGTGACTCAGTTTTCTTTTTCAGTGCTCGTAACTGGGAAGCGAGCTCGTAACTGGAAGCGAGCTCGTAACTGGAAGCGAGCTCGTAACTGGAAGCGAGCTCGTAACTGGAAGCGAGCTCGTAACTGGGAAGCGAGCTCGTAACTGGAAGCGAGCTCGTAACTGGAAGCGAGCTCGTAACTGACTTTATCAAGAAACACTCACTCGGAATAAACTTTACATCAATGCCGATGAGGTTAGCTCTACATTTGTTAGGAATTTCATTTACTAGGTTTTTGGTACTTATGTCGGTAGGTGTAGATCATCGTGATAGTATCGCGTTCGACAATATTTTTTTTCGGAAGTCTCGAGGACCAGCATAGAATATTGTGTCTGTTCCACCAGGACACACTGTGATTTGCTCCAAGTGTTTCAAGAGCATCACTTTATTATCCTTGGTGCTCTCTGTCTCTCTCTTTCTATCTATCTAGATTTTCTTAAATCATCCTTTACGTTTGCTCATTACAAACCCATTACAGGTCTCATTGTTGGTGCCATAATCAGATACGCTGGAACGACTACACCAGTCATCCATTTAAATGTTCAGGCAGACAATGACACAAAGTTCAATCAAAGTTTACCACCGGACACGTTATGGCTGAAAGTAAGTGTGAAGGTCACGTCCACACTGTGTGGACAACTCTCAATCTGAAACATAATGAAACGAAACAAATCTTCCAGTTTCCTGGAAAGCTGCAACCAGACCATCAAAACAAAATACCAAACGAGACGTACGCCTACACATTTCGAGGTCAGGTCGTTCAGCTGGAAGATAACGAAATGGATCTGAAGGCAACATTCGACCCGGAAATATTCTTCAATATCATTTTGCCGCCAATTATATTTTATGCCGGGTACTCTCTCAAGCGGGTAAGTGCTTCAACAATATGACGTATCGATTTTGAAGTACTTGAAGGTCGGCGGTTTCGTTGTGTCGGAAAAATGAAGATCATCGAAAACTGTATAGAGCGTGGATTGTGAGATGTATGCACCAACACAACTCATCATTTTACAGACCGAGCTACGCACATCTCATGTGAAATTTACAGATCGACTTTACAGCAGCGCTGTACTAAAAACGTACTAAAATGCGGTAAAATGAACAAATTACACAATCTATTCGAGTGGCGAGTGGTTGGACGACTACAACCGTTAAAATACAGTTTTCCGTGCTTTTCATTTTGGGCATTTCAGACTATCGAGCGGATCTTTTAGTACTCAAAATTCGTCCTAGCGAAACGATAAAGGTGACGAGGTGTTCTAAACTTCCCAACCGCAGAAATACTTCTTTCGTAACCTTGGGGCCATTCTTACATTCGCTATTATTGGAACCACCATATCCGCATTTTTAATTGGCGTTTTAATGTACGGAGCTGTTAAACTGTGGCCGGCAGCGCTGAGCAACAGTTTCACTTTCCTGGATACATTATTTTTCGGTGCGCTGATATCACCCACAGACCCACTGACAATATTGGCCATTTTTAGTGACTTACAGGTCGATGTAAATTTGTATGCGCTGGTGTTTGGTGAGAGTGTTCTGAATGACGCAGTGGCGATAGTCCTCAGCGGGTTTGTTGATTAAAATTTGATTATTGTGTCACGCGTTTCGTAATAAACGTTCTGTTGACAGAGCGATACAAAATTACGGCAAACATTATTCGAGCACCGGTGGATTCGAGTTGAATGCATTCTTCAAAGCCTTGGGGAATTTCGGTGGAATTTTTATGTTGTCGCTAATTATTGGCGCCGCAATGGGTTGCATCACGGCATTGCTGACGAAATTTACTCGCGTCAAGGATTTTCCACTACTCGAATCGGCCCTGTTCGTGCTGATGTCGTACAGTACATTTTTGATTGCCGAAGCAACGGAACTGACCGGAGTGGTGTCGGTTCTATTTTGTGGAATATGCCAGGCCCATTACACGTACAACAATTTGTCGGATGATTCACGACTTCGGACGAAGCAGATATTTGAATTGTTGAATTTCTTAGCCGAAAATTTCATATTTTCCTACATTGGCGTCAGCATGTTCACCTTCCCGAAGCATCATTTCGATCCGTGGTTCTTAACAGCTGGATTTGTACTAAAAAAAACTCTTCTTTTTAGTCAACTGGCCCTCTAATCCATTTAATATTGTCAGGTGTGTGCAGCAATTGGCCGGGCGGCAAACATTTATCCTCTTGCATTTCTGCTGAACTTGGGTCGAAAACCGAAGATTTCGATGAATTTCCAACACATGCTCTTCTTTGCCGGACTGAGAGGTGCCATGTCGTTCAGTCTTGCGTTCCGAAATACCGTGTCCGAAGCACGACAAGCCATGCTGACAACCACGTCAATGATTGTCATCGTCACGGTGATATGCCAGGGCGGAGCATCCAATTTCCTCCTGAAGTGGCTGAAAATTCCGTAAGTAGAAATGTCGGTGATCAGAGACTCGGTTTCGCATTTACAAACGATCATTTTCTTTGCACACACAATAGAGTTGGCGTTGACGACGAAAATGAAGCCCTCAACTATCAGTCGATAAGAAGTGTAAGTAGGATTTTGATTGTTGAACTGAATTCATTTCTAATGTTCTACCTGCGCATTGTATTAGCTTTACAATTCTATGGAGAATACAACTGGGGTACGTTGTTTCATTTGTTTAAATGTAATCGTGTGTTTTGTAGAAGTATTGTCACGTATTGCACATAGACAGGTCGCCAATCGTTGAATCCAACCCGATGCTTTTCATTTAGTCTATTTCAGTAAAAAAAACCGTTGAAGGTACATGTGACGCAAGTCCTTCTCTGAACTCAAAAATTTTCACGAAGAAAATTTTACCCCAAAAAAATTGCGTCATTGAGGCCAATGGCAGAAATGTATATCCTTAGTCACTAAAAAAAATTGACATTTCTTTGTAGTAAGATAACTTGCGTCACGCCCGCTTACTGACGTACGGTCATGATTACTACAACACAAAGCACCAAGTCAACTGAATCAGTTCGGAAATCAATTAAATTGAACGGCTGCCGGCTGCGTCGTATTTCATACAAAGGTTACATGTTTTTCCAGGCAGATACACCTTCTGAGTGATGAAAGTAACGGGGTAACAGGTAACAGGCGCCCATCATTTTACGAGCAGTAAAAATTGAGTCAAACAAATGTGTGCTTGAGATAGAACCAGCGGCTCGTAACTGAAATAAAAGGGGGTCGTAACTGACGAGTTTACAATATCCCAATGTCTTGATATCAGAAACTATTATGAATCATAGTGAATCACGAATAGTATTTTGTTCACCAAGCGGAAAAAAAAGTTGGAGTCAGAGGGCAACATTTCACCCGAGAACATCAAATTTCATTTCATTCAAAGGCTCCCGAAGAATATGACATCAAAAAATTCCTTGAGAATCATGTCGGAACGTTTTCCCGATGCATTTTCCCCTCGTGAAACCGATACCAGTGCATCGCATAACTTCTGCCAATTTACAGAACAAGTGACTCGTTTCGATTTTCCTTAACCCCTTCACCAGGCACTTTCATTTTTCTTGTTTGATTCGGAACGTCACCGTCAAACTTGCTAAAATAAAAATCTTTGTTTTTCACATAGGATTTAGAAAATGGAGAAACAGAAGCTGTACAACCACAACCAGCAGCAGCACAACCACCACGATCTCATGAAAAAGCTGTGCTTGCACGCGTATGGGGAAATTTCGATAGAAAGTGAGTGCAATACATGGAGCCTTCCTATCGGGTAGAGAAATAAAAAAAATGAAATTTTTTAGTTACATGAAACCGTTCCTGACGCATTCGAGACCGACTCTACTTGACACACTACCGAATTGCTGTAGTCCCATTGCAAGGCTATTAACCACAACCGAACAGTTGACTCAGGTATGAGAACTTATTTACTATTACCAACGTCAGACGCAACCAATTTAATGTGAATTATTATGATTTTAATAGGGAGAAGTGAGTGGTAGACATGACAATTAAATTAAGTTCTACGATCTGATATTACAGTTTAACCGCGAGTATCTCTGATTATGATTTATTATCATCATTTTACATTTTGTTATCGTATTTTTTCTAGCCACCAAGGTTAACATTGTTTTTTGTTAGTAGTAGGGGAGCATTGAGTGTTACAGCCGTTTGTTAATAAAAACAAATTATTTTTCGTTTTATTTCGTTTTTCCTTCTGACTCGGTCGATCGCGACGACCGCTCATAAGTGGATCTGCGCCTGGGAAACAAACAAATTGAGGGCTGCCGTAGTTTTTATGAAAGGCACTCTAGCAATCGCTCACCTTACATTACTTTAGTTGTGTGTGCGTTTTCAATGTCAAGAAACGACAGAAACACTGTCCGATGTCTTGGACTTCTAATTTTTCAAAGAACCTCTAGACAGTGAGTTGTTTGTTGTCACTTTTCGCGATTGACAGCTACAATATAGAAAGTTGCGATGTCGATAAGACAGATTTTTCTGAAGAGTTTTCGCCAGAGTCAACAAAACCCATGACACCACCAAATATTTGCTGTACTTTTCAGCACTTGTATCGAAAACAATGACATTTGCATTAATGGTGTTTGCCAATTTTAGTTATCGATTGTAAAGTGTATAAGTATACACCTCGTTGTACAAGTTGGTTTTGCAGCTAACGTCATCATAGAAAGCCTCCGCGGGCCTGAAGAGGCGCCAAGATTCTTTCATGTTTCGGTGCCTTTACGCCCCATTACAGGAAAATATTTTTGAGGATCTGTTTTGGACATTTGTTTTTAGGCAATTTGGCGAGTTGTTGCCTGAACGAAGTTTCTACGAATCAGATACGCAAGTAACTTTTTCCAGTATTTTATTCGTTTGATTTTTCGGTGAAATAACTTCACTCGGGTATATAGGGCGTGGACCTTGTTGACGTTTTCACCACTTGTCAGAAAATTATCTTTAGCTGAATATGGCGCTTTGGTAGTTTTCAGTGTAAGACTTCGCGAAACAACCGCATTCAGCTATGAGAACAAGGATGGCGCTTTCGTAGTTTTCAGTGTAAACTAGTACGTCGTCCCATGCTCTATTATCTGTGAAATGTCAAGTTGGTTCGCAAGGAAATGTAGAACGCTGAGATGAGTAGTTTTACGACGAAATGTAATAGAATTAGTTAGATAGATAGTTAGATATTCAGTTCGAAATAGGGCGTGGGATACGACGTATCAATCTACCCGGAAAACTACAAAAGCATTATCCTACTTTTCATAGCTGAATATGGTTTTTTCATGAAGTTTTACCCTGAAAACTACAGCAGGGCCGTTTTCAGCTATGGAAAATTTGCTGACAATTGAAGCAAAGACCAACAAAATCCATGTCCTATCAGCACTTCTCTTTACTAGGAAACTTAAGACGAATGCTGCAAAACTCGACAGTGCACACTATTGTGGTGATAGAATAGGGCATGGGACGACGTACTAGTTTACCCTGAAAGCTACAAAAGCGACACCATAGCTGAATATGGTGGTTTTGTGAAGTTTTACCCTGAAAGTTACAACAGCGCCATATTCAGCTAAAGAAATTTTGCTGACAAGTGGTGAAACTGTCAACAAGATCCATGCATTATCGAAGACTATTATTATGTTACAATTTCAAACATTTGATGACATTTTTCGGTGATAAATTATCACGGGAGCTTTGTTAACGCTCGTCCACGATTTATGAAAATTTAAAATTCTTGAAACAAAAAACATCTGAAATTTTTGATGAGAATTACGGCAGTACACAACTTTTGGCAGACCTCCTCTCTTAAGGTTGGCAACATTGTAGAACAAACTTTTTTCTACTTTATCGCCAACCTTAGCTTGATGTATCAAGTAATTTGTGGTAAGTGAATATTGGAAACGAATACAGCTTTCCGTAACCAAAATGTTTGTGAACATTTCTTGAACTTCCGACCTTTCACACCTTTCATTTACTTTAGTAAGCAATCAATCAAATACAGGTGTAGGTCATACGGCAAAAGGCTTTATTCTCTCAAGTGTAACTCCTGTTTCGCTTTAAAAATTCTTTATTTCATTAAGTGGCTATCCGATTTCACAGCAGGCATCCATTTCAAAACAATAGAAAATCGCATCTAGCATCAGACCATTGCATACATAAATATTACACCTACTTGAAATTCAACTGCTCACTTCTCTTTACATCACTTTCCTTTTATTTATTTTTATCGACTTCCCCCCTTCCACGTCAACGTTGTATGATCCCCGTTTTTCCATTTTCTTTTCAATTTAGTGTCATAAAAACCCATTTCATCTTCACACAAATTCACTAATAAAAATTTCTAGGAACGTGACATACGCCATGCTGATTCCGATTCGGATCTTTGCATAAACAGTAACGACAATTGGGGCAATGCAAGCGGCAATCAACATCGTAATTCGATCGGTCGTGTAAGTATTCGATTAGTGTCTGACGATCGAAATTCATTTACTGCAACGTACAAAAATCGGGACTGAAGAATGATGATTCGGTTGAAAGTTTCTTTTCTTTTTTATTTATTTTAACAAAATCCAAAATATTAACCAAAAAGAATCCAAATTAACAAATTTTCGATATAATATATGGCGAAATCCAGATTGTTTGCAAAAAATATTTATAAGAAAACGTTCAAAGAAATGCGGTATTTACAGCACTTTAGGATCAATTCAGGCAAAATACTTTTTTTGTTAAAATTTTATTATTTACAGTCAAGTGCCATAAGATTTTGTGACGAAGTTTTATACCCCGTACATATCCATACACATTCATACTCTCGGTTGGTATATACATTCTAACTGTAGCTCCACAGAGCGACGCGCGAAGGATGCCTCATTCAAATTTATCTTTTGTTCTTCTGTCAAGTTTGACAGTGTGACAAAATAAAAAATTTTAATTATGTCTCCTTCGAGTCGCCGCTATAGCTTTATATAGAGTCACTTACGTGCTCATAACGGTATAACAGTCAAACTCACTCGAGGGATACCGGCAAAACTGTATAAGAAAGCACACGTCTACTAGACGTCGCGTCGTCTAGCCATGTATGAGGAAACGTACCAGCTGGTACTGTGACTTAACACAGCGATGCAAAAATGACACATGCGAAATTTTTCTTTTGTCCTAATGTCAAAGAACAAAATAAAAATTTTGTATCTGTCACTTTCGCGTCGTTGTGTGTAGGCACAGTATAAGCTTCGACACAAAAATGACTGACATATGCACAGCGCACTTCAAGCATGAGTGGTACTCTAAATAGGGTACTGAAACTTGACAAGGTGTCACACAACTGTCAAACACTGTAAAAACCCATTTTATACAAAATAGTACTCTATTTGACAGCTGTCGATTTTGAACACTTTTGCTTGAAGTGCGTTGATATGAAACATTAGTGGCTTCGAAACTAAAAGAATTTTTCTTTTTTAATAATTTTTTGAGTTATTCATGAAAAGTTGGTGTGGATTTCGCAATATACGCAGCTTTGCCTAATATTTACTGATTTGCAGTGGTGTGGTATTTGATCCGAAGAAATTAATTAGGATAAGACCATGTGCTTCTCAGAACCAAAAAAAACCGCGATTTGAAACCTATTAACTTGCATACCACAAACTAGAAATATTTTGCAAAATTGTTTCTAAAGCTGCAAAGACACGAACAATTTTAATTGTCGATCTCAACACTTTCTCCATAGAGAAAAAAGCCATTGTTACTGTGTTATTGATATCGACAATTGAAATGACCTGTGTGTTTTCACCTTAATTTTCGGTACCTTTTAGTTCTGGAATAACAATTTTCTAACAATTTTAGTATGATGCACACTGACTAAAATGATTAAACTGAGGTTATGCATGCAAACCAATAAGTTTAAAAATGTTTTGTTGCTACTAAGACAATGTGCGGAACGCTACGACTAACCAAGTTTTGATTTTTGTGATAAATGTTTGTAACTGTTTGAAAGTATAAGGGAGATCCGGGAGATCTCCCTATCGAGAAATGGTATTAGTTTAACTAAAAACAATCCATGGCATGAGACATTACATGAGACAATATAGGAAATTAGTTCTAGATCTGTTGATCAGCGCTGGTAGCAGTTTTGATCGACCTCGGCAAATGTGGTTTCAGATTATAAGGGCTTAGGGAAAAACATTGTCACTGCCATTTTCCGGAAAGATAGGATAAAGTAATCCTTGTTCTTATGAGCGAACGAATAAAATACAATTTCCACCATATGGTGAGGTTCGACCTCAAAGTAATGTTTTGTAGGAGTCAGATATTTTCCTTTTTTCTTTTTGACAGAAGCCCCCGGCAGACTACGTTTAAGAAATGAATTTTCCAAAGTAAATATATGGGTTGAGGTAATGCCATTCGACGCGTGACCTAATACAAAAGTTCGATGCTAAGGACACCTTTTTTTTTAAAATGGTTGACTATGATTTGCTTGTGTTTCACAATATGTTGCGCCTATCACAAAACTGATGGTTTCTAAGCAATTTTCTGATTTTAAAGAATGGGAGAGGTGGCGTTTATGAAATAATTTCGTGTCACTGCATATCTGATTCGGTTATATATGGCATTACCTCCGCCCATTACCTTGGAATTTTCTATCAGTCTGCTCCATCAAACTGTAAAAATGATTTTTGGCAAGCCTTACACAAACAAGAGCATCTACAGAGCCATAACCTCAACACTTTTCTCACTATTTCGACAACAATGATTTTTTGGTTATGTTTCTGTGAATGACATTTTGACAGCTGAAATAACCTTTGAACCTATTGTAAAGTGGACATCCCACCTGTCATAGGTTCATAAAGAAATTTGTATGAATTCCCTGTCTCCTGACGTTTTTTTTTAGTAATCCTAAAAATTCGTCAAATCTTTTGAAGCAAAGCGAAGAGTCGTTTGTTAACCTTCAAGTCATTAATTTTTCACTTCTAAAATGGAAGAGACTTTTCTTGGAGAGAGAGTGAGAATCAAAATTAAGTTTAAGAGTAGGACTCGCATAAAATGTGTTTCGATCTAGCGATATGCTGCCAATTTTTCATCTTTTAATGTAAACTTTTCATATTGCATGCTAATATATTGTGACTCAACTGCATTCCAAAAAAAAAATTGATCTAAAAGACATCAACCAGTTTATTGTATATATGAACACTTTTGTACAGAAATGGTAACAACTAACACGTCCTGAGTACTGTACGTTTCAATTGTTTATTTTGTGGTAATATAATTTTTTGTTTCATTTTTGTTTTATTTTCAGGTGAAAGTTTAGTCAAAATCAGAATACTACAAGTACGACGATTACTAATTTTGTTTTGTTTTTTTGTTAGTGAATACACTTAATTCAATTTGATGTAATGAGCCAGTTCGTTCTTAGATACAGCAAGCTTATGCTTCAGAAAACTCTCGCAAAACTCCGCTGACATTGCAATGCTATAAAAATGAATTTATGCAACTCAGCATCATAATATGTACAATTTGCAAATTTTAGATGCCTCAGTTGTACAAATCGTTGTACGAATCTCGGTGCAAAGTACTCACGATGAGGCCTCTTGTCATTATTACACATCTAGACCATAAAAAAATACTTTGCACTCGATGTCATAAATAACCATTTCCTAACTAGTGTCTTGACTAGTGTTAAAATATCGCGACTTCGTCGCTTATTTCCCATGTCGTTGAGGAAAAACGTTGTTCCTAACTTATGCTAAAGGGCTCTTTCAGCGAATGAGAGGTTGCCAGCTTGAGCCGGAGGAGAAAACAACTATTATATGTACAACAGTGAGATTGAAGTAGTGCGCAAGTAGATTTTCATATATTTACGTACTAGTGCGTTAAAGTGACGTTTCTAAAAATGAAGATCCCACTACCGTACATTTTGTTCATAACTTTATCCTTACCTGAAATTTTGCGCATTCAATGTGTTGTCAACTTCGGCCTCGGTGCGGGTTGCTAAATCTTACATTTCGCCAACGCACTTCAAGCAAGAGTGCTTCGAGTGACAGCTTGAATTAAATTTTCGCAGTCCGATGATACTGAAACTCGAAACTGAAACCTTTATCTTTTCTGAAACCCGAGAACTCACAATCCCGATAAAATTAAATCGGGTCGTTTTTTTCTTACCAACTTTGGGCAACCCGCTCATCCCTAATCGAGATTTTCTTCTGTACACACGACTATCGTATTTGCTGCTCTCAGTAGGCAAGATTTTGCTAAAATATTTTCTAATATTTTGCTTGGGCTCGACTCGAATTGAATTAATTTTTTCATACTTGCGGGCTAAAAATGTATCATTATGCCCGACGCCCGTTTCTGCATTTTCTAGCCGCAAGCTTGAAAAATTCTATTTTGCTTGGAAATTTTTAGATTTGGCGTGTCGGTGATAGTCCTCGCCTTCGGCTCGAACTATAAACTTCCCACACGTCAACAAAATATCCAAGGAAGACAGCAGTGTACACTACCATTACTTAACAACGCCAGCTTTAATAGTTATTACTCTTTGTGTTTCCTTTTACCAAAAATTTGACTGCTTTTTTCGTTACATTATGTTTTTAATTTTTTGTGCTAATTATTTAATGTTGAATATATAAGTTACGTAACGTACAATAAGTCTCTTAAGGATTTTAGTATTATTTTTCTGTTAATTTCGAAGAACTTTTTGTTTAGCAAAGACACCAAAATAATTATTTTTTATTAATTTAAATGCTGCACTCTCGTCGTAGCTGGAAATATTGGAAACAATTGAGTGTCCAGTAGCAACGAGAGTTCGTCTGTCAGGTATTTACGGAAAGAATCTATAAAATCCTTATTAAATGTAGAATTTAAGAAAAGAAATTTTAATGTAAAAAAATATTTAAACAAAAAAAAAAGATTTATTTTTAGGCTGTGAAACAAATCTATTGTAATACCAAGTGTAGGTAGGTCTACGGGTTTAACCCCACTCGATTTTGATAAAAAAAAAAAAAAAAAAAAAAAAAAAAAAAACAGAAATGATAAGTTGGTAAGTCTGTGGCGAGATAGAGAGAGCATGTGAATGACAGCTGGGACCTATGGAAGCGTATGTGAGAGAATTGCATATAAAATTGGTTCCATTCTCTCTTGTGGGTACCAACTGTCACATGTTCTTTCTATCTTGCCACAGGCGTACCAAATTATCATTTCCCGTAAAAAGGTGGACATTTCCAAAACATATTTGTAATTTCAGCTAATTTGAGACCTTTCGAAATATTTTCACTAAATAAAAACCGATTTCAGTAAACTTTTTTTTCCTTGAGAGAGTCCACAATGTGGACTCCACATATTAGGTCGGTGGCCGAAAATCTCGGGGAGATACCACTATACAAATTTAAGCTTGTTTTTAGAATTTTTTTGAAAATTCTAGTTTATTTCACGAAATCGGAACGATTTTACTAAACTTTTTCTTTGCTGAACGCTATCGACAAGACGCGTAGTTTGACACCAATATGAGGTCATTGGCATAACGTCTCAGGGAGATATGACCAAAAAGTGTTTGTTTATATTCGACTTTCCAAGATATTCTCATTAAATCTCAAATGATTTCTGCAAACTTGTTTCCCTGTAGAAACGAACGCTATAATTCCACAATTGCATCACGATTTTGAATCAAAGCAACATTTTCTGTGGGGCAACAACCACCAATTTCGAAAAAAAAAATCTGGCTATTAATAACCACCGGAAAATATCACAAAATATTTCTATTTATTGTTATTCTAGACGCATTGTTATTCCAATGCAATACAAACCCTCACATCGCGGAATAGGAAAAGGTTTTTTTTGAAATTAATACTGATAATACTGAAATGTAATAAGTTTTTCTCCCAGACTATTACATTTTAGTACGTTTTGTTACGTGTCACTGAATTATTTTTTCATGAACAAACTTCACTGCTGTGACATTTCATGGGAATGAATCAATGTGAAGTTGTTACACAAAAAAATTGTCCAGTGAGACTACAGGCCAACCGACTAGGCGAATTGTTTTGTTACAATTTATACTATTTTTGACTAGGGACCACCAATGGTGGTATGGTTATTACATCATAAAATTTGCATTCTCCATCTGCATCAATTTCGATTATGACGGTGTCATACCCATAGATTTACGTTCACTTGTAAGAGCCACTTCTCTATAATATTATATAAAGAATATATTTAAACTGTTAAGACGTAATGTAAAGAAATACATGCAGAGAGGAGCGCTGCCACATTTATACAAAAAATCTATTACATAACAAACCAAGTACTAGATTTGAACTTTTACAATATTATCAAACTTGAAAATAATTCTGGTCAAACTTAACTTAAGAAAACTGCATTCAAAATGCAATAGCATCGTTTGAATTAAAACTTAGAATTAATTAAAAGACTAAAGAAGAACCAGCCTGCGCCACCGATTTTACGCCTCGCAGGTAGCAGGAAAACTTTAGATAGAACTTGAAGAAATTTGTGACATTTCATTGGTCAATCAGCTTGAATCAGCTTGTGTAAAATGCATGTACAGCAGTGGGATCGAAGGAAAGCGGAAAGTGGATTTTCGTATAGAATTTTAAGCACTATAGTTCGTAAATGTGACCCTTTGTAAAAGTGATGATCCCATTGTGGTACATAAAATGTTGTTCCTAACTTGTGCATTATAATAACTAAAATTTGGCTCATACGATGTGTGCTTCGCCCCGGCTTGATAATTTTCACATATTTTGCTCAAAATTTCCATTCACGCACTCGTTAGGAAAATAGCTGTTTTCGTCGACAGCTTGGTCTACAGACATTTCTCTTGTGAGATTTGTTTAGCGCTTTTTCAAAAGGATGTGGTGCTGTAGACATTATAGCCTCGTGTGGTGTGCCAGTTAATTTAAAGAGCAGTAAGTACCTCATGGAATGGCTTACAATAGTGTGGTGAAACAATCTGTTAGCTGAAAGTAACGTTTTTTGACGGATGTTTAGAACATTTCGAATTCATATAAGCACCATTTCACTGAAGTACGTTTTGCTCTAAAATCACGGAACAAGACTGGGTTCTATTTACAGTATGATAACTTCGCTAGTTTGTTTTATAATTGAAAAAAAGGTTTTTTCTTGAATGAAAAACTGTTTTGATTGAAACACTAAATTAATGATTTAGCCGAATTTGTAAAAATTTTAGTGATGTTCATCTGTTTGATTTAAAAAAATAAAATATTCAAATCATTATACGACTATGGCCGTTTTTCTTTCACTCATTTGCCTTCTTCTCCTCTAATCAAAGACTAATTTTGGGAAAACAATTTTCACGAATTTTCCGAAATTTTACTATTATTAAAGAAAATGCCAAAAATATGGAAAGCTTAATAAAATATGGGAAGATATTATACCAAAAGTGTCTTCCTCTAGTTCAGCGAAGCATCGGACGGTTCGCAGTTCCGCAGAACTGAGAATACACCACGATGGACAATGGTGACACTTACTCATATCAAGGTGTGTTCAATCTTGAAATTATGTGACAGTAAATTAAAGTGAGAACCCCATAAGGAAGCATTCATAATTTACGTAACGTTTTTCAGTGACAGAAAAAAAATGAAAGAAAGTCACAACAGATTCTGCTACAGCTAAGTTTTTACCTCCCGAGTGAAGCGTGATTTCCATAGATCAAGTGCAAGGTTATTCGAAATGGCAAAGATCATCCACAGAGAACCCCTGTGAAAGTATGTGAGATGAGAAGGCATTTTGTCCAAGTTTGAAAATAGAAATAAATGTTTTCTTGTAAAATAATGAACTTAAACACTTGCGCCATACAAGAAACGATTATAATTTTACCTGAAGTCGGGCTTGCATGGTATTATTGTAAAGGTAAGAATGTCAACTCTGTGGCACAATAATAGTCTCAATATACAGAAAACACTCTTATATCGCATCTGACCTCACTTCGATGTGCTCTAACTCGGAAAAGTCACCGTCTACGACCAACTTTTTTTTGCTCAAAAGATTCTGTTTAACACGAGGAACATTAAAAAAGAATAAAATTCACATCTCACTCTTAATTAAGTCCAATTCAAGCGCACCGTGAAAAACAAAGAAACCAAATTTTTTCTGGAAAATGGAAAATCGGACTAACATGAAAAAATCAAATATTTCCTGAACAGGACAACATTCTTCAAAAATTCTTCTTTTCTTTTTTGTTTTGAAGAACAACTTTTTTCGTTCTTCGTTGTGAAACAAAATGGTGTCGGTGTACGGTTTTTTTCAAACAATAGATCATTTTCATTATACGGTATAAAGTTCCAAAACGTTACTGCCACATTCATAAATCTATTTTTGACATCAGTACGCCACTTTGCGACCTCTTTATGCACTCAATTACCGTACAGTAACAGTAGACTTTCGAAAAACCAAAAAAAAAAAAAATCTTGGTTTTTTGGGTTTTGGAGCCCATTTTCCCCTTGAGGGTTTTGTAAATTTTCCTTGTTAAATATAAAAATCCTAAGGACGTTGCAACTTGCATTGAGACACCTCAAGCATATTCCTTATGGTATTCCGCGGGCTGCTAGGAATCTCGCGCCGCGTCATTCACAATAATAATCATTTTGACACATTTTGTATAAGGAAGATGTCACTTTGTGGATTATTGTGAATGACGCGGCGCGAGTTTCCTTAACACCATTCCGCGCGGTACTTGTCAACGTAACCCCACTTAATTTTTCGTCAAGTAGTCCTTAACCTCAATCAATTCAAGGTTCTGAAAGAACCTTGAATCAATTGACGTTAACTGCGTTCAATTTACTGATTTTTATATGAAAATCGTTCGTTCAATTCATTCGATATTTTTCGACATGTCTGACAGTTGGGATCGTGTCTGACGTTTACAAGGTCATGAAAATGATCTATAATCGGGAATATTTCTTAACTTTGAGGTCACTTCACACTGTCAATAGATCAGTGTCAAATATGTTTGTTCCAAGGTCATTTCGTAATGTCAAATTGCATCCACAGAAGGCGCGATACAATATCCACGAAAATATTTCAAAGAAATTGGTTGACGTTTAGGTTATGTTCATCTCTGAGGATGAAATCGTCGGCATTCGTATTGTCAAAGTTCGGGTTTACAGTTATTTGGAACAAACCTATAAACGGTTTCTTCTCTCAAAATAGTGTCAAATGAGTTGTCAATTTCACAAAGCTAACCTCAAACAATCACAGGTCCATATAAATTTTTGTAACATTGTGGTTAGCTTTGTGAAAATGACAGCTCATTTGACATCTCAAACGACATTGACGATGATCTTTTCCAAACTTATTTTATTTGAAATTGTTTTGTTTTGAAAATCTGGATGTTTTTAGCCGTTCCCTGAATATTGCAATATATACCAGCATTTGCATGGCTCCCGGAACTGACACTTTCCACCATTTTTTACCATCTTCCCTAGACAACCACCTAATCTTGTCTACTAAGATACTTTTAGCTTGATGATACAATGCCAAAAATGTTGAAAATAATGATGATAACTAACTGCACAATGCATAATTAGTTTAGAGCCACTTCCTGATGCTCCATCGCCTTCCTAGCCTAGAACCTAGTGATTTTACGAGATTTTTTCAGATATTTTTTTCTGGATTAATGTCATTCTTCTTGAGATGACCATCAACTTCACGGTACTGTTAAACTGGTACTGTTTAAAAAAATCTGTTCCGGAGATATTTGATTTTTAATTTTCTCATATAAACCGTTTCCCCGGCTGGAAAAGAACTTTCCCATTTTCCAGTAAAAAATTTAACTCCACAGTTTTTCATGTTCAATCGCAAATCACTTGAGATCAAGCAATGATTGGTACTCTAAATAGAGTACTGAAACGGGACAGTGTATCGAACACATTTTAGCACCGTAAAATAGTACTCTATTTGGCAGCTGTCACTCAAAGCACTGTTGCTTGTAGTGCGTTGGATAAAAGAAAAATTTGAAAAACGTAAAGCGAGCCGAGCTACTTTTTCTGACACAAGGAACCGGACTAAAGGAAACAGATAAGAGTTGATGGCTACAAGCAGAATTTAGTCCAATAAAATGGTAAATTATGGGGCTCGTTCAAATTCATCGCAAAACACAAATAAACACAGTAAAGTCAAATGTTAAAACTGAAATTTCTAAATTTTTATTATTTTTTTTAATATTTTCAATATCTCTAACATATTAGTGTGGTGTGTGTTTTGAGTTAAATAAACAAAAATGGTCGTGTAACATTATGAGACAAAAAAGAAGAGTTTAACGGCAGAATGGGCGTTAATATAAAACTCATCTGCACTGGATTTCTTTTTGGGTAGAGCGATTGGAGTGTCTTAGCCAATGTAGCGTTCTATGCATGCGACCCATTAATTCTGCCGATTCTCACGTATCAATGCCAAACGTTGCTGTATCAAATCCAAACGGTTGCTTGATGATGTGGTTTCATTCTGTAAAGTGAAATGGGATCAGTTAGACAGTCTTCGTTGAGCTAGGATTCTGGAATTTAGAGTAGGGCCTTTGGTGCTGGGAAATATTACCATTTTAGTCGGCAATTGTGAGGGGGCTTGAATGATTCTTAAGTGGGAGGTCGCTGCATAATGTACTATGTGAACAATTCATCGTCAGCATTGACTGATCGAACACTAAATTGTCGCAAATTTTATTCTGACATTTTTCTCTACGGTAATGTAACCTCTCATTGCGAGGTTGAATGAAGTTAACATGGTGATGAATGCACTTTTAGGAAACTGTTCAAAGATGATATCCGCGCGTTTTCCAAAATTTCTTCATGATTCTTCGGGACGACAATTTCAAAAATCGTAATTTCTAACATTCAACGAGTCGCTAGCTTCCGTTGCACTGATGGAACCTTTTTTTAAACCAACTATTGCTTCTAGAATTCCAACCTCTAAGAACTACCATCAAGAACTCATTTCATAGCCTAACTGCCCTGGATTCCGGTACATCGAATGGTGCGGTTGAGTTTTTTTTTTCGAAACCTTGTTCAGGTCGCTCCGAACTGATAAATAAAATGGCCAAAAATATCACAGGTACATTCACCACCATATGTGATAAGACTTCATTCAACCGCACCAGGACCTCGAATGAGATCTTGGTTATCAAAACGGAACAAAACACGGAGCACAAAAGACTCACTAAAAATCTGACTTTCATCCTCTCCGAAAACCAAGAGCTTATTGGAGAGACCGTGGCAATGAAACTACGAATATGACGAGCGAACTTCCCATTCCAGACTCATTGAAGCCCAATTAGTCCGGCTAGCAATTTACATCATGCTTACAAGAGAATTCACTAACTTACCGCAGCACACTTAACGACATGAACTGGCTGCTCGGACGGAAAGATAATTCATTTAACTGAACAAATACACCATCGACACATGATCGACTTAGCACTTACCTCTCGTTCTGTTCGAAATTCCGGCGCAGCAACATTATTGTTCTGCGCTGCCATCTTCACCGTTGCACTGTTCATGTCATTGTCAATGCCATATCGATCGTTGACCTGCTTGTTTTTGTTCAACAGTTGATTCAATCGCGACATGTAGTAGTCACAGTCCGTTTTGCCGGCGGTGACGTTGTTCTCCTTGGAATCGTTTTCTCGGTTCGCATTCGCCTGTTCGTAGCTCTGAAGGCTTTCCTCAATGAACTTCTTGAACACTGGACTGGAACCTTTCAGCAGTGGCGCTATGTCAACATCCGGATTTTGTTTCTGTAAATGGCCGACAAATTAGGAAATTATCCGTTACATCGTCAAACTACTCCGACCAACCTTGAATTCGTACAGTCTTGCAACGCCCTCCTTACTGGTGTCCTTATCTGAGATCAATTTGAAAATTTGTGACATGGATTCATGGGTCTGTTTCGATATTTGTCTCTCCTTTATGGCAGCGTTCAGACTATTTTGCGGCCCCTTATCATTGGATGCATGATCCTTATGAACGGTCTATGTAAGAAAACGAGAGCTTTGTAAAACCACTTCCAATGAAATGAACAGTTCCGTTACCTTCAGCGCTTTCAGCAAGTACGTGTAGAGCTCTGAGCTCTGTGGAATTTTGCCCGTGTGGAGTAGAATGTCTCGACCCTTCAACTTAGCTATATTGTGAATAATCGTCTTAACCGTTCTGTGCAAGAGAATAACCAAAACAATTACTCAAATGCCCCCCGTGAATCTCGTTTAACAGACAAACCTTATCGGAGTATCCGATGGGCGATTATTCCACCATGACTGCGGGAGTGCGCTCATAAAACCGTGAATTTCTAGAAGTACCAGCTCATAATCAATCTCGTCACTTTTGTCCGGCATGACCTAGCGAACGACAAAAAATTAGACAAAGACGTTGAGTGATGCCCCTTACATCATACCTTAACGTTACGCCAAATGCATTTCATTATCAGATCGGTGAATTTGGGAAGGCTGCCGCCCGAGCATGTTTCTTTCAACAGGCGGATCATTGCGCTGTAAGAATGGGAAATTAATTGGGGTAAGGGATTCCGTCTCCAATGAAATTGTGGCAACATTGACCCCACGTAGTAAGAACTTACCAATTCAAGTTGGTAAAGTTTGACCGATCCAAGACCCGCAAACAGACGCCATTTATAACTTTAGTGTATTGTCCTTCATCACCACTGGCCGACAGTTTATTGTCAGCCAATAGCCCGAGCAGCATTGCCAGCATCTTCTTCAAACTTTCAACGCCGATGTTTTTTCCCAGCACATGCGACGAAAAGAACGAATACGAACTGGACAATATCGGTTGATACATAACCAACGATTCACTCAACGGCAACTGTGACAAGATCTTAAACTGAGCCAAAATACTGTCCACGTACATGTCCTCGTAGTTCCGCAGTGCGGCTTGCTTTTCCGGACAATCCAAAATGTCATTCAGTTCGTTCAGTGCAGCCCGCGCCTGTATGGAGTCGGGACTAGCTATCGACCGAATTATGCGAATGAGATTCGGATCTTCTTTCGGTAGAACATCGGCCAGACTGAAACACGGGATGGGAATTGATAAATGGCTGGGAAGACGTGAACGAGAAAGTTAGGGAAATTTACTTGTTTTGTGTCGGTGCTGTGCTAGGTCTCGATGGACTGGCCCCTAGACCTGCGTCAAACGATCTACCATGTGATGTGTTGGTGGTTGTTGTCGAACGCGATTGTGATATAACTGACTGAAGCTTATCGGCGGGATATCTTACGCCGCTGTAGTAGCCAATCTTTAACGGAGAATAAAGGCATGACGTATCAATTGAGGGATGATCCTTCTTCGGCAGATCAGCGAAGCGTACCCAGTCTTTTTCAATATCGCGTATGACGTCTGCATTGAAGCCGAACACTTCCGGCGCTTTTAGCCGTAGTTGGGAATGGTCAGGAGTGGTTCTGTGGAAATTTCGAGACATTTATTACTGTCGTTCCGAAACACCACCCAGAGTGCATGTAAGTGGGATTCGTCTGACAATAATTACCTTGTATCGGTTGGACTTTCATGTTGTATTGGAATTTCGGGCAACGCTTCCGGAACGTCATCGACCGGTTCTGGTTCTGGTGTCGGCAAGACAACGGTAGCATTCATTTTTGGCGATTCTGCTGTCGGTTTCCTAGTTTTGCTCGCCCGCTTAATACGTTCGTCCAACATCGACAAATCCTTTTCGTTCAAGTTGCCAATCAGCTTGTACACCTTGTCGCCGGTCAAAAAGTACGCCTGAACGACACAGTTCAAAGCAGCACTGCGTACGGAATTGTCTCGATCGGAAATGTGTCTGGCGATTTCTTTCAGTGCCACTTGCGGTGTAGGATGACACGCGCTCATTCCGTAGATTTCGATTAGGCTGCCCAATTCGTCTAAGCACTCAGTGCGCTGTCGTGCATTTTTCGACTTTAGTCCTTCCATGATGTAGCTGAACACCTTGGTGAACGGATACACAACGCAAATCTGACGGAATATGCCACGAACGCCGTTACGAACGGCATCCTTTGGATCACCGATTTTAATCAATAAATGCGGCAAGAAACAGCTACCCTCATTCTCAGCCATGACATATTCACTATCAGCCAACATTTGAAACACCGCCGTCAAGTAATCCAATCCCTTCAGCAGCACCGACGGATTCGTGTCGTAAAAACGCAACGAAATCCATTTCAGAATCAGATCCAAATTGCAGACCAGCGCCTTGGAATTGCTCTCACGATCTTCGATCAATGAGTCGATGGCTTTCAAGTGGTAACGAAAGTCTTCGTGGAACATATTGGCCATCAGGGATTTATTCACGGACGCTGTGCTCATCTGATCTTTCAGCAGGTCGGTGAATTCTTCTCTCGGCGTCGTGAACGTCCATTTCAAAACTTTGAGTTTTTGCTCATCCAACAGTCGCTGATTTTTCAAATTATTGACCGCTAGAAGTGGTGACGTGTCGACTTCTTCCTCTTTTTTCCGGGCAGCAGCCGGAGCATTTTTTGCAGCTGCAGCTGGTTTCGTTGCCTTGCCTTTATAGAAAATGGGAATTTGAGAACGCACATCTTGCTGATCCAATCGAATGACGACAAACCTTTAACAGCTTTGGGTTCCTCAGAAACAATCGGAGCTTGTTGCTTGCTTTTCGGTAACGGTTTCACTGGTAGATTCGGTCTGACTTTGTCTAGTGCAGCCAGAATGTCCTTTTTCGCCGATGGTTTCTGCCGCTCAAGCGCTTTTATCATGGTCTCGTAGCTGGAAGGACAACACAAGACAATAAGTGGCATGTTACCCCATGAACGCTCACAATGACTCACCCCAAATGTATCATAAATCCAAGAATTGCCTCGTTCGCATTCTTCCGAACATCCGGACTTCGATCGCAAATATTCAAATACAGAAGCGGTAGACACGTCAACAGTTCGTCTTTCGAAATGATTTTCGCCGGTACTTTCGGCAGTTTTTCGGCCAACCAATTCCACAATTCCGTTTTTAGAGCCGGCGTGCCAGTTTTCAACGCTTCGACGATCATTTCGCCTTCGAAGAATTCTTTGTAGCCGGCCTGATCACACCAGACATTGATGCAGGTCATACTAGCTGCACGAACAAATGGTTTCGAATCACCGAGACAGCTGAGGAAGCCCGGAAACAGTACTCGTACATGTTTCGAGCATGCAGGACCCATTGCTTCGGCCAGTTGTTGTGAGATTGACAAAGATGTTTGCGCGATCTTTGCGTTGCTATCGACGAGCCGTTGAGCTAATGCTTGCGGTAGTTCGCCAAGGGTTGGATGTATCCGCTTTGCGTCACCTATGATTCCTACGAATGGAAAACCGACAATTAATCCACCGCAAATCGTCGACGTAGTGGCTACTGACCCTGTAGTTTGGTTAATCCTTCGTTACGAGTTTTCCAGTTTTTGTCCGAAATCTCTGTCAGTAGTGCCTCGGTAATCGAACCGGATATGTCGACTCTGGGTATCATTTCCGACAAATCAACAGGTTCGGCTTCGAATGTGTCTTCATGTTCACTGGGACGAGGGGCAAGTTTATCAAAATTGAAATTTCTTGACTTGTCCGCGTAACTTACTTCTTCTCATCGAAGTCATCGTCCTCGGAGTTTACTTTCACACCTCGCGTCGGTTTCGGCGGCTTTTGTGAGGCATTTTTCTGGAATTCGGCTTGGATTTGCTGCTTGATCGTATTTTTCTCCCCGTCAAAGAACATCATCAGCGAGTCACCGGTGTAGAGATAAATGATACCTGTCGAACGAGGTCAATGCATGGCATCACAGTTCATCGAAAGGAATGTCGTTAACAATTACCTAATGTTGTTATCGTTGCTTGACGAACGGTTGCGTTGACACTTTGCAGCGCTTTCTTCATGAAGTCGATGAGCTTCTTCGGTTGAACCTGGAAGCCGATTGAAGACGACAATTGGGAATTTGGTCTTTACCAACAAAACGGATCACAAACCTGTAAGCCAAATGCCTGAATAGCTTCACCAGTCAGCTGCAATGCTTCCATTTGCACTTTCGGTGACTTCTGCTCGAACGAATAGCTCAGCATTTTGACGATCATGTACTCCAAATTGATTGCATCGGCTATTGCCAAGAGACATTCCGCCGCGGTGGCACTGTTCTTAGCATCACCAAGCTTCTCAACCACATCGTTCAGCACCATATCACCAGTGGTGGTGCTGATGCCGAACACCTCGACAATTTTCTTTATAATTTCCAATTTCAATTTCAAGACTTGGAAATTACTTTCCTGTGTTGGAACGTCATAGAATTAGCGGAAAGCGAGAATGCGAATCTCAAACATCACTCACCTTGAGACCGGGCTTCTTACAAATGATTCGGATTAGAACCTGCGATATTGACGGGCAGCTCTCCAGACCACTTACGGTGCTCAGGAATGTCTCACTGGACGACAATCTGGTTTTCCAGTTTGCGTCTCCCAATTCTGCTAGAATATTACCGGGCAATAGATCAGCCGCACGTTCGTCCACTTCCTCGGGTGTCAATTCCCGTTCAGCAGGACAAATTTTTGTTGAACTTGCCGACTTTGCGACACGAGCAGAACTACTACCGCCACCACTGCTGACTGCTTTCTTGACTGGTGCTGGTTTCTTTGCAACAGCCGTTGATGGTCGGGCAACTGGTTTAGCTGCTTCCTTCGCTGCTGGTTTCGAAGGACCCGAAGGTGCTGTCACTGGTCGTGTCTTTGGAGCGGCTGGAACTTTTACAACTATCACTGCTTTCTCGGCACATTCCTTTATCTTGGCCAATTTCAATGGATCGACGTCGGCCAGATGTGGAGCTACAGTCTTTTCGCCCAGGAGTTTCATCAGAGTGCCCAAAGTCTCTGCGGATGCGTCACGAACGGCTGGATCCGATTCGTTTAACGTTTTGAGGAGCACAACGACGAATGTTTTCAGAAGTTTTTTGTTGAAAATTGAAGGCAACGTTCTCGAAAATGCGCGAGCTGTAACGGTTTTAACGGGAAAATGGTTATTTTGATTGGACGTCGCACGTTGCTGTGAGTGGCTGATTTCTATACCTAAAAACAAGCACGTCTCAGTTTTGATGCTCGGGTTCTTGTTGTTTAGCGCTTCAAGCAGATCCTCCTGAATGTTTTCTAATGTCAACGATGGGTACATCGCGTCCATACAGTCACGTAATGCTGTGACCACATTAGCTTTCTTCTCTTTGAATTTCTCCAGAACTGTCGGCACACAAGCCTGCAGAGAAATACGTTTCACTGACTTCGTATTGAACTCGGAACCGTATCGTTCACAGGAAAATGTCACTTACCGGTGCGTATATGGAAAATTTCTTATTTAGTCCACGAGCTAGGGCAGCTAATGACTTCCCTGCCAACGCCACCAAAACAACATTCGAATCCTTGGCAATGACTTTCCTCAAAGCTTTCACAACATCTCCATAGTCGCCGTTCGCCAATTTCGGATTCTGCAGTAACACTTCCAACGCCTCCAGTGATTCCTTTCGCAATTGCCATTTCTTCTCTTCCAATTTGTCGTAAAAATCTTTTGGCAATTTGGATAGAATGTCAACGGGGTCGATAAGATCCATTGGATCAATGTCAGCTGCGGGCTCATTTGCGTCGTCACCATCAGCTTCGACGTCTTCATTATCATTCGATGCACTGTCAGCTGCCACTTTTTTCATTTGTTGAGACCGTAAATATCTTGACGGTTCAGCCTTGTCGCTCTTGACTTTTTCGAATTCAGTCTCCAATTCGGTTTGAACAACGGCAGGGACTGACGATAAATGTGGTTTGAGTGCGGGTCCGATCCACCTGAAATGCAAAATAATTTCTTTAGTGAAGTGCAACACATGACGCCGTTTGCCTGATTGATGTATACCTGAATATTTCAACAATCAACGCCTTTCCTTCATCACGAACATTTTTGTCTCGATCGGCTAGCAACACTGGTATTTGTTTGAGGAGCGGCTTAATGGCAATAACTTTGTTTCCAAATTTGTTCAGTGCAAGCGACACAATGGCCGTGCTTCCGGCTACAATTTTCGGATTTTTCTGTTCCATTCCTTTGACCAATTCCTCCAGTGCAATGTCCTGCTTCTCAATTTCGATGAACATTAACGCTATCTGTGTGGCTAGATCCTTTGTTTTAGCCTTCGGCGCGGCAATACATTTCAAAACAAGCCCTGCCATCACATCACCGACAATTTTGCCAGCATGACCGCAATTTTCCACATAAATCAGTGTAGCTTCAAGGCCCCGTTCCTGTGCCATAGCATGACTGTCCGTAACGAATTTCTTGATAAGTCCATGGAATTTGTTCCATTCGGTCGATTTTTCATCATCAATTTCACTAAAGATTTTGATTGCTTCTTGGTAGCCGTGCAGACGTGCCTTCCACAGTTTATGTGCACACCTTTCGTCAACGGGAAGTTTTTGGAATTCAGTATCCTCCTCCATTTCGGCAATTATATTTGTATGGCTTCCTGGAACAATCGGAATTTGTACGCCGCGGTTAGGACTGTCATCGAAGCGGAAGCATTCAGAGTTGTGGGGAATTGGGTCTGAACAATTTGGTCTTGAGAATTGTTCCCTATCAAAACGGAAGACTGTCACTCTGACATCTGCTATACCCAGCGAGGTATTTCAATCGTTATGCCAACTAGATTACGCTAGGCCAATCAGGACAATCACACAAGGAACTGAACCTCAATTGGCGTACAAGTCGACTAACTACTAATCGAAAAGGAAGACTGTCAATGTATACAAAAGGAGTAAACAAAGGAGCGCGATCGATTACAAATTGCTCTTTGTGGTATGAACAGATTTACACGACGACGACACACCCCTAAATAGAATTTCTACTTTTAACAACAAAGTGACGTAAAAGTCTCGAACAGAAGAATTTCTAAATGAGGTGGGTGAGGCATAACAACACAATTGATGATGCGTAACATCAAAATTGAATAATTGGATGTCGTCTAATACCGATTCATTGTTCCGATCCAATAGCCGGTGTATGAAATGAAAATATTGCAAAATGAGATGGATACAACAACATTATGAAGCAATCCCATCAATCACATGAATTATAAAAGTAGAGATGTGCCGTTCGTTCATATACATATGAATCATAGCGAAAAAAAATCTAAATAGAAATATTACGCAGGACATGACGTCGTTAATTGGTCCTGTCAACATTTATTATCCTTGACTTTGATTCATAACACACAGCCAAAACATGGAAGTGTAAAACAGACTTTTCGCTTTCACTTCCAGCCACACCAAACCAAATCACATCGAAAACGAATTCCGATGCAAATAACGGACTTTCTTATTTGTATTGTTTTTACATACATTCATTTCATATTTTACGAGAACCTAGGTGTTGTTGTGTCCAATAAAAAAATTGCTGTAGACAAAAATGTCAAAAACAAAAAAAAGAGATTTTTTGGTATAACAAAAATGGATGATTTTCACCAACGGTTAAATTATGTTAACTTATTGTTGACACCCATGAATAAAAGTAGTCGTACAATCGGTGAAAATGGAATGATTTCAATCAGAAATGTGCGGACCACCGTTCGGGAACATTTTCCGAGAAAATTAGCACAAAAGAAGCGAAAAATATCAAATAAATCGAACAGATGCGATTCGCGGTCAGAGGGTTTTAACTTTGTGGCGAATTTTTCTCTCAACTTAATGGTCGACCACCGTCGACTTACCTTACAATTAATTCAATAAATAACAGACAAACAACAGCCACACTGTCACACAATCGATATTTTCAATGAGTTTACGAAGAAATTAAATTATTTCAGTTTGAGTTTTGTTCTTCTTGCGTCGTTCTTCTTGCAAGTTGGAAAATTTCTTTTAGGATTTTGACATTGGCTACGTTGGTTAAACTGTTTTTTTTTGGCAAATGCACACCATGTTCGTTCACTTTTTCAATTCGTATCTGTCATCCGTTATTGCGCCATAATTATACATTGAAACGGATTCCTTTTGTTACTGTAGTGTACAGCTACGTTACATCTTTCCTTCCGGTGAGTATGCAAAGTCTCAGGGTTTTGGGAGTAGAATACAGCTCCATATATTGAAAATATCGGGCAGTTGGATTTTTCTGTTTCAATTATGGTTTTAGGATTATCCTGCTACGGGGTATAGAGTATTCACGCCGTAAGTGCGGTCGAAATTCAAAATGGAAAGTGCGGAGGTCTTTCTAACGTAGCGTCATTTTCATACAAGGAAGCGTTGAAATGTATTTTTCGGTTCACTTTTTCATCGAATCGTTCACTCAAAATTGAATTGCTTCCTTCGGTAAAGTCTTACTCTTGATTTACATAGCGATGCAAAAGTGACAGATGCATAATATTTCTGATACGGCAACTCCAAATTTCATTCATAAATTGAAATTTATGAATGAATTTTCGGGCTGCCACATTAGAAAAATTTCGCATCTGTCACATTTACATTGCTATCTGTTTGGTCAGTTAGAGTGTTGGGTGTGTAGTTGAATACAGCCACCAGTATGTATAATTATATACACACATCATGTAGCTACATATAGTTGTATATAACCAGTATATAGGTGTATATGGGTAACTCCAGGGTTAGTTGCGTTACAAATTTCGTCATTTCTGAGGCATAAAGTGAGCTGTGTCGGCTATGTTTTGCGGTAACAAATCAGACTATAAATCTAATACTCAGGAGACCCAGTGCTTTCATGCCAAGAAGAATTGCAATTTTTAGCCTGCGAAGTGTGACTTGTGTGATCGAAGAAGTAGACGGTTAGTTGCGTTATGCTCAAAACAAACGAGGCATTGAAAACGTCACGGTGGGGCTGAACAACTTTATTTTGCGAAGGTCGTGAACATGAGATATTTTTATTGAAAATGATAGAGGGATATGCAAAATCATTTAGCAGGGATAGCATATAAAATCTCCATGTAGTAACCCTCTCATGGGACACATGGGATACTGAAACACATCTAATGGAGTTTTAAGAATCCAAGTGGTGGTATATGAATGAAAGAAGCTCCTAACATTCGTTTTAGACCCAATACACAAACATTCAGCCAAACGAAATTCAATTTGAGAAGATTCGACATCATCTCGAGGCACTTAACATTTTAACAACGAGTAGATGCAGTCCAGCCGTACCAAATCCAAGTGGGAATGGTGGAATATTCTGGATCGATGATAACTTTTGATTGATTTTTAGAATAAGTTTTGACAGCGTTCTCCACAGCTATGTCACATACGATTTGGAACCACCTATCATATAGTCCCGAGCTCTGCCAACGAAGTAGTAAATCGTTTAAGTAGTCAACGTATACGAAGTTTTTCGGTAATCGATACGACACATGACCTTTGATTAGATGAATGCCGGAAATTACATGATAAGCTTTCAGGTCTAATCGTTTCTGCGCCTGAAGTATCATTTCCGCGTGTTCGTTGTATAACGTAAACGCTATGGAGTGGTTGAACGTCTCTATTTCCGTTTTTAATTGTCTTAGACTCATCGGACTAATTCTGTTTATCCACCCTCCGAAGTGTGTCAATTCTTCAAGCAAGTTAATTACTGGTTTTGTCCCAACAAGTTCGTGGATGAAAATTGGAATTTTTGTGTTGTAAAGATCCGTAATCGTGTCGATTTGGGGTTGATAGCGTGGTACGGTGACATTGCTTTGGAAGATGGAAATAATAACGTTCGCTACTATTAAACCGGCGAATGTTAATGGTACAATGACACAAACGCTGGCACCGCGTAGTTGCTGATATTTGATACCTGCGTTGTCATTCATCAAAACGTTTATTACATCGGCAACGCGCTCAAGAAGAAAAATTTCGTTCTTCTGTAGGAAGTCTGCTACGATCAGTATAAGGGAAGCCATTAAGATCGTCGCAAAAGTGTACCCCAAAATACTGTTCGACGCGATATTTCCCAATAATGACGTGAAATCCGAATACGGTTTGGCATGAGGGACTGCCATTAATACCGTTACCGTTCGATGTGGATACATTTGTACTCTACCGTTCACAATCACTTCGTGTGTCACTATTCCGTCATTAATTGCAGATGTATTTGTTGCACTAACAAGGATCGACAATGGCGTAGCATTAAACATGTTAACGACATTGCTCCAAAAGTTTTTTTGGAGTAAACTATTGTTCAATTCATGCATCCTGGCTAATCTCAGTGGATTTCTTCGAAAATTTGGCTTCACTTCATGAAAATAACTGTGAGCAGACGCAATTCTTGTCAAATTTTCTAGTTTAAATCCACCAAACGGATCGAACTTGAAAACGTTCAGCTGGGCAAAGAGCTCTGACCTTTGACCATGCTCAATGTTTGGGTAAAATGCACAGAAAATATTCAAAACTTTGCGACTCCAGCTGAATCGGAAAAATTTCTCTACGACGTCCATCGATGCAACGTTGTTTGCCAAGAACACGCCGATTTTTATGCTGGCTTTGAGTTCCAGAATCCTTTTAATTGGCGGCAAAAACTGCAAAAAATTTCTTTCGAACGTCGAACTCTCCACGAGAATGATCAGAAACATATTTTTGCTTGCTATTTCACGCAACGTTGGTAGCGATGATGTTGGAGCAACGAAGCATCTAATAGAAATATGTTGTGATCGAAGCCGTAAAACTCATTCACTTGATGTTAGATCTCGAAGAGGAGTGTTTCTACTCGTAAATATGACAAATCAAAGTGCTATTGTAAATTACAAAATCACCAGCCCCAAAAGTCCACCCGGGGGCGCCAAATGTTGAGTCTTCAACACCGCTAGCTACCAGCTAGCTTTTAAATTTGTGGATTTTCGGGCGAAGTGAAAATAAACACAACAATTCGGGCGTGCTGCCCTTACAACGTCTGTATTTATTCTGACAAAAACTTTATTTGCTTCACAAATCAGTGCTTATTCGATTTTTCATTGCAATTTACAATAGCACTTTGATTTGTCATATTTACGAGTAGAAACACTCCTCTTCGAGATCTAACACTTGATGTATTAGATTGACCTCTTGATGTCCAAGATTAACACTAGCCAGAGCGGTTAATACGGCTGCAAAATTCATATTCAGTTCTTAGGATTGTGTGCTTCCATCTAAAGAAGAAATCATTTGTAGATTCGGATTGTTCACACTGATGCTGGTTGATTCTCTTCGAAATGTCCCTGTAAACGACGGTGTGTTTGCAACGCTGTTCCTTGGATGAATCTAGGGATAAAAGAGATTTTAGTGAATGATGCGCTAGGGAGGAATCGGGTCCCAATTTTGTTACCTATCTCCACATGTGCCACACACGTAAGGCTTTTATCGCCTGTTGAATAAACTGATTGTACACAGGCACGGCTGGAAAACGGCTTATAGGGTCGGATGTGATGATTTTGTGTGGGCCTTCAGGCTTCTCGATTTGCCGTAACTGTTGCCACAGACGGTACAAATATGGCGAGAACGGTTTGTCGGCTGGCATGTCTTGGAATGAGCTGCGACACTTCGATTGGCCAGCTGCTTTCCACACACCCCACACGGTGTTCGAGGCTCGTGGGTCTTCATATGTTGCAGCAATTGTGACCGATAGCAACTTTTGATGACGATTCCGCATATGGTGCATGTCTGATTGCCCATCGCAGGCTTGGTTGGATTAGGAATGGGTGATATATTGAGTGGGAAAATGGAAGGAGTGGGAGATTTTTTTGGTCGAAAGTTTTTGAATTTGGTGCGATAAGAGAATGTAGCAGTTGAGATATTTAGTACAGTTTCCCTACACCAACTCTCTTACATGTCCGTAGAGCATTTAACCCAAAAATTCGAATCCCGATTTCCGTAGGTTGATAGATGATGGCTGGAGGCTGACAAAAATGTATGAACGATCCTTCACACGAAAATGTATGAACGATCCTTCACACGAAAATGTATGAACGATCCTTCACACGAAAATGTATGAACGATCCTTCACACGAAAATGTATGAACGATCCTTCACACAAAAATGTATGAAAAAAACCTTCACACAAAAATGTATGAACGATCCTTCATTCATTTACATTCGAAAAGTTTGTTACCAACACGAGCATCAGTAAAATACATTGCTGACTTACCAGCCACGTTGACATATGGAATTTCGGGTATATCATCCTCAACACCAATTTCATCTTCTCGGTAAGATTCTAGCAATACCTTGTAGAGAAAATTTTCATATCCTTGGAAATGTGATATTCTGCCCGATGGCCACACATATTGCTTATACGAAAAGGCCGATCGGACCTTCTTAGCGCGAATAGCGGGGTTTTGTAAGGGGTGACGCACACCGTAACGTTCCATATTTGTTTTTTCGGCACGTATTTTCCGGTAATTAGTAATGCAGTTACAATCAAACTGATTCCCATCCCCTTTCAGTCGGTTTTTTGTATGGCAGTATGCCCGCTCATGCGTTTTCCCTGCCTTACACAACCATTGGACGAACGTGGATCTACTTTTACGAAACGTTGTAGCTTCTACAATGGTAGTCGAATGTTCGAAAACATGAGTCAAAACTTCTTTCGGTTTCAGACAGTACAACCGTGCTTGTATTTTTTGTGCGTGCATATCGCCGCATCAAAATTCGTCGTGGCACGCCGGCGCAACTTCATAAGGTTGCCTCCACAGTTACCTACAGCAGGATTTTTATAATGTACGGTACTGAATCAAGTGAAACTGTTTTCATCAACACTAAGAAGTCAACAAACATCTAAACACGAATATTATCCGAAATAATGATTAAATGGATTGAAAATTATAAACTGTGAACAGAATTTTTTTGACTCTTTTGTTTGCAGGTTATCATTACTGTCGAATGTAATGCGTAATTTATCCATCTGTCCACTGCCTAGCTGATTTCAATCTCGTGATTTTTTCCTATTACAATTTTTCGACTAATGCGATTAATTCCCTTGACTGAAAGACAGGGTCTTGCACCAGAAAAAACCGATGAAGATAACAAAAGAGGTTTTCTATGATTGAAAATGTAGGAAATGTTATGAAAAACGTTAAAATTTGGCTTCCAATGCTCCGCAGCATCCAATGAAATCTTCTAATATTCACACCAATTGCATGAAATACGCTAAAAGTGACGTGAGTGGGAACAAAAGGTGAAAAAAATGTGAGAGAAAAAGATGTTGTTTCGGCTCTATATGCGGTGAAAGAATGTGCCGTTTTTGGTCAGCCTGAATTAAAAAAAGTTACTTTGATGAAATTAGGAAGGATACTTTCATCAGTCGATGCCCAGCTTTTAACCGGTAAATATCTTCTGTTAGTGAACTACTATTAGGTTGATAGTTGACTAACAAATTTATTTTTATGAAATTGTTCTCAAATGAGCACACTATTATTGATTGAAATGTCAGAAATTGGTTTCTGAATCTTTTTCAAATGCATTTTATTCAAACAATCAAACTAAATATTTTACAACTCCCAAGTAGCATTTCAGAAAAAATAGCTTATTCGTCAGAATAACGTTGTAGCAACGTTGTCACAACGGTTTTGCAACCGTTGTTGCCCGGTTATAGTTTAACCTAGGTCAATTAACCGTTGGATAACAGTTAAACAACGAAAAAGTTAAAAATTTAAGGTAGAGCAACTATAATTTTTAACTTTTTCGTTGTTTAACGGTTATCCAACGGTTAATTGACGTAGGTTAAACTATAACCGGGCAACAACGGTTGCACAACCGTTGTGGCAACGTTGCTACAACGTTATTTTAACGAATAAGTTATTTTTTCTGAAATGCTACTTGGGGCTCCCACCAGTGGGAAGTTCACACCAGCCGTGATATTTTATTCACGATTGAAGATTTTGTGAATGTCGGACGTATCGGAGACTTGCTTTTTTGTACAAAAGTGTAAGGAAAGAGAAAATCGTCTTATCGCAGTTTTTTTTTTAAATTTTGTTCCAAAGTGGTGAAAGTGGTGTTCCACATTCGCAAAATTTACTTCGCATCTCTGATTAAATTTAACAAAAAGACAATCAAACATAATAATAGACGGCTCATATGAGTGGGACGTTTGCGACCAGAGCGGAGCGAGTCATATTTTATTTGTGATTTTTGTTCGATTCACAATCTTGCTGCAATTTTTTAAGAAAATTGAGAAATCGAAAGATCATTCCGTTCCATTCTTACGTTTATGGTTTATTTTTATTTCTCACTTCTTCTCACGACGAAAGTTTAAAAAAAGCTTTAGAGGTGACATGGCGGCGCTAATGCGGATGTAATTTTCTTATGAAAATTTTAGGTGAATTTTTAACGTTTCAATCGAGTGTAATTCCTTCGTGTCATTAAAAACTCGTTAGTTGAATTGCGAAACCGAACTGGATGTTAATCTCTCGATTTTCATAAATAACCTTTAATTATTTGTCATCATCATCATTGTGTGTCCAGATCATCGTCATCAGGGCCTTTATTTCAGTTAAAAAAAAATATTGTGGTTCTTCCACCAAATTTTACTTCACACCGCACGAATTTCATAGCATTTGTAATCACCGCATTTGTTTGTCAAGTCAGACCGTAAGTGCGGTCCAAATTCAAAATCTTCCTAACGCATCGTCATTTTCATACAAGGAAGCGTTGAAATGTATTTTTTAGTTCACTTTTTCGTCGACTCGTTCACTTGAAATTCAAATTTTTGGCACACTTACGGAGTGAATACATTTTAACAAATGAATTTTTATGGTTTTGTACCGAAACGAAAATAAATCATTTTTCAAGCAAATTTGACACAAAGACGGATTCTTATAGGACAAAAGCGTGCAACTTTTCTGATTCCTTAAATGAATTGTCGTTAATATTGACAATAAAAATATTTGCAAATGAACTTCCTTTCAACATAACTAAGGTAGATATACACTGGGGAGGTAATGTCATGTATAACCGATTGAGATTCGAGTGGTGCATGGAAGATTAATACAAACGTCAATTCTCTTTTCTAGGGATGGGAGACATTCAAAATTATCGATAATATCAATCGAAAGAAATTATCGATAATCGATTAATCATATCGTTATCGATATTTTAATATTTATCGATAATTATCAAAATATCGATATTTTAATATTCATCTGAAAATTCATGATAATATATAATACCGATATATCGGAGTATATCGATAAATATCGGATTTTCGAACCGAAATATCGATATATCGAATTATCGATATCTTGATAATTATCAAAATATCAATAATTATCGATTATCGATATTTTGTTGATAATTTTCGATAAAAAAAGTCGATAATTATCGATTATCGATAATCGATAATTATCGATAATCATTATCACCCATGCCTACTGTTTTCTATCAAAACAATAAATTGCATAGAAAATCGGACCAACACTGTACTGAAATAAATGCTTTGATATTGAAAACTGGTAATGAAGATAGTCGTAACAATGTATTCGTAAGCCTAAGATAATTTCCGCGGCTAAATTCAAAACGGCGGAAGTATTTTTGTCCGCGTTTCCGGTTACATGAAACAGTTTTTCAGTAATGGCCTATGGTCACCATTCAAATGGTATGGCGTGATCTATTCGTTTAATGGTACAAATAAACTTTCCGCATCGATAAATTCGTGCAAAGCAAAGTCATAATATAAATGACCACTCTGCTGCTGCGGTCAAACTTATTTTAGTAATGCAGACGATACGATGGAATTATTGACAAAATTTGTCGGGTTTTTCCTGCTTCTGTTCTTTTTCGAATATATAACTTCGGATCCGGTTATACATGTTTAGTCGATAAAAAAAACTGTCTTAGCTTATGCCTCTTTGATGTTTTCAGCTTATTGCCGTTACGCTTCAAAAGTGCTACGGGGCCTGCAATAAAAACTATTGCAATGTTACAATTCGGTGTCGCCCTCTAAATCGTACATCAAAATGGAAATCAATAGATGTTTACTTCCGTCCAGGATTGAAATTCGAAGCTCCAATCAATGTAAACTTTTCAGTCAGCTAGCATAGATGTTCAAGCGATTTAAACTCTTCCCCTAATTACAGATCGAAACAATTGGATATAAGAAGTATGGAACCGTATACCGTCAGAATATGGTGAAACTGAAGACAGAGCTGTGCACCATACTGGACAACACAAACCATCCGTTTTTTAGTAGGTTCTGGGTAGAAAACATTACTGGAAATTTGCGGGATCCGTGTCCGCTCACGGTAAGAATTACCAAAAATTTACAACAAGCAAAACGCAATTATGATTGGGATATTATATTCGACCGATAAATTAATTCAAAACTACCGATCAAAAATAATAAATGACAGATAAACACGGTACCGATAAAAAATAATAAAGTACCGATAGCGAAATTCCCGAGTACCGATAAAAATATTCCAAACTACCGATAAGTTTTTACCGATAAAAAGTGCTGAAATACCGATAGATTGTTCATTTTATCGATCATTTTTAATTTTTCATAGCAAATAGCAAAATTATAACACACATACGAGAGATCAAAAATAGAAAGCATCGATCGAAAATAATAATTTACCGATTAAAAATACCGAAATACCGATAAAATATAATAAATTACCGATAGAAAATAATGAACTACCGATAAATAATAATGAACTACCGATAAATAATAATGAATGATCGATAGAAAATAGTAAATTACCGATAAAAAATTTAAAATGATCGATAAAATGAACAATCTATCGGTATTTCAGCACTTTTTATCGGTAAAAACTTATCGGTAGTTTGGAATATTTTTATCGGTACTCGGTAATTTCGCTATCGGTACTTTATTATTTTTTATCGGTACCGTGTTTATCGGTCATTTATTATTTTTTATCGGTAGTTTTGAATTAATTTATCGGTCGTTTATTAGTATCCATTATGATTTTGTAGCGTCACCGATATATGAAACCGTTCGTAGCCGCTTACGATCATTTCCCGTTGTTTCCAGTGGGAGAATATAAATTGGAGTACGTCATATCGAAAGGCATAAACAATTTGAATGAATTTATTGTGTCGTGGACCGAATTTTATGAAATTAAACCAACGAGTGCTATAGAGTTCTGATAAAATAAATAAATCGTTTAATTTTATCGAATATGGCCGTGGACACTTCATAACATTGAATGTTTCTGCATATATAAACTCTAGATCGTGCTAAAAGTCTTTTAAAAATTAAAGGTCGTTTCACACTCAAAAACACCTCTCCGTCTTCATTCCGTTTTACATCCGTTTTCTTGACAGATGTGAATAAACAATGTAGCCAAGGAACTTCAAGCAAAAGTAATAACAGCTGCCAAATAGAGCTTTTGCATGAAATTTTACAGTGTGTTACAGTTGTGTGACACACTGTCAAGTTTCAGTGCCTGTTTAGAGTACCTACTTATGCTTGAAGTGCGCTGATAGAACACATGTTAGTCCTCCTTATAATGTGTGCTCGATTGTTTAAATACATCTGTCAAGTGAACTGAAGCAAAATGAAGAGGTCTACACCAAAAGTGTGTCCACGCACTTACGCAGTTTAGCTTCCCATTTATGAACGAACAATGGAAGCTCCTCCCACTTCTCATCGTTAGAACGTGGAAGTAGATCTAAACGAAGTACGTGCGATTACAGCTTAAAGGGCCTCAAAATCATCCGTTTTTTATCTGTTGTCACTCCGTTTTACCTAGTGTATGTACGTATCAGTTCAAACAATAGGTCTAGCATGTGCTGCATTGTCTGAAATGTCAACTGTCATGTACACAGAGACAAAACAGATGACTGTGAATTTAACTTAAGGTTTGATTTCCACTTACCAAAGACGTACTCCGTATTAGAGACAAAATAGATTTTTTTTCAATTATGCCTTTGTTTACTTGGCAGCTCGCTCTCACATTGAGTACTTTTTGTTTTGTAATACTTCATTTTCAGCAGCTAATTGTCACATGAAGCAACTTCACTTTTACACTTAAAGACTTTATGTCACAATGGTGATGTTGACTCGGACGAAAAGGAAGCTACATGATCAAGGTGACCAAGAGAAAGAACCTACGAACTTGCTAAAGTAGCGACAATCACAATCACAATAGCACCCGGGTAAGTAGTTTGTCTATTCGTAAACGGGTGCGAATAGCATCTGCTGTGATGTTTGGATAATTGCACCCGATTAGTAACTTCGAATCAAAAACTGCATCCACATTTACAATACCAATTCTAAGTACCTATTCAACTTGAACAGAACAAAAGACTTAAAAGATTCACTGGAGTAATGACTGGACACTTCGGCTTCTCGGAGCCCAACGGAGGCCTTCATGCGCGTTTTCTTTGACGACTTACAATAACGACAATTTTAACTAAAAAAAAGGTGACCAAGGTAGATATGGTGGGGAGGACATTCAGAGTCAGACGTGAGGTCGAGCAATTTAGTATTAGGATCGCATTGCTGGCAATAACGTTGGTTGAATGGTCAAGAAATAAGTGGAACTGAATCGTTCCGTTATCATCTTTTATAAACGTTTGCTAATTGTCTGTTTTCACTGGGTAACTGGAACAATGTTAATTATTAGGCGCGCATAATTTTCCACATCGATGCACTCGTGCCAACAATCAGTTATAACTCCATATAATGGAAATGTGTCACAAGTCCTGTGCTTACTACAAAAACTCCTGATGTTATCTTAGGTGACGTATTCTGCACCTAAATGTAGATATTTTGCACCAAGAATAGCTTCACAAAGTTGCAGATGTTTCGGCTGTCTGGTGCTTCTTTCAGGTCTTCATTTTGATCGGACATGGTAAACGTTAGTAGCTTCTGTAGGAACACTATACCAATTTACACATGTCGAAGTCTAGCAAATCGTAGTTGAAATGAAATTTCGACTCATCTCCAAATTTGCCAACTTGTGATGAGTTCACAGAAGGCAAATTTAGCGAAATTTTTCTTACGAAAAACGAATAAATATAAAAAAAAAAAAAAAAAAACCCATTGAACAGGATCGTGCAGCTCAAACCAAAACAACATGTTCTGAAGATTATTCTCTTTCGTTCCATGCAAAAAAGAACGAACAAAACTCCAAAGATTTTGAGTGGTTTGTGTGATCAATACCATCATGCCAAACTGAACGATACTATCCATATATACATACACCTACCGTCCTCAACCACACACAATCAAACACTTTAATGATCACTCACGATCTCTCTGTTGGTCTACATAAAAATAAATGTCTCAACGAAAATATACTGGCGGCATGGTGTAACCTCTCTGTGGTGTGAGTTGAATGAAAATACAAACTCTCCGACCCGAAATAGAGTTTACTGAAGGTGTGTGGTGTCGTTCCTCCGAGTATAAACTATTGTGCATCTTAAATGTTTAAGTAGTTTCGAAGAGTGAATCGATGATGGCATGAAATGTATAATATCGGTTCTGTGTTCTGTTGAGTAAAAAAAGAAATGTTGCTGCAAATGTTTTAATAAATGATCAATGACGAAAAAGGTGTCTCGTGCGGGAATATTATCGTCAAATATTAGATTTCGAATTCATTTGTTTGTCATAAAGGTGAATTAATTAAATGCGACAGCTATTCCACAGGTATGTAAAAGTGGCTATATGTAGATGAAATGAATACATGTTGGTAAACTAGCGATAACATTAATGTCGCCATTGACTGGATGTTCGTCGTAGATATACAAATCTTTTTTAATTAAATAAAATCAAATTTATTAATCGTTCCAAACATTCATTGTCGAAACATTGTTAAATTCCAAATGCAAACAAACGGATGGATATTACCAGGCGATCAAATAACTCTACAATGTCAGCTAAAACCATTCGTATAATATGAAGAATATTTTTGCATTTATTTTGCCTGAAATTATCTCATATAGAATAGTTGAACATACACCTTGGTTTGTGTTGTGTACAATATGGATTAGTGGTAGGAAAATTATCGACAAATCACAGTTCGTTCATGTACCGAATGAATTCATAAAATTATCAAACCTCAATGAAATTATGAAATTTGGCTTGTGGTAGTGAGTCATACTGGTAATGCAATACCAAAAATGTGTGTTGTCAGAATCGCTTTGAGAATAATAAATTCATTGTGTAAGGTGGATTGACTATGCACTTGTTGCTGCTTATTCAATCAAGAATTGAATCATGTTAGTACATCCAGTTTCCGGTTTCTAGATTAGAGTTAGAGAGAGGGATATTCCACAAAGATTGAAAATGGAGTCCAGAAACATTACCTAGAAAATTCATAATAGACCGAGAGCCCACATACACATCAGCCTCTCACCAGGCCACGGTTTGAAACCTGAGTTATGCTGTCACATGAGCCGATAAAAAAAAAACTTTTATTCTTGAGCGCTATGCCGGAAACACACAAACAATTCTGTGGTGAATAGCTGACTGCAATGGAAAACGCAGCATAATTGTCGATCACATCAACGTAAAATTGTCCGTGTGTTTTCGGCCTGATGAGAGTACAAGAGTAGCCCTAGTGTATATATCTTAGCTGTCTTACATCGTAGAAGGTTTAAATTGGTGTCAAAATGAAGGTATTAGTTCTAAGTGACGAATGCTCTGAAAAACATTTATTTTTATTGTTAGGTCTGGCCTGCATGACTGGTGAAATTTTTGAATTTTCCACCTGTCAGGCACGATAGCCCTGCCAAAGAAAATTTTATTTTTGAAATGCATTTGACTCCAATAACTTTAAATTGTCGCCAACTTGAACTTTCGACCATTTTTTATGGATGAGATAAACACTGGGATTACATTCTATAGAGAAATTGTTAAACTTTAAGACAAGTCACAGCGGCAATTCTGAACAGATTTCACTAAATGACGGGTCATTGCAAGTACTCATAATTGGGAAGTGGATAAATGTATTACAGCTTCGGATTTGAACACGGGCGGCTGGGCCAAGGCTGTATACTTTGGGGAGGTCACGCAGATACAGATACGCGGGTTACACACCACAGTTGATGATAAAATGGCCGATTTCATACAAAAATTCACCTACTCTGATGATTCTCGTCGTCTGGATGATGTGGTGAATTTTTTGTATTTGTAAAGTCATCAGAAGTGGTGTTTTCCCGCGTATCTAATAAAATGGCGGTCTGCGTGATCTCCCCAAAGTATACAGCCTTGGGCTGGGCAAGATAAATTTTCATTCATTTGTGTCTATGTAATATACACTCATTTCCCAATTATGAGTGTTTTTCATGCTCAATCACAAAGTCTAATGACAAAAAGACGCAAACTTTAAAACAATGAAATTTCATTGTATTTTTATAGGATGAGCCTGTTTGTCATGATAGACTAGACATGATATAAAGAAAATATTTGAAAAACCAACGCACTTCAAGCATGTACTACTGAAAGTTGACAGTGTGTCACACAACTGAAAAACATTGTAAAAAACCATTTAACACAAAACAGTACTCTATTTGGCAGCTTTCGACTATGATCACTTTTGCTTGAAGTGCGTTGGAAAAACGTGCAGTGAGCGATCCGACTGTTTTTGACACAGCGTGCCGGACTAATAGTTTATGACTATATGACGGAAATAATTTGATATCTCGTATCCAGATGAGTAGAAGTGTCCGAACGCTTCAGCCCGAGGTACCTTTACTCATCGTGATACAAGATATCAAATTATTTCCCGACCTTACGAGCGAGGTAGAGAGTTTTCATTATAGGGAGGGAAACTCCTCTTTACCTCCATAGTAGGTTAATAGTATATTACTTCCGAGGTTTCAAGTTGTGTATTTGATAAGTGGGGTGTTACAGCCCGACCCGAAGGGGAGGGCTGTATTCCCCACTTGTCAAATAACAACTTGGAACCTCGTAAGTACAATGCTTTACGTGATTAGGCAATGTAAATGAAAATGAAACATGCCGTAACACGTAAAAGTCATTAAAATGAATGTTTTTCTTATCGGGTAAAGTTAACATGGGCTTTTACCAGTGGCTTTATACGAGGAACTGATTTGCATGCATCTGAGCTCTTGGTTTGTAAACAAATTTACGCGCAATTTTTAAAATGTCAAAATTACTGCTAACGACTATTGACTCAACCCTCTGCACTAACCAAACACACTTTCCACCGACTTGAGATTCTTCTATTACTCAACTCTCAGCTCCATTTTTAAATTTAATTTCTTTAATTTTTCCAGATTTTCTGCAGCAATGAATATCCACATCGTACTTCTCATTGGTTTAACTATTGGACTATCTACAGCGTCACAAAGTTGCGGTCCCAAATTCAGTTCAAAATGCACATGCGGAAAGATGGAGTACGATAACAAGCCACAATTCGTCGTGAATTGCACGAATACCGGATTTACAAACACCAGCTATCTCGAGTACATGCCACCCAACACGGAAGTGCTGATATTCACCGGCAATTTTATACCTGAATTGCCGTGGAATGTATTCGGCTCGATAAACAATTATTCGAATTTAAATGTGGTGGACATGAGCAATAATCGAATTCAAAATATTCGAGGAAAAAGCTACCATCATGTGCCGAACGTGCAACGGCTAATTTTGAATCACAATAATTTGAGCATTTCGCGCGAAGACGGTGAATTTAATCATCATCACGCGCGCGTCTTTTCCAATTTTATCAATCTGAAGGAATTGCACTTGACGAACGCTTTCTCGGAAAATACGTCGGAGCAGCTGAGCGAAGATTTGCACGACATTTTCGTCAACAGTAATCTGAGCAAAATCACCAAACTGCACCTGGAACAGAACGAAATCGTTAAGTTCAAGGATCGAAATGTTTTCTGCGATTTGCCCAGCCTGAAAGACCTGCATCTCGGTGACAACTATCTGAGAGAGATCAATTTCAATTTGTTGTGTTTGAAGCATTTACGGTTCTTGGACTTGGAGCGGAACAAGTTTAAGTATGTGAAAATTAAGGACATGAGCCTGATGAACACATTACAAAATTCATTGGGTCGTACGACCAATTTGACGGTAGACTTTACATACAATACATTCGTGTGTGACTGTAACTTAAGTGCTTTCGCTGATTGGATTCGCGGCACCAATGTGACGGTGAGACGAAAAGAAAATCTGGTCTGTGAACACAGTGATAGAACTGCGGAACTGGTGCTGCTGTTGACCATTAAAAAGTGCAAAATCAATTCGCTCAATGTGCATTCGACACCACTTCATCAGGCGGCATTGATATTTTTTACGTCGATGTTCATTGTGCTGTTGGTTCTGATTGTGGGCAGTTTGATCTACAAAAATCGGGACCGAATCAAGCGCATTGTGAATCCCGTTTTGGACACTGTGTCGAAAAAGGTTCAGTACACAACAATCAAAGATGAAGAGTGCCAAGAAATTCATGTTTAAGTTTAGATTTTAAGATACAAATAGACGTTTGATGGTAGAGAAGTGATATTATGGACAGGGGGTGTTTTGAACACCATCTGATAGGATTAGCAGAAGAATTTAAAATATTTGCATGTTCATCGAAAGGCCATCGCATTTTAAACAAAGTGTAATGATTCCATTCAAAATATTGAAAATCAAGCACTAGAACCGATATTTTAACGGCCGCTCACTCAGTGTGGAAAGTCGTAACGCAGTCGCATAATAGATCATTTTCATTATCCGGTACTTGTCAACGTAACCCCACTTAACTTTTCGTCAAATAGTCCTTAACCTCAATTAATTGAAGTAAGCTGCGTTCAATTTAATAGAGTGTTATGATGAAAGAGAAAGAAATATTTTGACAAGTACCCCAAGGCAACTTATATTAAACTGGTCTTCGGTCCTCTCGCTCTCAACGTAACATGTTGAAAGAAGCAAACACTTTGACGAGTACCCCAAGGCATGTTATAATTAACTAGTCTTCGGTTGTCTCGCTCTGATCATAACAGTCTATGGTTTTTACATGAAAATCGTTCGTTCAATTCGTTCGATATTTTTCAATATATCTGACAGCTGGGATCGTGTCTGACGTTTACAAGGGCATGAAAAGCTGTAACCATTAGGAAGATCACGCAGATCTTCACTTTATTAGAGCACACCTATTCGATACAAAGAAATTCACTAAAACATGAGCTTTTATAGCGTGGTGAATTTTTGGTGTGGTGGTGTGTAAGTGAAAGTATGTAAACACTGACGGTTATCCAAACCCTCAGAGGATGAGAAAAATTACGGATCCCGATTTTCATGTGAATTCATTTTTGTAATGTTGCCATCGTCACTTTTTTTTGTGACTAATGTTGTTGCACCTGCTAGGTTTGTATGGAATCGAAATCGCCTCACCACTAGCTGCAACTTGACGCAAAAGAATTAGATATGTGCGCAACACAACAAAACTATATTCTCACCTGAAAGTTGGGATCCATACGTAACTGTGCACTTGCATTGCCTTCAATGTTTATATACTTTGGTGTCAGCTGGGTGTCATAATTTGTGTGTACTCCTCAAAGTCTACAGTCTTGATCATACCAATATAAAAAACATGAAAAATTCTTACTACTCTTCTAGTGCATGGTTTACAGTGCGTTAATAGTTCCATAATTTGATAAGACAGTGAAACGAAAGTATTATGGATTACTTTACGGTGAAAACAATTTAAAATCTAAATACGGGACGGGGTCATGTCCAATTAGCGAATTGTAAGAAAAATGAAATTTCATTGATTTAGCTTCATTCCCATACAGGCCGCTGACAGTTTATATTTTGAAGTATCAAAAAAAACCTACAGTCGAAGGCAGTCAATTTTCAGCATAAAGTAGCTTCAGCTGTTTTTCAGCTGATCCATACAAACAATCACAACCGTTTATACGTCTTTATACGGTTTTACCACTATCATGCGCGTGCGTCTAGCAGCTTCAACCGTATGAACAAGGAAAACCAGTTTTGATTTTATGTGTGGATCAGCTGAAAAACAGCTGAAGCAAATTTATGCTGAAAATTGATTGCCTTTGACTGTATTGACATCGTCAGAATATTCGAAACGAAATTTCATTTTTCTTACAATTCACTATAATTGGTCCTGTAGTCTTTCTACATTTAGATACTCATTTGGTGTTCGCGTTACATTTATAATATTCGTAAAATTGCAGCTCAGTGATTATTCCCATCCTTTTTAATTCAATGAAAACTGTTGAATTGCAAAACCGTTGTTGGTTTCTATATATTTTACTAATAAATAGCTTAACTGGTGCAATGTAATGGTTGAAACTAAAACGAATTTTTAAAAATTATTTTCAATAAAAACTGTAAAACTGCTCATGTAAATAAACAAAAGATTTTTATTCTTAAGTGTCCTGATACGTTTTATTTGAAAGTTACACAGAAACAGTTCGAGTACCGTAAATGGCCTATTCCATACTAGCAACGTGCTATGAATGGATTCTCCATGAATACGCGGAGGTGAGAAATATTTAACATGGCCCGTGTAAAATCGAAAATTCTTGCGAAGTGTTATGTTAAAGGTACAGCTGATAAAAAGAATAAAGACCTCTCATGTGACCTTCGGTCTGGTCCTATCCCTTCAATGAAACCGAACACTTATCACCAGATATACTATAAAAGTTAGAAAAACAAATCCATCAGGAGCCACTACGGTTTCATCAGCTCTACCACTAAAACAAAATGAGAGGTGACCTTACCTCGTTGAACTCGTATTGAAATAAGGATTCTATCGGTACATACCCGAATTTTCAAAATTCCGGATTTGATGATTTTCGTATAAGAACAAGCAAAGGAACAGACAATTCGTGACTTCACTCTTTTAAATTCATTTTTTGTAAGTTGAAAATGTAAGATATTAAACAGAAAACGTATTTGAAAGGAAATCGTTTAACTCAAATGCATTTCTATTCACAAAGTATAATGGCATGTCGATTGTAACATGAACTTGGAAAGGATTGGAATTGAGTTTCTAATTTTGGGAAGTGTATTTTTTGAAACTCACATTGAACTTTGGTTTTTGTGTGTTGTTATTTGAAAGAGCTGTATCATTTTCCGTAATTTTCTAATGGATTTAGTTTTTCAATTGATTTCGATGGAAGAAATTTCTGTTGACATAATATACTTAAAACTGATAACAATTGAGGTAAGTAAAAGATACATTATCGGTAATAATGCATTACAGAAACCGAATAATTTGTTGCGGTCGGACAAAAGCTTTTTTTCTTCAATTGTATTGTATACAACAATTCGCTGGATGTATCCTTTGCCAGCATGTTATTTGTTATTACTTCTATTCAATCAAACAACCACAGAACATTTCCTTCGTATCGAAGCGGGGAACCTATATCGTTTTACAAATTTCCAATTTCCAGAGAGCTTTTACTCATACAACTAAATCATGTGCGAAAGTGGCGAAAGTTTACGTATAATTGGTTTGAGTATTTGCTGAAAATATCGAAATTGAATAACCAATACTCAAACCGTTCAATATAATATACTGTGGTTGAGCCACAATAGTGCAACCTGGAACCGCAATGCATACCAGGTGTTTCGACGCGTGTGGAAATTCACGCTATCCGCGATATCCTGGATACCGGGAAGCTTTCAGAAAAATTCTTTAGACACCGGGAAATCGAAAAAAATCGGGAAAAATATTTGGCGAAAATAGTATTTTTCGTACCAAGACAGGAAATGACGATTTTTAAAGTAAGGAAAATTAGGACGTGTGCTGAAAAAATCCATTTCCTGTCGAGGTACGAACAACGTTTTGTGCATCGGACAACTGAAATAGACAAAACACATCAATTTACTTGAAAACATACACACTTCACATTCACCATATTAAATTTAATCAATCGTATAGTCATAGCACGATATATAGTTCGGGAAAAACTGACATTTCTTAATGAAAAATCATGGCAAAATAGGTCGTATTTCAGTTGTCGGATGCACAAATCAAATTTACGATTTTAGACACTTTTTTTCTTGTGCACTTTAATTTAGTTAAGGTAGGCACGTTAGTTAATAGCAGTGCTTATTTTTGGTATGGGCTGCTTTGCCTTTCCGAGAAATTTATTGAGTAACATCAAAAATGCGCAATTGTTGTAGCTTCTATGGTACCGTACAGTGTAACGCAACTATCGGTACAATTTTCAGAATTATAAAATTGTCTATTTCCTATCGGTAAAAATGAATTAATGTGTTTGTCACGCCTGTCATTGATGATGTGATTAAAATTAAAATTGGACAAAAAATAAATTTAGTTTTTATCTTCAAATTCGTTTCATGATAACTCTACCAAAAAATTACTTTAAATATGGACAATCGTTGGACTGCACTTTTCGATCAAATCTACACGCATGAAGTATTCTTAATGTTACAAGCGGTAAAACGCAGTTCCCGAAACTGAATATAGATCATTTTCATTATACGGTACTTGTCAATGTAACCCCACTTAATTTTTCGTCAAGTAGTCCTTAACCTCAATCAATTGACGTTAACTGCGTTCAATTTACTGATTTTTATATGAAAATCGTTCGTTCAATTCATTCGATATTTTTCGACATGTCTGACAGTTGGGATCGTGTCTGACGTTTACAAGGTCATGAAAATGATCTATACACAACGATGTGTTAGAATTTCGCGAGGAATAGTTAGAATATTCGAGTTATGCTAGAATATTGATATAATTCGAATCGTCTCCAATTTATGCTGAAGATGGATGACTCAACAACAATCGAAATATCGTTTATTTGAAAACAATTTTCCATTTTTCTTTGATTTAACTCCATCTGAGCCAACCTAATGGGTTTCTTCCAAGGGAAAATGGAATGTCAAATCGTCATCCATAGAGCCATAAACCTCAATACTATTAACAATGCAAATGTCAAAAGAAAAAATAATTGTGGTTATGGTTCTATGGTTGACATCGGTTCGTGTTGATTTTGTTCGGCTTAACCGTTGCTTGGAAGAAACAACCAAGTCGTGACAAAATTAATCTGAATATAGGTTTGTTCCAAGGCCATATGAATTGTCAAATTTCATCCACAAGGATAAGGGACCTATATTTGACGTTTCAAAAATGAACCGGTCCTGCCAGGTTTACTTTACTCTGCCGTGATATGGACCGTAATTTTCATACATAATTGTAGTGTAATTTTAGTTAAGTTGAAAATGTGTACTGATCGCCGCAACGATTTTTTTTTGAAATAAGGTCCTAGTAAAATAATGGCATTTGGCGTAACCTTCTCCTTATCTTTATGCATATAATATTGACAGTTTTATTTCTGCGATTGAAGCTTTTTCGGACTTTTTAAATTTCGCCGACTGTACTGCGTCGCTTACGCATAATTGAATCAAATTATGCGAAAGTGACGCACTTACATGTGCGTCAACATTTTATTTGATGTTGTTATTTATTTCATTGAGTCCTTCTGATTTCTAACCAATAGAGGTTTCTTGGTCGGTTTTAAGGTATAGAAGGTAGCTTGTTATTTTACACTATGAGATTATTGGAAACGACAATCATTTTAATGCTACTCTTACTCACACGTCTTATTGATAACATAGTTCCTGGACAGGTCTGTCAGATATATGCAAATATTTTTGGTGTGAAACTATCAATCACTCCAATTTGATTTTTTATTCCTAGAAATTACTAGCAATTTGTGATAGGTGCAATGGAAATTGTAATGAAATTTTTTGCAACATCAGTGTCTCGTGCCGCCCAATAAATCGAACTTCAAAATGGAGAACGGTTGACGTTGTTTTCCATGAAGGAATAGCCATCACGGCTCCAGTGATTGTAACGTTTTTGTCGAAAGTAAATCTGATTTATTGGTCCGAATATTGCAGGTGGAAATCGTTGCATACAAGAAATTTAGAACGGTATACCGACCACTCATGATCAAAATAAAAACCGAATTTTGCCACGAAATGTCAGCGAGAAATCATCCGCTTTTGAAATTGTTCGGAGCAAACATGTTAGATGACGGAACAATGTTCGATCCGTGTCCACTCAAAGTAAATATAAAATGTTCGAAAGATGACGTACAAAAATAGTGCAAAATACACGCAAAGCATCGACATTTCCCGATTTTTACAAAAGAAAATTCTGAAAAATCAGGAAAATAGTGAAAATTTTTAAGGAAAGATGAGATCTAGGAAAAATCGGAAAGATGTTTTCCCGAAAATAGTACTAGATTTTACCAGAAGAGGTTATATGTCGATTTTGCGAGCTCTTTGCACAATCCTAATACATATCAGCTTTCAATCTTAGGTTGACTTTTAATAAGAATATAACAAAAATTGGTAATCGCAGGGCCACCGCTATGTGACACCTATGGCTTCGTCCACCAACGTATACCAGCTTATACCAAGTGGAGAGTGGAAAATGGAGTTTACTTTTTCTAAAATATTTAACGAAACGAAAACACACATTTTTACCGTTTCCTTCTATTATACCATCAAAGCAACGACGGCTGAAGAATTTTAATTTGGCCGATCGATGAGAGAAATTTTTGGGTGTTTTCGACCATTTCGAACATTTAGATCGAAATTTAGTAAAAATGCAAAGTATGTCGCGCCTCGCACCTTCAAAACTATGTCACAATGGATTTTACTGTTCGGCTGGGATGAGTATACTATCTTGGGATCGTTGAAAATATAACTATTTCAAATTGCAACGTTTTTAACTATCGAACGAAGGTGCTAGCCCAACTTAAGGGCTAAAAGTCGTTGGAAGTTGGACTAGATGACCATTATGTCTTTGCCGACAATTAACTTGAGACGCATCCAATTTTCAAGCCCTTCAGTTCCAATACAGGTCCATTTTGTGAATATATCCGCCTATTATCTATCTCTAGATCCATCTGCACTACATTACAATGCTTACCTAATGGGTTACTCTCTCAAAAAAAAATCAACATTTTCTTCCGTAGAAAACGTGTAATCAAATACAGAAACGGGACATATCGCGTTAGTTATTTATTTAAAAACATGAAAATTGTATTTTCTAATTGCTTTTGTCACAAGTTACATCATTTTTCTCTTCCATCTACAATGTCAAAGTATATCAATACTGTTGTAATGCAAACCCTCAGCGTGTCAGAGAAATTACGGATCCTGAATGGCGGTCAATTAATTTTTGTAACGTTACCATCACAATATTTTGTTTGTATTGGAGAATGATGTTTGGAAACTAAGAAGAAATGTAATAGAGTTTTCCCATATTTTACTATATTCTGTCATAAAATTACTGCTGTCACTGCGCTTATTTTCACGTGAACCAACTTCATATGGTGACATTTGTTCTGTAATGACAAATGTGAAGTTGGTTCATATGAAAATAAGCCGCAGAGAATGAATTACTATGAAAATAATGTGGCGCTTCCACAGGCCAATCCACTTGTCACATAGATCGCATAGATCTCTTCAGTTGACGAAACTAATGACAGTACCTAGTTTACTTTGACTATTTTGTGTAACTAAATCACAAAAGCGGAATATTTTTTAAATTCTGAGAAATTCAACATATTTATCATTTTCCGGAACAATTTAGTGATTATATTTTGCTTAGCTTGAGATATAAATATTTCTTGGTTACTTCAAATTGTTCAATTAACTTTTTAGGCAGAATTCTCAGTTTATTCGTTTTCGCAACAAAGAATTCAAATATTACCCCGTGTCGTGAAGTTTGCTGTTAGTTAGAACACAAAATTTATTCCGATCTATGGAACCGAATTCACTTCAACTTGTTGCAACTTGACAAATTTTGTTTTTTCACCTAAAATTAGGGATTCGTGAGTAAACTGCGTGTTTTATACTTTGATCCTACATACATCATGTACAGCCTGTAAATATTTTTCATATGCAGAATGAGCACCAGCTGAATATCACCAGCTGGATCTGCTAACACACACTTATTGTATGATAAGCAATCAAAACACATTCTTAACAATGTGTTTACTTCATTCATACGTGTTATGTGCTGATGCGACAAGGGTACGTTCTGCATTTAATTATTCAAATATTTTTAGGAGGTTCAACAATCTTACTTCATTGTAAAGTTCTATCAGAAAATACCCACGAAATTTTAACAGTTCCGTTTATTTCTTTCAATGTAGGAGTTTCCACAAGAAAATTTTAGTTTTTCCCATTTTCATGTTGAACTCATCCATATGTGTTTGTGACCTGTTCCTTCAGAACATTGTTTCGTTGAACCCAATGTCAACTTTTTGAATATTGGAAGTATAAGGATTTTCATATTGGAATTTTCGGTATTTTTGTGGTATTTAATAGATTTTATCTCATTGAATAAAGTTGAGACTGAAAATGTCAAATTATGTTTTCTTCGAGTGTGAACCAAAAAAATTGAACTAGAATTCATGATGGAACACAGTGAGCTTGAAAACGGCAAAGTGTCCAAAAAAAAAAGAGTTATCATACACATCATCGACAGTACAGTACATGGATTTATTATTTTACGATGAATTGACTTGCACATTGTGCTTCTTATTGCTTTTGGAAATCGGATTCAGCACCTTGGTCTGAGCCATGAAATTATTAGAAATTAAACTTGTTTGGGTACTGCTACCCACACTACTCTTCGATCAAATCCTAACAGAACAGTCTGTAACGATAACTTGTCGTAGCGCTTTTAAGCATAAACACTGGTTTCAATCAATGATGTCAGATTTAGCGGCTTCAGTGGTACGACTTACTGTGAGCTACCGCTTAAGATGGTGAATAATGTAAATACCATGGACTGAACGAAAAAAAAATCACACAAAATTCCGCTGACCACATACAATAAAGCTAAAAAACGACGGTTTATTCAACGCTGCGTTTATTTATTCTTTGTCACCTTTAATTTTAAACTTTCAGAAGGCTAATCTACAAGTAATTTGTGAAAGATGTACTGGAATTTGCAATAAATTTTTCGGTAATATATCAATGCAAACTGTCGTCCGTTAAATCGAACTTCAAAACACGTAATATTGGATTTATATTTCCATGAAGGAGTGAACCTCACAGCTCCGTTGATTGTAATTTTACCAATAAATTATGCATTTTACTGGTTTTAAAATGTCTGCAACTAATTTTCCAGGTAGAGATTATGGCATAGAGAAAATTTCGTACTGAATACCGACCATTTATGTTGAATGCCGAATATTGTCATGAAATAGTGGAAAGAAATCATCCGTTTTTGAAATTGTTCGTCCCAAATCAAAAATTTGAGGGAACAATATTTGATCCGTGTCCGATAAATGTAAGAAATGCATTACTTTTTTAGGCCGAAAACACACGATCATTTTTGAGTTGCTGAGTACGACTAGGGATGGGAGATGTTCAAAATTATCGATAATATCAATCGAAAGAAATTATCGATAATCGATTAATCATATCGTTATCGACAATTTGATAATTATCGATAAGTATCAAAATATCGATAATTTGATATTTATCTGAAAATTCATGATAATATACCGATATATCGGAATATATCGATAAATATCAGATTTTCGGACCGAAATATCGATATATCGAATTATCGATGTCTTGATAACTATCAAAATATCAATAATTATCGATTATCGATATTTTATGATAATTTTCGATAAAAAAGTCGATAATTATCTATTATCATTATCGATAATTATCGATAATCATTATCATTATCGCCCATTCTTACGTACGACACATGCTTATGCTGCGCTTTCCATGGTTTTGTCTGTGGTGGATATCGGATTACAATGAAAAACGCAGCATAATTGTCGATCACATCAACGAAAAATACTTGTGTGTTTCCGGTCTCATGCAAAATATCCACTAACAATAAAATTGAACAAAATCGCAAGGTCAACGAAGTTTGATACCGACAGCTTCGTCAATTTGTACTTACACCGACTAACGAGTGGAAATTGCAAGTCATTCTATCAAAGATTGTCAACGGCACGATTAACTTACATTTTGACGGTTACCTATTATTATACATCAAAGCAACGACAGCTGAAGAATTTTAATTTGTTTGTTCTTGATTGTAGATTAGTAATTTATGCAACTAGTCGTGATATTTTGTTCACCATTGAAGCTTTTGTGAATTGGAAATTATATTCGAGGGATTTTTTTTTCTCTGTCTGCCAATAAATTTCTCCTTTTACAAATATTTTAAATCCCTTTACCATTATAGAGTCGAAATTGGTACCAATTTACCGAAAATATTGGTAAACTGAGTTATTTTTAACGATCAACCAAAAACTAATAAAGTTCATTTTTTGTCATGTGAATGTATATTAAGTACCGGGGGACTTCCTTTTTTTGTACAAAAGTGTAAGAGAAGAACATCTATCTATTTTTTTTTGAAAAAGTCTTTGAAAATAACCAAAAACTCACAATTAGGTTCTCGAAGCATCGAGCGAATTGTATTTACAGTAACCCATTGTTCTATCAGTACGGTCAGCGTGTGATGTGTTTCGTACACTTGATTTGATTTAGTCTAAAAGTGTACGAGCTGATATGCACATGGTCATGACAAAGGTGCACTGATGAGTCGTAAACGACGAAATCAGCTTGTTTTTTGTTTATGTGATGGAAATACGTTCTGATAAAGAGTGGAGTGAAATAGTTAAATTCAAGTTTCATTTGTTTTAGAGAATTTTGTGTTTTATTTTACGAAAAAGTCTTCGTTCCACATTCACAAAACATACTTCGCATCTACTCTGATGTAACAAAAAGACAATCAAACAAAATAATAGACAGCTCATACGGCCAGAGCGAAGCGAGGGACGTAATTTACACGAGTCATATTTTATTTATGATTTACGGTTGATTGAAAATCTTGAAAATTGAAAATTTCTAAGAAAATTGAGAACTCAAAAAGTGGTCAAAAATCATTCCACCTTACGCTCGATGGTTTCCAAAGATTTTTTTTTGTCAAATTTTCCTGTCATTTGCGTGAAGTCGTTATTATATAGTAAATATATATATGTTTTAAATTTGACAAGTTTTATGAATACAACTGAAAAAATAAACTGAAATTGATCAAAAATACATTTAGAAAAGTGTCAATGGACCTGACCCGCCCAAAAATGTGGGACCTGGTTTTATGCGACCAATACTCTCTCTAACAAGCAAACTACAGCGTAGTTAGTCAAAATGTAGAATAGTATTTGTAGAATACAAAGAAATAGGGTGTGAGTTTGACACAGAGAGCTAAGAGTGTGGTTGCTAGAGAGAGTATTGATGCGACACAATTTTCTATACTTGTAACTAAATCCATCAAAAACCCCTTAATGGATGAAGGTGATGTAAGTCCTTACAAAATAAATGATATCGCTGCGGGTCAAAAAACCAAAGGAAATACCATAAAAAAATGTGTCACTCCTAGCGATATTAGACATTTTGAAAGTTAAGACGTAATAACTTTGGGCCATGTTCTGCGACATATTGTACTAGCATATCTAAATGATTTTAAATTAATTGAAATATTTACGAATTATTTAACATTATACGTTGCCTGTGTTGAAACACAAGAAAGATTATTTTTCATTCAATATTCATTACATTGGAAAGTAGATCTTTGCTTTTCCTTCGGCACAAAAAAGCCTGTATGACGCACAAATATATTCACTTTCCCAAAAAAATAGAAACGAAAAATTTTATTTTTCAATAAATTTTCATTTACTTGTTTGTAGTCCAGGTGCTTGTGTCAGAAAAAGTGCCTCCGCTCGCCTTGCAACTTTTGAATTTTTTTGAAATAGCATGTTGTTTGTGGTGAAAAAGTATAGAACTAAATTTTTTTCCGGAAAATGGAAAATAGATTTCCCGGCCCATTTATATGAAAAAATTAAAAGTCAAATATCTCCTGAAGTAATGAGTCTTTTTCAAAAATCTTTTTTTTTTTTTTTAAAAGGTTATCCTATGCCGACATTTTGTGGAACAACTTTTTTTTGGGTGAGTCCAGATGGCGTTGGTATGGGTACTTTCCCAAAAAGTGTACCGGAAAATTCCTCAACTTTGTAGACTGATAACTTGGCCAATTGTTAGTCCATTTTGATGAGTAAAAGTGATTTGGAAAGGTATAAGTAAACCGGTACACTTTTTGGGAAAGTGCCGATACCAACGCCATCTGGACTCATCCAAAAAAAAGTTGTTCCACAAAATGTCGGCATAGGATGACCCTCTTCAGAATTTTTTTTTTTGAAAAAGACTCATTCATTCAGGAGATATTTGACTTTTAATTTTTTCATATAAATGGGTTTTCCGGCCGGAAAATCGATTTTCCATTTTCCATAAAAAAATTTAGTTCTACACTTTTTCACCACAAACAACATGCTATATCATATCAAAAAAATTCAAAAGTTGCAAGGAGAGCGGAATGACACATGCAACCGTACTATTGTTTTTAAGTATTATGACTTCACGCTAGAAACTCATTTTGCTTCTTTTTTATATTAATGTTGAAAATATGCTTAACGTAGCGCGAAATTAAGCTAACATTGAAGGTGTATTATATACGAAGGAATTATGTTTATACGTAGCCTTTAAAGATAAACAAGGATTTCCTCGAGCGGATGATATATAATTCGTTTCGTATGTTAGAAGTTCGATTCAATGATTGGATGAACGGTAAATATCAAATTATATTAATAATGCCGATAATTATGAAATGCTGCTGCTCTCGGGAGGAATCAACTGCACATTGAGTTCATTGGCAAATAAATTTCTTTTTTTATTCGAAAAGAAAAATGTGTCCATCGATTTCAAACAAAAAATGTAAAGTAAAAATTCTTTTATTATCAAACGAAGCGTTATGACTGGTCGTCGTCGCTTTATATAAAGTGAAAAGTATTGATCGAATCAGGCATGCATATTTTTCCGCATGACATGAAGCAATCATATCATTTCCAAAATATTGTGCGAATTTTCGATTTGCAAACATTAACACTCGTTTCGTTTACTTTATGTTGCTTAAGTCTACCGAAGCATAAAATTAAGAAATGGATTGTTTGCGATAGAATGGAAATGGGAAAGGTGACACATCAGACGCGTTAAAGTGTCGAACTCACTATTTGAACAGAGGTGCAAATAGTCTTAAAAAAATACTATTTGAACCCGGATTGGGTGCAAATAGTCTACGTAAGACTATTTGCACCCATACAGCAACAGCTCATTTTTCATTGTCCAACCTAGGTCTAACAATTCTTTGGTTCGTCAAGACCGCCTTGTACAACCTGAGTAACATTTATTCGCACCCGGCATGCAGATAGTGGTTCACAAATTATTGTATTTGCATTTCGCCTGTAAATAGTGTACTAGTTGCTATTCCCACCCGGATGCAAATAGCATCTACCGTTCATTTTAACGGGTAATGTATCATGAGAGAAAGTCGTAGCTTAGGTAGACATGTCTACGACGCAGAAGATAGGATCGCCCACGGTACACGGTTTATTTGTAGCATTATCGAGATTACGATTTTCACTTATAATTATAGGTTGACATTGTAGCTTGAAAATTGTAAGTTAAACTCTCCACATATATCCTTTGAGCTGAGATAAGTGAAGTATCGTACCCGATGTGATATTCAAGGTAACTCTTAAATACAAATCTTGAAGTTTTACAAGGCTAATTTTAGGCAACTTCGTGTTTTGGAAACACGAGCGGAGCGAGGGCTCCATGCAAAAGTTCATCACATCAACCGTTTGAGACGGATACTTTACACGCAATTTTGAAAATTTATCTCCTCATCCCCATAGTATATAACTTCGTCTATCCAATAAAAAAATAATCATTTCTCCGGTATTGCATATTGCACGCATTGCATATGTACTAGATTGAACCAATAATTCCCAAGTAACTTGATTATCACATATCGTTTAAATTAACTGTGAATATGTGGAACTACAACCACACAAACATTCCGAATGAAATTGCATTTTCCCAACAAAATTGTGATCAAGTTGCGGAACCAATGCACATTTTCGAGGAAATTTTATCAACTGCGAAAATTGTAATGTTTGATTCCCAAATGAGATGGGAACTATTTACTTGGGTTCTTATTTTGGTGCTTGAAAGTTAATCGCCCAAGCAAGATATGTACACAACTTTTACACGCTATGGGGATAAAAATGCATACATGTACAGTACAGTTCTATGTATGTATGTGCTTTACACGATTCCACTCGCTCCGCTTGAGGTATAACAAGTGAAATTGCCTAAAATCAAGCAAAACCGGGACATGACTAACTATTGCACGGAGTTGAATTTTGTCACCGAAAAACTATTACCAGAAATTTCGTTCCATGTCATTTCACTCAGTTTACATTAGTGAAGTAATCCACCCATAGAAGCGTGTTAAGCCTCTAGTGTACTGTACTATATGTTAAGCGGTTGTCTGTTAACGGACGGTAAGGTGGATTTTAACTGCTTTCAAATTGTTTTTTGACTAGTGCATTTGCAACCGCTGTGAATATTATTTTTTACACCAACGCCCATAATGCATTTACATGGGGGTAGAGGTGGAAAACTGAAAATACACAACGAAATTTCATTAATTGGAACGCAATCGGAATCGGGAATAATTAAATGTTTGACAGTTCGGAGGGCAATATTTGATCGTGATAAACGCAATGGAGTGTATGTGTTGACAACATCAAATCAGAGTGGAAAAACTTTACCGTTTACCATATTGAGCATTTTCGCGTATTTAAAAAAAAAGAAATTGGATTTTACAGTGGAATGAAATGACCCATAAACATCATTCAACTATGCCTCAAGCCGCGAATGATAAAATAAAAACGGTTTTACGGTTTTTGGACGAAATCACAGCAGTGCTGTGACGAAATCAAATTTTTGAAGAGATATAAGTGGAATTCTACTACAACACCAACCGGTATGTAGAAACAAGAAACTGTCAGGTATTTTTAAACAAAGAGTGGTTTAGAATATTCGATACCTGTTGGTATCGTTTTGAAAGCTGATCCATTTCCTTAGATTCGCACATTTGCTGTTGATGTTAGTTATCAAGTTGAGTAATGTTTTGTTAAATTGAAAGGACAAAACAGTAGATTATGTCCTTGCTTCCACATTTTTATTTTCTTCTCGTCAACATACAAATTTGGAAGCACGAACGGAGTCCAATATTCATATGTGTAAATAGATAAAACAAAGCCGATGGAATCGGTTCAGATCTGGGGTAGTTCGGTGGTCACAATAGATTTGTTTATAATTAGTATAATGGCTCAGTGGTTACGTGCTACTCTTTCACCAAAATGCTCCGTGTTAGATTACACATGTTCTAAAGTTCGCTCAAACTTCATAATTTGAGTATTTGCAGCGCTTTTGTATATCTTAGCCTACATTTAGGCAAGATATCAATTCACGCCGTAAGTGCGGTCGAAATTCAAAATGGAAAGTGTGGAGGTCTTTCTAACGTAGCGTCATTTTCATACAAGGAACCGTTGAAATGTATTTTTTGGTTCACTTTTTCATCGAATCGTTCACTCAAAATTCAAATTTTATGCACGAATTAAGCACCTAACTTTCCTCAGAGAGTATTTGCATATTTCAAGGCGTGGTCACTAGAGCACTGCGCCGTTCAGCCGATGGACAGTTGGCGGCTAAAACGTAGCCGACACCCTTCGGCGGCCGGCTGAATAACAAAATTAAAATACAGTAGAAGAAAAGTGAATACCGTTAGGTTTACTGATTTGGGACTAGTTTTGGATTTCAAATGATTCCACACAAAATTTGTTTAACCAATAAAGGACTAATATTTCACATTCGGAATTTTTGGTAGGCACGCGATCGCCAGCTGAAATGAAATTAATCTAGGTCCTAAACACATTTTGTGTGGAATCATTTGGAATCCACAATGAGTCCCAAATCAAAATACCTGACGATATTCACTTTTGTTCTCCTGTATTGCTACAATCGAATCAAATCTCATAGAAGTACGCAAGTCAGAAGTCAGAAGTCAGTTACAGAGATATTTGTTTCATATGGATTAGGCGAAACCGCTTCCATTCAAAAAAGGAATCAAACATTTAACAAAGGCTTTAGCTGTTTAAGCTGATCTCACTCGTACTACAACTGCAACACGCGCACGTTTTACCATTTCACATGTAGTACATTCATGACTTTATTGTACTGCCCTCTACCAGTCGACAGGTGCGTACACAATTTTGTAAGCCAACGAAAAAAATTGTTGCAAAATTCTCTCAAACTGTGTTAAAACCAAAACTTTCGCAAGCCATCTTCCGCCGCCGATTTTTAACACGGCTGATAGGGGTATCGGCGGCGGTTCCGGCTGGTGTGCTTTTTCGGCGGCGGCCTCGGCGTGGCTGAACGGCGCAGTGCTCTAGTGGTCACCCGTGGTCCAGGTGCACTTGATCTTGTATTGGCCGTGAAGGGCTGTTTGTGAGGTCGCTAAACAAATAAATCAAATAATGATTGAAGAGCGATTGTAGAACCCCCGTATGCCACAGTCCCTTCTGCAGTTGTGTATGCACATGTAGCTTCAACGAATTGTTCTAATGTCAAAAACAATTGATTTCACATATGTTTCAATTACGAGGCATCGGTACTTAGCTAAAATTGTAGCCTACATTTGCGTGTCTCGTATTTCATTGTAAAAATGTACAACCGCAATAATGACCGCGAATAAAAATTTGAATAAAAATTAGTTTTGGTTGTAGTCGTTTGACCGGCACTGAGAAACGTGAGCAGTTTAACGAATTTTTCATAAACTGCTCAGTTTTCTCAGAGCTGGTGAAACTACTAGAACCAAATCTTTTTTTTTTGAAAGCTAATACATTCGTGGTCGGTATTGCGGTCTTGCATTTTAGAAAATGAATTCTGGTGGATACGCAAAATTGTCGAAACATCCAATTGTTAGGCTAGTTTGTACAAAGGAAGATTTAAGTTGTGTCTGAAAAGTGAACTTTTGCAAGGTTGTATCGGTGCAAATAGTATTTTACAGACTGTTTGCACTCGGGTGCAAATAGTCACTTTGTTTAATTAAATGGAAATTGTAAGTTACAACTACTTTCCATCGATTTCGTGGTCACTGGTCACACAGTATCGGAATTGTTTTATTTTGAAAAAATCATCCTAATCAAAAACAATGTGAAGAAAGAGGATCATTTTTCGGTCGGGTGAAAAAAAAACTCGTACCAACAACAATAAATCTTCTACCTTTTCATATAAACTTCCTAACAGTAAACCATTCGGCCGAGAAAAAAAAAACTTATCAAAAAGCTGTTGAAACTTTTGTCGAAATTCTTAACTGTTATTTAACGACACACAGGTAAACTTTGTATGTTACACGTTACAGCATTCGTATACCTACATGCTGGCAAAAGCTGTTCCATACAAAACATATGAATTTCTCGAACAACCGTAATATAAATTTGTTTGTGTGTTACATTGAGCTGCTATAATATTGTACCAAATAATGTATACAATATTCTGGCAGGTTGGAGAACACCAATTTTTGGGATTTCAAAAACTTTTACTCAACTAACGGACGGAAGCACTTTGAGGGTTTTATTATTAGCTTGAAGTGTGTTAAGTTTCGTTCTTATTCACCCTCTTGATATTTAGAACATCAAGAATCATTATTTGGTAATCTAATCAAGAGGCGAAGGTTTCGTATTAAGAGGGAAATGTGACTTAATTAATTATGTTAATATATCGAACCGTTAGTGTCGAATTGGAATTATATTATGGAAAAGGTAATTAGAATTTATACAGAAGTTGAATATCTCCGCTTGAAATACCATATATCCATAGAATATTTAAAATAAACTTTGTTCGGCGAACAGTGCCTCGCATGTATTATACGATTCTAATGAAGTGGTTGAAAATTTCCTATTAATAAACTACGACTAAATTAAAGCCCCTATCCCGATTTGATGTACAAACTGAAAGAGAGAGGGAGATCAAGTAGTGTATGCCATTCTATATTTTCTACATCCCACAACTAACACAATAAACGGAAAAACTACAACGTTTATCTTTAACTCACCCAATTCCGGTGCACCGTATAATGTTATGTGGTCCGGTGAGATAGCGAAAATTCGGAAAATTTACTGAATTAAGCTAACAAATTGCATTTTCGATTATTACAAGATTAAAATATTAAAATATCACGGTGACAGGATCGAGTATTACATATTTTAGTGCTGTGTGGGTTGTGCGGTTAGATAAGGTCAGTAACGGCGGGCGACGTGATATTTAATTTGTGACATAATCATGTTTTAATTTGACAAGATTATTTTAGTTATGTTTTCGGCTGGTACGATGTATTGGGGACTATTTGCTTTAATTTACAGTTTGTAGCATCTGCGTGAAATAAAAATGTTAAACGGGATTTATCACCATCGCATGTTTTTATAACGTAGAGTCATACACATACACAAGGGCATTTTGATCTTGTTACAGTCAGTCTTGTGAGAGCCACGGCTTCGCCTGTTCAGTATCAAGCAAAAGAGGTCTTTTCGTTTCATCGTCAATATTTCACAGGAATTTTGACCAGTAATTTCTATTTAAATCGATGAAAGTAGTTGTAGATTAGTGAGGCTATATGGTGCCAAATAAATTCGAATAAAAAAAAAGAAATTGTCACTTGAAGGACGGTAAAAAGAAAAGACATAACGATACATTACATCGTGTGTGGCGGTTCAGATCGTTCTAGACGATCTGAAAACGATGATCGACAGACCAAACTGCAATACAAAAAGAAATTTTGACGGTGTTTTCCGGCGTTGTTCTTTGAGGCGTTCCATAAATTAACTGGATTGGCGATCGAAAATGGAGGATCGTGAAACAATTCACATAAAAAAAAATTGGAATTAGCAGAACAATGGCCAGTTTACAAGTTCGTGTGATATTGAAGTCAACGGATGTCTGGGAAATTGTGAGTGGAAAATCAAAGAAACCGGTTGCAGTGGAAGGAACAAGTGATACTGATTTGGAAGCGAAGTTGAAAGCTTGGGAAAAATTGGATAGTAAGGCTTAAAGGATTATTGTTAGGTCTTTGGGCGAAGATCCACTAGTCGACTAGTCCATGTGATGAACTGCGACAATGCTCGAGACATGTGGGTGAAATTAGAGAGAGTCAACGAGCAAAATTCTCAGATGTCGATACATTTACTGCTTCAGAAGTATTACAGTTTTAGAAGGACCAAGGACGAAGGGAGATGGCATCGCAACTCACATATCGTATTGCGAAATCTCGTGAAACGACCTGCTGACCTTGGAGAAAAAATTGGTTTCTGGTGCAATGGTGATGACAAAAATTCTAAGTCATAGTTCATAGTTCATGGGAATCGACGGCAGCAGCAGACAAAACATTGGAAAATCTAACCGCGAGGTTAGGCAGTGAGGAAATACTACTGGAAACGAATCAAGCAACTAGTTAACGAATCAATCACTAGTTACGAGAAGAAAATTTCCGCCCACACATGAAAATGAAAACTCTTTTTTCCTGCAAATTTTACAAACTATGCATTAAAAGCTGAAGTCCTCGGATAATTTTACTCATCAGGTTATGTTCACTTACATCTGTGCGATGTATACGACCATAACCTGGCCTTAAGAGATGATATTTTATCAATAATTTAACGAGTAGCCCAAATAACGTCTATCTATAAAAACATTTCGCTTACTATTCTCTAAATCTGTACATGCACGAGTGAATGACTAGCCACTAATGGTTAGTTGTTTCCTTACCGTTGTTTATCGCCATGACCTAATGAGATGTTGGCAAAAATAATTCTTTAAAGCTTTTGAGGAGTTACGAAATTGCATTGTACTTGTCTCTCAGATCGAAAGAGTGGCAGAAACCTTTTCGCTAATTTTAACGTCTAATTAATGTCTATATATACTTACCACCATAAAGTCAATTGGATCTGAATGATCATTCGATCCAATCAAAGATTCACAACCCTGTCGATGAACAATGAAAGTTTTCATTTCAAATGATTAACGCCGAAAAACCAACCAAACGTCACCGTATCTATAACGATAAAAGTATAAACGAATAAACAAAGTTTCTGTTCAATCGGTAAAGATTCGATTTCAATCATTGTTTGAATGCCCCTTTTCATATAGCCAATATTCCATTACTTTTCAATTAATCTGTTAATTTTTAAACCACGTGCCTCTTACACTCCCTTTTAGAATACACAGCGGGTAAATGAACAATTCATGTTTAACATTTGGATGCGCTTTTGTGAAAACTTTGTTTCTTTGTGCCATCCAGCTTTTGTCGCCTACATTCACAACACTCTAACTGGCAACAATAAGGATTTATACACACTGACTCTCGTTCATTTTTGTTTCTGCCTTTTTTTGTACGATTTTTTTTGTGTGTATACCGTTATACACTTTGGCATAGCTGTACGGTGTACACACGTGTATATATCCATACAGAGTGTGTGTTAAGGGAAAATGCATGTAGAATAGGTTTAAAATATCGTACATTTGCGCCTTTTTCACATTTATTGTTTTATTTTAAAAAGCAGAAAAAATACGCTGCAGTTAGAAGTGTGATTTTAATTTTACAAATGGGTTGCTTTGTATGTTTGCTTTAAGAGCAAAGGACACTTTGCAAATTTGTAGCCTACATTTAGGCGGACAAATATTCGTTTTTTGCTGATTTCTCTGAACCAAAATCTTTTTTTGAAAAGGTAAAACCTTTAAAGCACGCAAAAATCTGAGTTAATTTATCGGTACTACGGAAAATCGCTATCGGCAGTTTTTTTTAATTTTTTTATCTGTAGTGGGTTTTATCGGTCGTTTATTATTTTTTATCGGTAAAGTTGAATATTTTCATTGGTCGAATATAATATCCAAAAAAATCACTGATTCATTTTCGAGAGACTAATTATCATCCTTATTTGTATAGATTAAGATTGGCTCGTTCGGTATGTGCTTTGTATGAAAGGAAGCACGAAGTTTCGGTGGGTTTTGAAATTTAGTCTCTCTAAGTTGCCCATATTGCAATGACAAACATATGTCCAAGGTAATTTGTGCTAGGTGAAGTCCTTTTTCACCAAGCGATCAGCTTAACCTCCCAATTAAAATATCTTGAAATGGTTATTAACGTGCGGCAAAGTATATAAAACAAAAACTGAAACCCACCAGAAACCGGTGGCTCCACTTGTCAACGGACATAAATAAATTCCTCTATTTGTGTTGGTGTTGTTTGAAAATTGAATGTCACTTTCCTTGCACGTGACATATACAATCGATAGTAAATTTTGAATTATTGTGAAAAGGTCGGACCGTAGTCTTTATCGGATGGACTTAATAGTATGTTACTGTAACATACTCGGTCAAACAAATGCGTGCACGAGTTTGAATCAGAGAAATGATCACATATAGCGTTGCTGACGCCTGACGTGAGGCCGTTATCATTTGTTTGGTTTGAATATATTCGTTCGTTCCGCTTCCTTAAAATGAGTACACAAAGTTACCAATTTATATTCTAATTGTTTTGTATGACATCTGTCAATTGGCGATTTTAACATGGTCATAAAGGGTGCAAGGGGCATCAGTGACGCGCCCATTTCCAACGAAAGTGCTGACGATTGGCCCCAAATGGGTGCTTTCCGTTTACAAAAAATCCCAAAGTTACCCTACATGTAGTGCATAGCTTCCGTAGGGGTATATAGCAATAAAAGTGCTAAGCTACAGTCAGAATGATGATTGAAAGATTTTGAAACTGAAAGTGACATCATACACAAACAGAGCAAATATATAACTTACCCAGAGCTGATAAAATAAGAGGATTTTAAAAGGATAAAAAGATGGAAAAGAAGAGTTTTCGTGTGAATTTTGTTAGGCGAAGCCGAGGTCAATAAACACACGAAAACGAGACTTTTCATTTTTATCCCGAGCTATGGAATGTGTTTTACATGCTGAGGGCTACGAAAGGTTTGCTTGAAACATGAAAACTACGGTTTTCGACGCATGTAGCATGTAAAATAAAAAATACAGCTAAGTCCAATTTCTTCAGTTTAACTGGATCCGAGCATCTTTCGGGCATTCGACGGAAAAGTAATCGCATTCATACGGCATTTTATGAATGCATGGACAGGTGAGGATTATGGCCCAGAATTGCAAAAAAAAAATATTTTCAATTCGTTCAACCATAAAAAGTCTCAGGTTCCAGAATGCTTTGAAATTTAAATTGAAAAATTCCAGTAAAACGTGGAATAAATAAGAAACTACAATCAACAACGCGTGCATTCGACTTGTTTCTTAAACCGTACCCATGTTATATACGTTTATATGATATTTGACTACTCGGTAAAAGAAAATTGTGCAACATCCCATGGATAAAACGACATCATAAAGCACTTTTGTATATCAAAGTTTAAATTCAAATTAAATTTGAATATTTTTCTGAAATATCAAATAGAAGATGAGATGTAAAACCGCTCCATTTAAATCACATTTAATATTTTTGCATGTTATGTATGGTTGAAGACTGTAGAAAACATTGAAAATGTTATGCGAATGATGATGGTATGGGTATTATGGGTGAATATTTTGCTGTGTGTCCCCTAAATTGAATGGAACTTAAGTTAAACTTTGTCAATTTTAATACTTTTTCTCCATGCTATCAGACGGATGAACGGGAGTGGATAATAAATATTGAATTTAAAATTTTGCTTATTTTTCAGAATCTTATGATACGTTGTCGTTACTACATTCAACGGTTTTTCACATCATCAGACGATTTTCGAAATAAAGTTTCTCGCCAAAATCGGTTGATTGGTCTCATTCATGCAACTTTCCAGATAGATCATAGATTGTATGGAAAGAAAACTTGAAGAAAAAAAATTATTTTTATCAAGTTGACATTTCACACAATCTGTAATGAGTGTGTCTAAATTGTCAAAATTTGTGTTTCACCGCCTTCGTGATCAACTCAGAAGTGGCTTAACCTGTTGTTTCAAAACCTTGGCTTCAGAACCTTGGCTAATTCTTCTTACTTTAGCCTACAAGTATGCAACTCCACCAAATGTCAATTTTTCCTGCCATGGCAACCCTTAATTTCATTCGTTTGAAACAAGAAAAATTGCAAATCATTTTTAAACTCACTTAAATCCACCAAATCTATGACAACGAAATCATACAAATGTGTCCGAAATAAATACCGAACGAAAAGGGTTATGGCCATAAATTCAGCTAAGGATTTTAACCCGTTTTTTTCCCCTCTCTTAACTGGTCTGAAACTGGAATAACGCCTTCACACGCCATACTTCATCATTGTATTTGTCAGACGATGTTCTTGGTGACATTCTGTCATGTCATCTCATCCCTAAGTTCATTTAAAACGAATATACATCACAGGATATAATTACAGTAATTAACAGTTGATTTTCTTGAAAGCTCCAGATTAATGTTGTCTGATGTAAGCCATCTGCTGCTATATCAACGTTTTACTGAAATTTATATAACCTATGGCAAAAACAACACAATCTTTTGGATTTTCGTTGACTTTGTGAAAATAATGAGTTCTATTTCCATTGTACGTATTGTGCACATATAGCTACACCATGATGATGATGATGACGGTAATATGCGTACACATTTTTACTACTTGTTCAGCAAACATACATTAATGTGTAACACTTCAACTTCAACAATACATTTGCTTTTTTGAAGGTGTAAATCGCTGCTGATGACATTTGTGGATTTTCTTAAGAGCGATCATACCCATGTTCCGTTGCCATTTGTAACGCTGTAATAGATTTTATTAGACTCTTTATTATCATTATGCTTGACTGGAAGTATTCGTCGCACCTTAAATGAGTTTTTATTTTTCCCGGCGTTTATGTACAAAGTTGTGAAGATATTGTCACATACACACTGTATCGTTTATAGACGAAAATGATAGTGGGGTGTACGTAAGATGTGTTTTCTCGCATGGATCAGAAATCTATCGTATAGTATTCTAGCAATGCTAGGTGAGCACTTGCGGATTTTTATACGCCAGGAGGAAACTTTTCTCAAGTCAGAATATTTTGAGAATGTTATAGGCAGAAATGCACGCATGACATACCTGATGTCTAGAATCACAGCATGAACACTGAATTGACAAGTGTCAAATTTGGAGGCTTTAATGATACGAGCTACCGCTTAGGACTGTTTGTATTGTATGATTTAACTCATACAACGAAAGCAAGTCACCATCTGTACAACAGAAACGCAGTGCCTACTGTGATTTCATCAGCCTCCGAATATTTTCTATGTTCATGCTAGAAGCAGGGCTGTGATAGAACCTTTTGAATTTCAAGCACGACAGAGTAAAGTAAACCGGGCAGGAGCAGACGACGAAAATACATTCAAAGGAGGGACCTAAATCCCGTTATAATCGTTTACGTCAAAATCTAAGGCCTGCTTATGAATTTAGGTGACTCGTCAAAATCCACTGCTCTTGCCATGATTTCAAGGTTTTGAGAGAATATTGACTACCACTGTTAAAAATATTTAAATGTTACCGTTTTAAAGTTTGGACTTTTGTGTCTCATACGATGTGAACTTAGGAAAGTTTTTTCAAATATCCATAAGCTGTACAACATGTATATGACGACGGTGTTTTGATTCTTCAATAGATACGAAGTGTAATGTATCTATATTTGTTGAAGTTGTTAAACCAAAAGATGAACCGATCATCATTAAATTAGTTGACATCGAATGCTAAATGCATTCATCGCATCAACAACGAATCCATGCCATTAGACAGACAGCAATGTTTAGCTTTTGTGGTGGCTTAACCACAGACCGCCACGAGTCTGCAAGGATAGTGATGAATTGGAATTTTATTTCGATTATGATTCGCTACACTTGTTTGTGTGCAAATCGGTATAGTGTTCAATAGAGCACTGTATCGAGTACCACTGTCGCCGTGGCCCGATAACAGTAATTCTTTTGTTGTTTCATCGGAAATTGTTTTATTCCGAATTAAACTTTGATCGCCATTTTATTAGATACGCGGGAACACACTACTTCTGTAGATTTTACATATAAAAAAAACTTCACCACATCATCACGGCGACGAGAATCTTCACAGGAGGTGAATTTTTGTATGAAATCTGCAATTTTATCGTCAACTGTGGTGTGCCACCCGCGTATCTGTATCTGCATGACCTCCTCAAAGTTTACAGCCTTGATATATCCACTCCACATATGACGCGATTTTTGACATCGTTTTGACAGAAAATTAGAAATGTCAAACCAATTTTGTTTCCTATTTGTTATGGAAGAATCACGACTAGGGAATGCAATCCCGGACCGTTTTTGGAATCCCGGGATTCGGGATTGAGAAACTCAGTACCGGTACCAGTACCGGGATTTCCGGTACTGAAAAGATATGGATTAGATATCAGTAAAAGAAATTATTTTCATTTTATTCTCATTTTTTTAAGTTTGTTAATGGTACAGTGCTTACACACAGTGACATACGTATCGAAATTCTTCTGTTCTGAATATCAAATTTGACACTAGGGCAAAATCAATTCGATATTTACGTCGCTGTGTGAAGGCCGGGTAATAACTTTAATTTATTATTGTAACAGGGTAGATGTCACATTGAAAATTTCAATTTTCTCTTTGGAAAAATGATCTTAGAACGCGCAATGCACTCAACGTGTCATCGTTCAATCTTGAACGTATAGGTTTCGGGACTTGTTGTCGTCGCAATCGCAAATTTTTGATCTTTGTCATTTAAAAATTAATTGATTTGTTAGGAAATTAAAATTTTTAAGCACGCTGCCTATGAAAATATAAATCGTGAGAAGTGACAGAAGACCGACCTGCCGACAGCGTCAATAATTGACAGTTTTGTGAAATATCGCCTAAATCCACAATATATTTTCACGAGTGATGAAAAGTTGAATTTTTCACGACTAGTCGTAAGCTTACGACGTGTACCGAAACATTCAGCTTTCATCACGAGTCACGAACGACGATTTTTGTGCCTGAGGATCATAATGAGATGAAACTCAAAAACAGTAAGAATCATATCAAATCATATCAGAGGCCGGAAAAACTACTTTTCCGGCTGCAAATGTAATGCGGAGGCCGGAAATAGTATGTTGTGTTACAAGTATTGTAATGTTGATTTTTTCAGCACTAGACCCAAGTTTTCCTTACGAGCGGAGCGAGTAAGGAAAATTGGGTCGTGTGCTGAAGAAATCTCATTACAATACGTGTAACACATCATGCTTTGTGCCAACCGAGAATTGAAATAGACAAATGCACAAAAATTCAGAATTTTCATTGTAAACAATCACTCTTCGAATTTGATCGATCACGTTGCTTTGCATTTTTTTAAAACGAATGCTGTAATAACTCATACGAATTTCATTTCAACACTGGTTTGAGTGTTGTAATAAGCCATTAAAACGGGTGTTGTAATTTTGGACATTTCAATCTAGTTATCGATATTGAAATCCGTCGTATTTCAATTCTCGGTGGCACAAAGTTACTTTCCCGGCCGCAAATATCAGTCCAGAAAAATAGCACTTTTTGACTCTAAAGTGCGTGTCGAAAACCATCGAATTATGATCCTCAGGCGCGAAAATGCATGTTCAGATTCAACGTTCGTTGGTTTGATGAGCAGCAGACACTCATTTGCTTTTTATAGATCTTTTCAGTTGACCACCGGCAGTACGAAATTTGTGTGCAAACTAAACACGGCCAACTTCGCAAAGAGGGACAGTTTTTAAAATATTTTTTCAGAAAACATAGAAAATGCTAATGGAAAATTGAATTGAACACTTTTAGTAACCGTGAAATGTTTTCATTTGAAGTAAAGGAAAATAAAAGCGTTGAATTGCTCGAAAAATGTCTAAAATTTGCAGGAATTTAAATAATATTCCGCTTTTGCGAGGTTAACTATGATTAGTTTGAGCACAAAATCCTCAAAGTAATCCACTGCACTGTGCTGTGCTGTCCTCAGTTTCTCAAACCGAGGAGAACTATAAAAGGAGGCTGCGGTTTAGTTGCCCTCATTCTCAAACAAACTCAACTACTATAATTAAGATTGTATATAAACCCTTATTGACAAATTTTAGCTAGCCATCGTAGTTTTAAAAATGTGACATGAGAGAAAAAAGTCAAGTAATCCTATATTTTAATGTTTATCTTATATTGCTATAGGAGTTTGAATCATACAAGTTGATCGATATCAAAATTTTGTTAAAAAGATCTGAATTTTAAATTTCGGTACTAATCTCGGGATTTTTTGATCAATACCGGGATTCGGGATTGAGATTTTCCGGTACTGGTACCGGGATTGGTACCGGGATTGCATTCCCTAATCACGACGGCAGACTAAAATAAACCAAACAGGAGCAGGGTTCCGGCATAACGTTTATTTTTGTTAAGTTGACGTAGCGTTACAAAACCGATTCAAATGTAACGTTATTATCATACCAAAAAATTAATGGATGTCCAAATTACTTAACTAGAAGAATACTTCAAAAATTACGCTTCAGGTCTATGTTGTTGTCTCGTTTTCGCTTATGTAATAAAATAGAGTACACACTTGTCACTATCAGTCTCGGCAAGCCTCGACTTCTTCGTGACAAATGTGTAATATATGTAAGACCATCAATAACTGTACCAATACAGTATCTTGGAAATTATAGTAAATTACAGTAATTCTTCGAAGCTTGTGTGGCTAGTGTGAGGTGATCGAAAACCGAAAACTTGCACTTTTCTTACAAAAATTTCTCCAGTTACACGAGCCGTACAGGATTGTGTGGGGTGTCATTAGAAAGGTAATTGCATGTACTTCCGGCAAATAGGGTCTTATTTGGATTGAAATTCATCTACACATCTACATGCTTCCAAACCCCAATAAGACCCTATTTGCCCTGAAAGTACATAAAATTACCTAATGACACCCCACACGACCATGCACGTTTCGTGTACCTCGAGAAATTTCTGTAAGAAAAAGTTTTCAGTCTTTTTTCAGTTGAAAACTTCAACTGTACATATCTGCGTGTAGATGAATTTTAAACCCAATAAGATCTATTTGCTTCGGAAGTATATGCAATTACCTTTCTGTTTTTCAGAAGAATCCCTCTCCAAAATAACACTGGAAAAATATTTTTTTTAATTACTACATTAAATCAACTCACTATAAATCAATACATGCCGTGCAAGCATTCAAAACCTGTCGATGGAATCCGGAATTCGATATTAAGAGTTTAGAGTTTGCATCGTTTGTAACTGTGATGGATAATTTCCAACTAAAAGAAATTGTAAACATTCTAATTTCCGATTACAATGTCAACTGCATCACAGCGGGAGTATGCATAACCGGTTACATTGTCAGGAAGATGCGGGAATTTACAAAAAAAGAGAATTAAATAAATTTCTCTGGTGACTTTACGATTTCCTTTTTAAAGAAGCGAAGTGGAAACCGACGAAAAAGTTCAATTCAAAAACGTTTGTGAATCGGTTTTAAGTCAATAATTTGCAAAAATGTCAACAAAATTCATAAAAATGCAATTAACATTGCAATGATTGTAATTTTATCGTAGCCTAAATTCAATTCCAATTTTAGATTTCATTTTGTATACTTCTTTGCGAAGATTATAAAATTAATAAAAATTTGAGTTAAATAAAGAATTTAAAACGTGTGACAACAATGACTAAGATAGTTCATATAATCAGAAATATTATAGCTGACAGCCTAAAAATGTTTTACTTTGAGTTACGTACACATATTCGCACCATAACATTAAATTTGAACACTGCCCTACACCGATCAAATTCTGAAATAAGTACATTATGTAGAACACACAATTTTAAACTGTGGCGCTCTTCACATTTTGCAAAAATTAAAAACAAAACGAACGAACTTTCTTACAGTGCCAACATTGCAAACATAAAAATACAATAAGATTGCAATATGTGTAATGTTACTGTAATAAGATTTTCCCGGAACTATATTATTACAGTCACGCACCTTTGATTTCTAAGGCCAAATTGAATTCCAAAATTATGCGACTTGTGTACTTTGATAGAGCTCGTGAAAGTTCACCAAAGTACACCAATGAACCCAAAAAAAGTTTCGTCCAGGTGTGTGCACTCTCTCACTGAACCCTGTAATCTTGCAATATTATTACGGAATTCGGAGGGTTCAGTGAGTGAACCTAAGGACTTGGACCAAATTTTTTTTGGGTTCAAAAACCTAGTTTCGTGAACTTTCATGAGCTCTTTCAAAGTACGCAAGTCAAAAAATTTAATATCGCTCCATAGCCTTAGAAATCGAATCCGCGTTTTTGTGATGCAATAATATTCGTTTGTTATCTTATTGCGTTACAAACGAATACTATTGCAACTTCTGTAATATTGTTACAGTTTGGTGTAATATTATTGCATGTTTGACATAATGTGCCGTTTATTTTCGGTTGTGGTTCTTTCATTATTTTTGGTTTTCAACAACTTTAATTGTATTGTTGGTTTTCTAATATTGTCCTTTTCTTGGTAATGGTGATTGTAAACTCAATTGAAAGAAGAAAATGCAGATAATTTCTAAAATTTGGAGCGGTTCAAAAATTGGTTGCAGAATCTTTTGATATTACGTTTTTTCAGCGATTAATAAGATGGCTCAATGGCTCAATAAGATTACATAACGGAACTGCAATCGGAAACATTGAGCAATTTTATTATTAATGTGTTCCATTACAACATGATTTGTCGCAACAGAAAGTAATTTTTTTGTAGTATCGTTAATATGACAGAGCTAGTAATACAATACGAATGTTCAAGTCTCTTTATTTAAACCTAATCTTCTTTCAAATTCCCGCATCTTCCAGAATAATATTGACTGAACAAGATATTCATTTTTTTTGCAATAATATTGCTGTACAGCTTATGAAAATTTCAAAGCCGTGCACAATTTGCTTGGCGAAATTTTACTAATTTCCGTTCGAAAGATCTTATAGTTGATGCTTCCTGTTTGGGAAAAATTTCTTTTTTAGTTTTTAGGTTTGAACCACATTCGACGTAAACTGTCAGGTTTTACTTGCATCAAACTCAGAATGAACAGGAAGTCTTTTGTGAAGAATATCGCTAAGATAATAAATTTTCATAGATGGTTATTTCATCTGTTAAATGCTAGCTTCCATCATAATCAGGGCCGTATTAGTATTTTCAGCGAAAGAAAATCTTAGGGAGGGCTATGCCGCCCCTGATTATAATAAGCGATAAACTTTGGCTATAACAACCTCTTGTGAAGTAAAAGATCATGAATGAATCTGTTGATAAATCTTAGATTACTCGAAGTAATAGATTTGGATAATACGTCAATTGTCACTTTTTCGCTGAGGAAGTATCGCAAAACAATTGTTTAGAAATCAAAGCAGCACGTCAAAGCTTTTGCGACAACTGCCCCAGTGATTGACATAAGCTCCTAATAATCTCATTCATAAATTACGTTCGGATGGTCAAAAAAATAAAACTTTTCTAAACTTAACCTAAACTGTTACTGATGGTCCTGACTATGAAAGAAGGATGTTCTACGTGTATTTTTCTTCCACATTCCGGAATAAACAATTTTTCATTCGAAAGTTTCCCGAAAGATGAAAGGGTTCAACATGCATCATTATGTTGAACAGTACTTTTGTTACCTATAAAAATCTGCATTCTGAAATGTGTCAATTGCACTGACATGCAACCTGTTTTAAAAGAACGATGACAAAGCGTATGGAAAGAACAATTACGTGTACAACCATGCATCTATTGAATTTTAAAATATTCATCGAAACTTGAACCAGTTGCAAATAAATCTGAAATTATCCTCGATATCTTGCTAAATATTTTTTGTTTTGCGTTGTTGAAACGACGAAACTTGAATAAATATTTTGTCGAAATCGATAATATTTTCGCCAATTTCATTGACACAAAACATCAATAATTTTGTTTGAATTTTCATTATATTTATTCATGGCATTTAATGTGTATAAAACGATTGCAACCAGAACGTTTTATGCGATAAACACTAACAATTGTATTCCAAGAAATAAAAGGAATCGTCAATCCATGAAACGAGGTAAACCGTCAGTAACGGTATATAATATGGCGCGGAAAGCATTTAAATATTATTTTTAATCCGTTTATTAACTTAATGCTATTTCGCCAGGTGGATTGGCCTGTACTTGTACCACATTTGTTTCTCTCCGCAGTTTATTTTCATGCAAAGCCACTTTACCTTTGTCATTACAGAGTAAGTGGCGTAATAGTGAAGTTAGCTGACATGTACATAAGCTGCTTGCAACATACAATGTAGTGTAAGTCGAATTCGAATGGATGATACACCGTGCATTTGAAATCTAGATACGCTAGTGCATGCGTTGAAAATTTTCACGCGTCAAAAATTTTCAAGCGTTGCAAAAATATTTCCACGTTTAAGAAACGCATGCACGACATATGTAAATAGGCAAAAAAATCGTGCGCTTGAAAGTGAATTTTTTTTGTGCGTTCTTCATAACTTTTCCTCATTAGGACTTTCTGTCCAGGGTCCTATAGACAAACAAACCAACAAACAGACAAACAAACACTAAACTTTCTAATAATACTTTCTCGAGTTTATTATGAGATTGGTTAGGCTAAGATCAGTATTGATCATGAATAAAAGAAGCAAAATGAAACACTGGCATAAAAAGGTAGTCATCTGACGTACCTCAATCTACTCCTCTTAGAGAGGACGAGCTGTTAAGCATTCGTGTAGGTAAGCTCGTGTAATCTAAAGATATTTATTTTTGATCCTAGCCGAACCAATCTCACAATCAACTCGAGAAAGTTTTATTATTGTCTACCGGCTAATCGACTAAACTTTCTATTATAAATTGAAAGAAAACGAGAAGAGAAAATTCTATTACATTTCATCCAAATTTCGCTATTAATGGGTAGGAGCTATGCTGCCTCATAGAATTGTTTTGTTTAAATTTTTCACTAAGTCCATCAACATTAGAAACTATAGAAGAAGAGTTGCAACAAGTTGCAAAAAATCGCCGTTGGCTCGTTGCGCTACTCTCACATTCTCCAAAACAACAAATTTACAAGCAGCTACGTAATATACTGTGTTTGACACACTAGTGTACACTTAGTGAGTCGAAGCTTCCGCCAATAAATATATGCACCATTTTTGCAAATCGATTCTGTAGAAGCGATTCAGCTGAATGCTCCGTTCAAGTCATATATGATAGGAACAAACAATTAAAAATCATTTCGAGAAAAGAATTAAATTTCATAAAAGTTAAAGTAAACAAAATAAATGCAATTTCCTTTCTGTTTTTAATACTATAACCACTCACATGATGCATTATCCACACATAAAATGCTGCTGCTGATTCGCATAAATACACAGATAATACGTATGGTATAATAGAACCAGCAGCCTGCAGAACTTTAAAGCGAAGCTGCATGGAATTCTTAAAAAGCACTTTTCTGTTTTCAAATTCCGTACAAATGTGTATATGGCGCACATTTTACACCCATAAAATATACAGAGAAAATAAAAGATTAAAATTATTCATGACAAGAATAATTGTAATTTCGTTTCCGTTTTTTTAATTAGGTTATAAAAATGTTTGTGCTAATTAAAATGTAAAAACGACGTTTCGCCGGGAACAATTTTCTCCCACCTATATAATTAAGTATATGTTAGTGGAGGTCGTAAAAATAATGTAAGATGAAAAGGTTGCAAGATGTTCGGGGTAAAATGTAAAGACAATTTCGCCGTAAGGCACTTACTGGTAATACATATACATAACTTCCCGAGTATTTTCTCCGAAATTTTTATATACTCGTGTCTATTATATGAACTGTCTCTGTCTCTCAGGGTCATCATCATAGCCGAATGCGATACCACACTGAGGAGTACATGTGGTGCACACACACCCAATCGAAAGTCGATCCGTCTGTGCGGTTTTAAGTAAAAATTATTTTTTTATTTTTATACAAAATTATGAAAAAGCTTTTTCCGTACCATGTGTTCGTAACAATTGCGGAAATGTTAAACAATATTTTGACAAATTATACTTTTATGTTTGTGCCACCTGATACGCGATATTATTAATGATAGGCGATTTATCTAGCGAAGAGAATTGTAGCATTTTATATGAACTTATATGTTTATGTGATGACAGATTTTAATGTTGGTTTTTATCTTTGTTAAATGGCTTGCTCAACATCTGTTCTACGCCTCTTTTTTGTTAACAAATTAGAATGACAAACAATTGCTATAAATTTTAATGGGATAAGGCTGTGGTGTATTGGAATCAGTTCCTATTTTTGGGAACTTATTTCTTAAAAATTTCTTAGAAATTCCTTAAAATTCCTGCAAAAGAATGAAAACTCATAGCATTGGATCTGATGTGAATTCAATTCATTTCATATGAAAAGAACCAACATTTACGGCTGGTATACGTGATATATATACATGGAATGAACAGAATTAAATGAATTGAAACAGAAATGTTAGAAACACTTTTTCCGCCACCGATTTGGCGCCACTATTTTTGCCGCAACCATTGTTTACTCTAGGCATTAACTGACCGTTTTGCTACTCGTAAAAAATTGTTTTGACTTAAATTTTTAATTTTTTATTTATTTTTATCAACGGCAATACAGCTTACTGATAATTATGGTAGAGATAGAGGTAGATAGAAACATAGAAGTACGAAATGAGAAAAACAAAAAACAAATGTTAAGGCTCCAATCGAACCCAGTCTTAAAAAAAGTTAAATTGTTCAAATTAGAAAATAAAAAGACCAAAAAAAAGAACAAAACAAATGATTCAAAAGAAAAGAAAGAGAAAGAGATAAATAAGAAACAAAATATACGTTTATCAATGCTCATTGTTCAAAGCGTACGAACGAAATGTCGTCTGGTACTGGCGTGAAACGTACCTTATCACGGAATGCATTTCTGGTCATGGAACGGTCGTAGAGTTGTGCAAAGTGGTTGAATATCATACACAAGTGGTTGAGCGGTTCGTACTGTGGCAGCACTACATCTCACATCGGACGCACTCATCATGCGTATTAAGTTTAGTTAAAGTTTAGCAACACTGCATGTCATTATCAGCTGACAATTGGACTTTGGATATCTATTGTCTTATTTTGCATGTAAACATTACCGTATAAAACCAAGTGCTTTTCATAAATAAAATTATTCCTCCTTGTGGATTCAAGAAACTAGTTTATTCTAATATCTTCCCACAGTACATTCCATAATCGGTTCGGTGTCGGTTAATGTGTAGGAATTCAGTGGCACGAAGCGATCGATTAGGACGTTGAATGATTACATGCGAACTCAGTTCAGGTGCGTCGATGCGCTCAGACAGTACATCGTGAATGAAAAATGCACTCAAGTTGATCCTCCTCCTTGCCAGTGTCTCGATTCCAATTGTCATACATCGAGAGTTGTACGGTGGCAATCTGAAGTTACCATCTCGTTTTACTGTGCGTCTCAACGCATACAGAACGAATTTCTTTTGTATAGACTCAATGCTGGATATTTTCGTTACGCAATGCGGTTGCCATACATGGAAAGCGTACTCGAGGTGTGATCGTACATGTGCACAATAAATACTTTTCAGAGCTTTAACGGAGCGGAAATCGTGGCATATTCTTTTGATGAATCCGAGCAATGCATATGCTTTACCTGTTACGTATTCCACATGGGATGTAAAATTCAACTTTGTGTCCAATAACACGCCCAAGTCACGAATCTCGAATACCCTGGTCAGATCATTTCCTTCGATGTTGTAATTGTAATGGATGGGATGTTTGTTGCGGTGGAATGAAATCGAGTTACATTTGTTGATGCTGACCGCTAGTCCATTTCGTTTGAACCACAATGCGATTTCGTCCAGATCACGCTGTATTGCTGAACAGTCCAACACAGTTCGCACTTTATTGAAAATTTTCAAATCGTCAGCGTACAATAGACATTTTGAATGTTTGATCACTTTCGTCACGTCGTCGAAGAATAGGACAAAAAGGAGAGGACCTAGATGACTGCCCTGACCAATGCCTGATGTCACTTCGAAGGTTCGTGATGTTTGGCGTCCAATCTTCACGTATTGAATTCTTGCGGTGAGATAAGAATCAATCCATTCCAACATTCCTGAGTGGATTCCCATTTTACGTAGCTTTGCTATCAACAAACCACGTTGTATTCTGTCGAATGCTTTTTGTATGTCCGTGTACACCGCGTCCAGTTGACAGCCATCTTCCATTGTGTGGACAATTTTCTTTGTAAATTCCAATAGGTTTGTTACGGTTGAACGACCTTTCATAAATCCGTGTTGATTTATCGAGATTTTGCCCTTAAATTGATTTGAGAGAAATTTACAAACAATCGATTCAAAGAGCTTACCAAAGGTCGGCAATATAGCAAGCCCACTAAAAAGAAATTAAAAAAAAAAATCCTAAGAAGCTGGACGATGTAATAGTTATTTGTTTACCAAGGGGGGAAAATAGGAAATTCCAGCCAGATTCAAAGTTGGAATTTCCTATTTCTTCCAGAGGTAAACACATAATTTTTTATCAGTGCATGGCAGTGCCTATATTCGCGAAATTATTTTCACGAATTTTCTAAAATTTTCACGATTTTCTCAAATTTTTGTGATTTTTTCCAAAAAGTTTTTGGTGAAAATTTGAGAAAATCGCGAAAATCAGAGAAAATATTTTCGCGAATATAGGCACTGGTGCATGGCATGAATAACCGATTTTATCCACGAAACAACATTTGATTCACCATTTTTCAAAACCGAAACAATGTGACAGATGCAAACAGAAAAAAAACTCTTGTCGCCATGGGAAAAACAAGAGTTGAGAAAATAAATTTTTTCTCACCTAAACTGACAACAAAACGATATCTTCTCATCGCATTTTAGTAGTCAGTAGAGAAAATAAGGTTATTCACGCCGCTTGCATGACAAATGTATTTTATTGCATTTTAAGAGCTTTTTTCGTCGATCTGTTCCACCTTACTCAACTGATCACCCTAAAACATGACGGCTACATCATTCATTAAACGTAAAAAGTTTAAAAAAGCATTTGGGTCGAGCGAAAAATCGCTCTTTTTAGAATTTCTTCCGAATGTGATGCCTAAAAGAATGTTCTTACGAATAGTTTTTCAAACTTTGAAATTACACGAGTTGCCTGTTGTCTATATCTCAAATGAAATCACGACACTTCACCTACAGAACACGAAGTCAAACCACATGGCCCATGTAACCTATGCGGCTGCAATCATGACCCTACGTTAGTGAAAGTCCGTGACGCAAGTCCGTTCACACTAAAAAATTAAAAAAAAAAAAATCCGTAGGACTGAGGAACATATATACACAACTTCATACATTTTGAATTTGATGAATTGTGACTTTGTCACTTTGTCCTTCTGTTACAACGAAACTTTTAAATTTGCCAGTGGATCTGGCTGAAATTTTCAGTGTATGTCAAGGACGTAATTCTAAGAAACTAATTTGAAGGAATTTTTATAAAAGCCTATAATTTCGGAGCTATGAGCGTGTTAAGCTATATCACAGATAGAAAGTTCGTTTAGTCGACACGTGGTTCATGGCTTTCAAAAAAATCTCCTATTTGGGCTATCAGCGATATCTCGGGATATTTGGAAGTTAGAAATTTCCTTTGAAAGACAAATTTATAGAATTTCGTCGAATATTCGATTTTCAATATATAATGATGAATTCCGAGTGGCACTATCACTACGTCTCGGCTTTCCAATCGTTCAACCTCATGTATGCATTTGTGGAGAAAAAGTTGACAAATACGGACATCATGGTTTATCGTGTGCTAAGGCTAAAGGTACGAATTCACGACATGCAAATGCAAACGGTATTTTCCAACGTGCATTGAAATCAGGTCAAGTGCCGGCTATTCTCGAACCTGGGTGTTCTCGGCCAGATGGAAAACTTCCAGACGGTATGACTCTAATCCCATGGACGAGAGGAAGGTCACTGGTGTGGGATTTTACATGCAGGGACACTTTTGCGCCTTCGTATCTGAATGGATCATCCAATCATGTCGGTTATGTAGCGAAACAAGCCGAGAGGAAAAAAATCATTATTCGGATTTAACCCATCATTTCATTTTCATTCCTATTGCTACTGAAACATCAGGGGTCATAGGAAAGCTTGTAATGGATTTGGCTAAAATTTTTGTTGAAAAAACTTTCGCGTACTTTCCTCGTCATCTGTCATTTGTGACGCATATCTTTTTGCGTGTCAAATCTGTAAGCGTCACCTACTCCGATATCTGTTCTTTTGTAAGTGGATAACAGGACTTGCGTCACACCTCCACTGTAAGTGGTTTTAGGCGATTGTTATAATAAAGATAAAACTTAAAACATTGATTTCGTACAAATTTCAACCATTTTCAACCATCGAACCAAAATGCACATTAGAGCAGCTGAAGTCCATTATTTGTTTTAAATTTTCCGTTTTCTTACTTCTGTTCTTAAAATTATTCAGAAAAAGAATCGTAGTGAATCAATAGATACCCTTTTCTAGCAAACAAACTTTATTTTGACACTGTCAAAATACCACCTTATTCCTTTGTTGAATTAAAATAAAATCTAATTTTACATGTGCAAGGGCTACGTTGCAGTTTTGCCACCTTAATAAAAGTAATTATAGCTATGTTGCTAGAGAGGGTATTGATCGAAGTTAGAATACACATTTTAAAAGTTCAAACTTGTATTCATTACGTCGCGCAAATTACGACTCAATTTCAAAATAATAATATTAAGCATTCCCTGCACTGTTATTGAGATTTCCTCTCCGAAGATTTAATTTTCAATACCCCCGGTGTGTGCACAATTTATGGAAATATTGTTTGTTGTTATGCTTCGATTTTCATTTCGTTCATAAAAAAATGAAGAAGACGACGAAGATCAAAATCCTATCTATCATTTCGTAATTTTTTCTTCTTTTCCTTTTTTTTGTGTGTGCAAATTATACCCACTGCCGGATGAAAATTAACCACTTCCTTCGATTTCTATCAAAAAAATGCTCAGCTGCAGTAGAACGGATGGAATGGATGGGAATATATAAGATGTAGAATATGCTTTTTTATTGACAGTATACAAATAGGGTGATGTGGTATTTTAAAGAGAAAGAAATATAAAATCTATTATAGCACGTCGCATATAATTTTTAACAATATTGAGCTTTCCATGTAAGCGTTCCATGAATTTCTGATTATTTTTCCCTAAAAAAGCAATGAAGATTTGACATATTATAATCAAAATTTAAATTTTCCCAAAATAAAAACCAAAAACATTTCTCAACGAAGACGTGCAAACAAATATTTTTCTCGGCTGAGAAATGAAAAAAAAAAAAATATTCCGAAGCATCAAACCAAACTTATATATAGGGAGGAGAAAGGTGCAAATTATTCTGTACTTTGTTCGGGATATTTTTTCTTCTTCTTGCTTTCTTTTCATTTTTATTATTTTGCCTCGGCTCTCCCGCAGTCTGTGTGTGTGTTCATTGTGTGACATTTTTTAATATAAAATTTATGAATGCGGTGTCACATCAGATGGTACGAAAACAAAGTTTTTTTTTTTATTTGAATTCAGGCAGAAAAATAAGCCAAATTTAGAGAATGGAAACTTTCTATTATATTTCTTGTTCTCGTCTTCTATCTGGTTATGTTGCCTGAATACCGAACAGCAGTTTCGTTTCACTCTATTTTTGAACATTTTCAATAACATGGACAGATTATATTTCTTTTGGTCTGCTGCAGTCTTTAGTCTCAACGTCTTGTGGTTTTGAGTGCAATTTAATTTTTAGTCCATTTACTTTCAGGTTGAACAATTTTCATTTCGATAAAATTGATTATTCAATCAGTCAAAAACCTCAAAATGAGAGAAATGTGACGCAAGCTTGGACATAATTTTAACTCAACATTTTCCCCCAAATGTGGATTTTTGATATTATTGAGGTGGTAGATTTTCAGACTTTTCTGGGTTCCTTTTTGGATATTCGGGATTATTGAGTTGTTTCCAAATAATCAAAAAAAAAAATAATAATTTACACTCAATTCGCTTCAGCTGTTTTTCAGTTGGTCCACTCACACAACCTCACTAACTAGACGCGTTTTTACTAGTGTAAAAGTAATAAGCGAGAGCGTAGTGGCGGTAAAACCGTATAAAAACGTTAGGGTTAAGTTTATCAGTTGTTGCGTCACATCCAACCATCTATCACTTCAATAATTCCAAAAATCCATTAAGGAACCCAGAAAAATCTGAGAATTAGTGAATTCCTCGAACTGAGAAGATTTCGGACAATGTGGAGTGATAGAATTGTAGGAACCAATTCAATACCACATCAATGACTTCAAAAGCTCACAGGGAAAAAATTCAAAATTTTACAGTTCTAGAACGGGAAAGATGGTGGACAATGTGGAATGATGAAATTATAGGAATTTCCATACTACCACCTCAAAGGCACAAGAGCAAACAGTAAAGACAGTGTGGGAGCTGTGGGACTATTCTTCCTCACTCGACCACAAAACAATCCCTGAAATACCAACATTTTTGAACATTTTCAGCCCTATTCCCAGCTGCAACTCCTCAGTATGAAGAGATGATGATGTTCCCCTCGATCGCTTTTGCCCGAAATGAAATTTATCGGTGTGGCAAAAATTTGAGCCTTCATTCCCTGACATATCGGAATTTTGCGAACAAACTTTTTCCAGAAAAGTGATTTCTCCACGTTTCAGAAGGCCGCCATCAACGAAAAAAAAACTCGCCTTATGTCCTCCATACTAACGCGCTGGCAACAATTGCCGCCTAAAATTAATCGTCTCTCATCCACAAAGCTAAAAGATTGAATATTGCCTTATTGCCATTCCCCCCCCATTAAATATTCTTCAGGAATAAATACATTGACACTTTAAAGAATATGAAATCTCGCCTTTATTTCTCATTCCGAAAAAGTGATGCTTCCAATGCATTAGAGAGGCAAAGAAAGAAGTGGAAAAATGGACTTTAATATTTTAAAGGGTAAATCGCTAGTGTGTGATTTGTATCCAAAGGGACGTTCATATTCAGTTTTTTTTTGTGCTGTGCTATTCATTTTTGTGGTGAGTATAAAAATCCTCATATATGGGCAACAAGTTTCTAGCGTATAATGCGAGGAGGGATAACCTTTTTTCGGAAGACAAGTAAAGGATAAAATGTGTATCTGATTTTTCTTTTTTCCTGATATTTTTTTACCAGCCAAATTATACCGAGGGGAGGTCATTTTTTTGTTTGATGTGGGTTTATGATGTGTACACCTAAATTAAATTTGTGATTTGACGATTTCAAATATTGTGTACCGTAATAGATTGACACAAATCGACCATTACAAAGCCACTTTTCTTTTTCACATTTTTTTTTAGTTCGTTTTTGTTTTCGCTTCGAAAGCTATAAAGTAATTTGCTGTGTTTGCTCACAAACAGATTACTCTGTTATATAGTGCCACAGATCACTCGGTTATACAGTGCCGAGCTTAAAGAGAGACAGAGTTGTATAATAACGTCATTGCTTGGCCCTTTTAGATGAGTGAGAAGAAGGTTCTCATACGTCTGTAATCTCACAAAAATTTAACGAAATTCTTGGAACCACAATACCAATCACCTCAATAATACGTAGAAATCCTTCAACTTCCTTGCTTCCTAGAAATTGGCAAGGAACAAAAGTAGAAAATAGACTGTCAAGCTCGCGGATAATTACTTTTCGGTTCAAATTATTCTCCGATAACTAAACTTTGCATTCAACTTGAAATCAGCAAATTAAGAATCATTAAAATTTCGGAAATCTTAATCAAGACAAATCATCAGTCAAGTGACCTGACCCAGCCAGATAGTGAAACCTTGTTTTAAAATTGTGGGAATTTCTTTGAAAAATTAATCGGAGTATTATAATGATGATTGATTTGAATGTAGAGTGCTACAACATGAACCTATACACTATTTATATGTCAAGTCTAAATAAACGTCGTATCAAGTGTGGTAACAGGCTAAGTGTTATTGACGAAATAAGGGAATTGCTGCACTTTGGGGGAGATTTATTCACTTATTTGTGATTTTTTTTTTGCATCACAAGGAGAGAAACCATTGTAGGATAATTGTGAATACAGAGAGAATTATTTTTTATATAAACTCAGGAGCGGATTAAGGTTTTTAGCGTCACTGGCAAACGCAATTTAAGCGCCAATTTTAAAATCCATATCTAAACAAGGTGGTAATAACGAAAATCTCTGCTTGTTCAATACGAACGTTACGTTACGGAGACTGAAATGGATGATAGTGTTAAGGTAGAAGTGGAATAAATGTAATTGTGAATTGCGAGTGCAGCGAGTAAGAAAATTTTAAAAGGTAATTTATCACTACAAAACTTCTGATACCTCTTCTTCAACTTCTTGCTGTGCTGTGGTATTTTTGTTGAGTCATCAGCTTTCCTTTTTTAACATGATTTTAGCTCTTGAGTTTAAATAGTACAAACAAATGAAGATCAGCTCAGCACTCCATTCTGAACTAGTTCACGAGGTCGAAACAGCTTTTGCTCCTTTTTTTGTTACTTTACATGGTGTAATGGAAGAACTGCAGTTTTATATGTTTTACACTTCATCATTCACCATGTCTCTTGGCTAGATAGATTCCCTTTACAAATGTTCGGATTGAATACTCTGACATGCGAAGCTTCAAGTAGAGGTTTTTCTATTTCATTTTCCCTCTAAATTCGTTCACAGCCGTTCTGCTAATCGATTTAATTATATCGCGAGTTTAACTGCTGCAAAGTCTTAGGGTCAGACTGATCTCAGAAAATTGTCAAACATTTGTATTGTTACAAAATTATTCCATGAAATAAACGGACTTTGAACGTTGAACTCTGACACACGAATTTAAATTTTCACTCTTAACTCATGCACTCGTCAAATTAAAAATTTGGAACCACGTACGTACTGTGCTTTACGATATTAGACGAGGCTATCCGAGGATCACACAGTTAAATGAGATGAGGAGCTCCATGGAAGTTGGGGTCGCCGAGGTCATTCAAGAACACGTTCGACTTTTTAAAAAAATGATGTGTTGTAGAGGACATTGTGGAAATCAATTTTACAAATGAAAATAGGGATGCCGAGGTTATCCAAGACGTCACTCGAAAAGAAAACCTCAAAGGGAGAAGGTTTCGCACATTTTTTGAGTTCAGAAGCAGAATGCATCATAGCGATATCTGATATTTTTTAAGTGAAAACATAAGGACCTGCGTCTCCTTTCCCCTTAAAGAGTATTTTGACTGACATATTCTAACAAAGTAAAAGAGAATATTTTTGTATTGAAAACATTGTGCTAATTATGTCGTACAAAATCCTTTATACAAACTACAAACGCCACTATCAGTCGGTTATTTTTTCTCTATTCCAAAATATTGAGTGGCATAGAAATGTGAATAGCAAGTGTTAAATAACATGTTTCTTGTACGACTTTCCAAGCAACTTCGCACATCATTTTCATTGAGATTTGTTCGTGTTCAACGAAACTTTTTAATAATATAATGGTGTACGTACATCTACAATGTATGAGTGAAAATGTTTTCCGTCCCATATTTTATCAACTTTAGTGAAAGTTTGAACTTTAAAATAGTTGCGAAATCTCGAATATCAATTTGATAAAATATGCTACCATGAATCTTCAATCACATGAAACTCAAAACGCATCATTACAAGCAACAACGAATTGCACTATAGCTCGTTTCTAAAAAAATCCAATCACGTATAAACCAGACATTTTACTTGTCGATTTGATTGTGTGTAGTACGTTAAACAGACGTGAAATTGGATGTTGGTCAAGCGAGGCAAGGTAAATGAAAATGACATTTTTTTTATTGGAAACAGAGTTCAGGAATTGAGATGTGAAGCTTTCTTGATTTTTTTTAGATACGTCGAAAGAGTAGACCACAAGCTTCATTCAAATGTGGTAACAATTGAAGTAGCCTACTTCAAGTAGATAAAGGCGTAATACAATTTTGTAAAATTTCACCTACAGTTTTCATCAGACATACACTTTCTTGGTGCTGACCGCAAATGTTCATAGGTAAATATTCATTACTTTACTAGTGAGGTAATGTGGCTATTCCCTCACTGTCACTAGTGAAAACTTTTTCCGTTATACTTTACACGTGAAATAATTTGATTTTCGATAATTTTACTCATCTGGATACGAGATATCAAATTACTTCACTGGTATAGTAATGTACTATTTCATTCTTTCGATGTAGGTGAGAAATAAATATTATGCACGTATGACAAAGCGGTCGAGGCTTGCCGAGACGGCTTGTCATACGTACATATTCTTTTTTATCGCATAAGCGAAAACGAGACAACAAGATATGCGAATGACACCTTGACAATTTACAGAAGTATAATGTTTGTTTATATATCCTAGGTGAATAATTTTTTCGGGGAATCACACCGCGTATGCGGAACTATTTCCACTTACAGTCGGAGAAATATAGATTTCAGGATTTTTAGAGATATCATTGTTTCTCTAATTCTCTCAATTCTAAGAGTAATTATACCTAGAGAGGAAATTTCGACCAAAATTACGTAAAATATATGGTCCCAACATGAAATTCGAAGTGTTTATTGGTATGTGGTTGCCCACTTAATTGAAAGGGCAAATTGTGTTATCAAATGCATCAAAGCATTCATGTGTAAAATTATATGAAATGTGTATCTTATACAAACTGATGTTGGGACCACATTTCGTCCAACAAAGTTCCTCTATAGTCTCAATTGCCATTTGAAATAACATGCGAAATGAGGGAATACGGAAAAACGATGATGTCTCTTAAAAACCCGAAATCTATATTTCTCCGACTGTAATCATTTCGTATTTACGTATTTTGGATCCTTCTATTCCGTCTAATACGTACACTATAGAATTACCTAAATACGAAATACCGATTTACGTACACTGTCCATCAGTTGCCTTAAATTCAAATTATTTTTCCAAAATTGATTCCGAGAACACAATCAATGCTGCAACAAATAGATTAAGGTTAGCTCGCTCATTTTGTGTTTTTTACGTAGGTGGAAGCACGGGTATTATAATTCACCAATGCATGTGTATGTAAAACGTCAAAACCCGATGACCGGTGGCGACTCGCTTGACGAACGAACAATGCGAAAACAAATTCTTAACTCAATCCAGAAAAAAAATTAAATAAAAAGAAACTGCTTTTTTGATCAATTAAATGAAAGGTTTGTAGGTAGCTGCGGGAATGGGCCAAAGGAACTACTTTTTAGACAATTATTTCAACAATTTCGCAATTCCTTAAAATTTCTTTTTCTTTCATCAAAATGCCTGTGTGTGTATTATTCAAAAATTATTTTTATATATCAGAGCGATCAGAGCTATATTTGAATAAGACATTTCAGTGACTTAATTAAAACAAACGTGGCAAATCTGAATTATATTTCCTTCTACGGAGAAACTACACGAGTAACCTCTATCCCACATACTTTCATTGGCATCATTTCCTTAGTGTGTCCATGCATACGCCCTTTACCTCTCCGTGACAGCTCCTTTAAACAAAAAGAGGCGGAGTTTTCATTGTCTTAAGCCAACTGTCATCTAAACGTAGTGCCAAACGGCGAAGTGCGATGTTGGATTTGCTATCAGGTGCTACTGCGAAATGTAGGAAAGCGATAATATAGCAAATGTACCGTTGGTACAACGTTGTGCCGTAGTAATCATAATAAGACGGAACACACACGCCATAACAAGGAAATACCTCTACAACAATTTCACTTTTACTTGACATACTCGATTGCAAATGTGTAATAAAATTACAAAAGGCGCCCCATATTACCAGCTTCTTGTGATGGCACACTTACTACTTCCTTCTATTGGCGCACTATTTCCTTCTATTAGTCATCAATAGCAAATAGCACCTGTCCCAGTATGTGCTTAAATATTCCCTGGTATCAACATCACATTAAATTCTTGTCATTAAAACCACTTTAAGAATCAAACGTTAGTCATTTCTCTATATATAAGTGAGAAGTAAAACAAGACACTTTACTTTCCATTACATGGTACATCAACATCTATATATCCAGAACGGAACATCTACAATTTTTCTCTTTTACTCTCGCAAAATGATACCCTAAATTGTAGTCATTGTAGTCCTAATTGAAATAATATTTTCAGTGCACGTTATGCGGTGCTGCAGAAGATTATAAAGCAAACAAAATAAAGTTCGTGCTGTCGAATGCGGGAATGAACTTTTATTTAATTCTTAGTTTTATAGCGAAGAGTAAGCAAAGTCTTGAGTTGAATACTTAAAATGCGACTCTTATTTATTAACCCATACCCGGTTCGTTGCCGTCGAAATATATATAATTATCATGGAATGAGGTGGAATGTGGGTATTATATTGTACGGATCAAACTTTTCGTATGTTTGCGATAAACGAGATAAAATGTGACTGAATAAAGTTTTCTACGGAATTACAATAATTGATTTAAATGAATGAACCGAAGCGGAATCTTTATCTGAATGGTATACACGGTAGGAAATATGTCTTGAATGGAATACCTTGTGTCTATATTCACTGTAACATATTTCCATAAATCCAGAACTTTGCCCAAACGAATCAAACTAAACACCAAAATTTAACAAAATAAATATTAAGATAAACATATAGGCGGTTATATGGCACCCTAAGACAAATTGATTTTCCACATATTACATTTCATGAACTGAAATGAAAATATAGCTGCACATCATAGTGTACACATTTAGGTATTTAGATATAGGAAAATCATATTTTGCAATGCAAAGCAGTATATGCACACATCATCGTACGATATACCGAAAATGTATACCGACACCCATATATTGTGCAGGCTGCCCACTCCTATTTATTTTCCTAAATATCCCTACTTTTGGTGAATCCTCCTAAATCACCCTCATAAAAAATTCACTCGCTCCGCTCGCCATTTTACACTCCATTAAAACCATATACTAGCTTCTACATATTGAAAAGACCACAATAATTTGAAAGATTATTAAAAAATATTATGCACGTATGAAAAAGCGGTCGAGGCTTGCCGAGACGGCTTGTCATACGTGCATATTCTTTTTTATCGCATAAGCGAAAACGAGACAACAAGATATGCGAATGACACTTTGACAATTTACAGAAGTATAATGTTTGTTTATATATCCTAGGTGAATAATTTTTTCGGGGAATCACACCGCGTATGCGATAAAACTAATTACTGTTCCGGATCTGAGGTCATTTGCTATACGCTAACACTTTATTTGACTAAAATACTCCAAGAAAAATTTAATAATTTCTCTCTTGATATTACTAATAGTGGATCTGTTTTAACGACATAAGGTAAAAGAATAGTAGACGATAAAAAATGATTGCCGTAGTACCGTTCCAGATGCTGTTCCAGCAGTTGGGCCCTCAGAAAGAAGGAAAAATCTACATTTTGGCACCAACTTTTTTCCAAGACTTCTGTAGGCTTGCAGCCCAAAAGTACTGGGTTCATTAATATGTGCAGTGATAGTAGGTGAGGCCAGTTACAACACCCCATACTCAGTTCCGTGGAACATGGAAGCTGCAGAGAAGGAGTTCTCTCCGAACATTCACATTCGCCATATTTTTAGTCATAACTCTCGTGGATCTATTGGCACCAATCGGTGCGTATACTCTACCTGTAGGTCTTTCCAAGGCCGACATTCGTACAACACTATGTTCGACTTCACTATGGGTGTTTTAGTAAGTATTAGTGTTGAATTTATCAGAGTCTCCAACAGCCGACTTAATGCTGAACATCAAACGTCTATTTAACGCTGTAAATACAATGCGAGGCAAACACCAAGTGTATTGAAGCGCTTATATGCACACTTGTCAAGAAGTAGTCGAGGCTTGCCGAGACTGATAGTGACAAGTGTATACTCTATTTTATCACATAAGCGAAAACGAGACAACAACATAGACCTGAAGTGTAATTTTTGAATCATTCTTCTAGTTAAGTAATTTCGACATCCGAACACCGCACGTATGTGATCAATAACCAACATCCAACCAGTCTGGTCCTGTCGCAATTTATTGGTGTCTGTTAAGTATAAGGTATAAGGTATAGTCGGTATAGTCGGGTATAGGTATAGTCGGACGGTAACACCAGTCACAATTTGATTTTTTATGGGTGACAGTTTAATTTGAGTTTCATCTTGTTCACTTTCGAGCTCCATGTTTTGCCCAAAATCACTTAAATTCCGTAATAAGGAGATCGTCTTTTGAGTGGGCGGCCTGATTGTGCATTGGTGCTGTTCAATGCTCATACCGTGTCTATCCATTTATCTTGTCTATATAACAAACATACATTCCACATTATCATATAATGTACGTACGTATACCCTACTAACATACAAGGATGCAATATAACACAAAGTTGCTGACAGATTTATTCATTTCTGGAAAATATATTTGTGTGTGAAAAGAATAAAAATTGTTGAATTTTCTCTCAAACATCGTATGAATTGTTAAAATTTTGGGATTATACGCGTTTTGAATACACTTTTAAGTTTTACCCAGCGTGTCTGTCGTCTGGGCTGAAGTTACTTACATATTATATATTTTCAATCTCACATCATATCGGAACCAGTATAAGTCTACAGTCTGCCATGCAGGTGAAAATTGTAATTTATTACATCAGTTTAAGTTTAAAATTGGATGATTAGACGAATGATATGTTTGAAATCTCTTTCCACCCTCTGTATGCCATGATTAGAAAATTAAATTGGGGAACATACAATGAGGGACAAACTGTCATGATAATTACTTTCGTGACATATATTTTCGTGGTGTTCGGGATCGGGGCTTGCAGAAACGATTTAACACATTAGTAGGGTGTACTGACACTGGAATTAAAATTGGAAAATTAGAACCGGCGCTTATCATTCGGAAAGATTTTTCCTTAAATATTTTATGAAAATTTAAGGTTCTTTGTTTTATACGTTTGATTGTTCCATCTAGAGGTGTGCACCGCCGATTTTACGCCGGCGCGCCGCCGATTTTTTGCTAAATTTTCGGCTCGCCGCCGCCGAAAAATAATAGCTCACGCCGCCGCCGCCGCCGATTGTATTTTCGTCGCGCCGAAATTTTATACGTTTAGTGCTTTCAGCCATTTTAATGGGCGGCAATATAAACTTAAATTGAAAAATCTATACAAAAGTGTGTGCCTGAGTACAAGGTTTTAGCAAATGTTTATCTCTCTTAATAATTTATAAGTCAGGTTTCTATATGCGTAGAAAGGAGTTTTTGGTTAAAAATTTTTTGTTGTAACTTTGGGTTTTTCTTCTTACCTGCACTGTACGACGGTGAGTTTGTTTCTGATGCTACGATAGGGTTATCTTCGAAGTAGCTTTATATAACGTATCCTATTTCCATCAGTAGATGGCAAGTGTTTTATGCAAATTTTTAAATACTAGTCCAAAGAAAAAGTTTGTTGCCGTCTTGGGAAGGGTATCGATGGATACAACTGAGGATCACCATCGATACCCGAGGTCGAAACAGCATTTGTATTTTCTGTATCCTCACTTAACGTGAACCCTTGGGTACGTTACTCTATTTTCTGTGCAATGGAATGGAGCGCGGCAGACGGCAGACGGCAGACGACGTTTCTCTTATTGTCTGTTGATGCAGATAAGAGGAAGAAGAAAGAGAACAAAATTAAGTGAATCAGTCAAAACTGTGTGATACTACTGTAATTGTAAAGTGGCAAACTTAAGACCTTATGTGGAATTTGGGTGGAAAATGGCGCAAATCACATGTTTCAGGAATTTATAAAGTGGAAAATCTTTCCGGTTTCAAGTTTTTTCGTCAAATGACGAGACACAGATATCTTTATTTTCAATTTTTAGCTGCTTTATGTAAAAAATTTGGGGAAAAAATCATTTTGGCGTAGTCTATGCACTTATTACGCTTAGTACTTATAAATTTAAGTTTATCTGAATCTCTTATTTGCGAAAACCTTCTACTACGATCTCACTCCTACATCGAAGATGGACTAAATGCAACGGGAACGGTTATTGCATAAATCGAAAGATAATAGTAGTGAGTTTGCGTAAATGACATAAATTATAGTTGGAAATAAGAAACCTGCAGAACATCTAGTATGAAGATGTGACTTAAAATTTCCAACTTATAAGTTAACTTATAGCTTATATGTCATTTACGCAAACTCACTAATAATTCTTGGATTCATTAAATTAGATGCTTTTAAAATAATAGGTCAGTGATTGTACATTCAAACTATAAAAGATGAGATGCGTCTCAGTTGATTTCCCTTGTAGAAGTGGTTGATACTTCAGATCGCAAGACAGTAAGAATTCAGTGTTTTTGCATTATTTTCGAAAGTTTAGATTTTTCGTAAATTTATCGGCGCGCCGATCGGCGCACCGCCGCCGACTATAAATTTCTCCCGGCGCGCCGCCGCCGATTCCTTGCCAGTCGGCGCACCGCCGCCGATTATTTTAAGATCGGCGCACACCTCTAGTTCCATCTAAAGATTGTTATCAAAGTTGTCAGTGTTTAGTTAATTTTAACTTCATACAGCTCGTATTTCTCGAGTTATTTAAGATTTAATTTTGATGACAACAACGACAAAGCGTTACGCAATTTATCAACGATCCCTAACGCAAATACGATTAATTTCTGACCTATATTTAGGCGACATATAAATTGAGTTCCTAAATTTCCTCAGAAAGTATTTGCATACTTCGAGACGTGCTTCGGAGATCGGACGTCACGTTAAGACGAATCTGCACATAGCTAAATTGTTGCCTACATTTCGGAGCAAAATTATTATTATTTTGATTATAATTTTGGACTCGCATCCTTTTTCGAAAAAGGACGCCCATTGTTTGGTGTTAAAATGTGTTAGTTTTCAGCAAAAATTAAAATGTTTGTGGTGATGTTACCTAACTCCGAGAAAACTCAAAATATGTGTCAATTTTCGTGAAATATTGAGTTTTCTGGAACTGGTTACATCACCACAAACATCTAAATTTTACTGAAAGCTAAAACATTTTAACACCAAACGATGGTCGTACTTTTTCGTAAAAGGATGCTAGTCCAAAATTATCATCAAAATAATAATAATTTTACCCCGAAATGTAGGCAACAATTTAGCCATGTGTAGATTCGTCTTAAGCCAGCGCGGTGGTCTGGACTACACTTGCTGATGGTTTGTAAAATACTCTCAGTAAGGTCTCTAAACGAACAAATCGAAATCAGAGTGTTTTTTGATGCATTTCGCCGATAACTAAGTTTCATTTTCAACATTTCAATAAATGTGATTAGTTATTGAGGCTGTTTATGAAAGTTGTGCAGTATGATGCAGACCCATCAGAGACCATTTTTGAAAAAAGACTCCTGGACAGATTATCCGGCAGTACAAAAGTATATGCAGTGTGCGAAGTTTGAAGTCCGAGGCGGTGGGATCGATACAGTATAGTCAATCGACGGATGGACGAGCATACAAAACTTTCCGAACAAAAAAATGTTAAACAATTATCAATACACGCTTTTACCATCAAAATTTGAAAACAGGTACTTTTTGATGCGCGTCGAAAAGAAATTGCAAAGCAAAAAAGAAAACACTTGTCGATATGTTGGTGGGGATTCTGTAACATGAAAAAAACGGATCAAGTAATTTTTTGTTCAGAAATAGTCGAATGACTTATGGGGCATAATGTCTAAATAGTGTGGAAAAATTAGCAAAGGTTTTTCGGATCTATCTCGGGAAGTTCGCCACCTACAGAGGCGTCTGGGGTACCGAATTAAAGGAATGAATCATACTTTTCAGGAAAACATACATGTACTGTAATTAGAGTAACGGGTACTGAGATAGGATTCTTGGAGTACGTGAATTTGAAGCACGGATAATGAATTGTTGTGTTTTTGAACATGCGTGAGTGTTCAGAGCGTTAGTTTCTTCGGCAAAGTGTATATTTGAATGTAGAGCTTAGAGAGATGGTTTCTTCTGCGAAATTATACTATTTTTTTGTTAAGGCTTAGAGTTGAATTGAAAGTGTAGGCTTGACAGTTTCGCGGGTACTTAAATTATTATGACTCAAATGAAAATATTTCTAATGAACACGTATAAAAGTTGACAGTAAGAAAGCGTTGATTCGGTCTTCACTTCGCAATGAGTTAGTGTTACCATAACAAAGCTCCGCTTGAACTATGCACACGCACTATGCACGAACATGTTGCTTGATAGTTACAAGTCTAAATATATTTTCCTACAGTGAACGACATCTCAAATGTCTCACTGTCAAATTTTTCTGAGAATTTTATTGTGTCATTGCAAATTCACAATGACATTCTCTGAAAAAAATGACAGTGAGACATTTGAGATGTCGTTCACTGTAATTTACAAAAATATTTCTCAAACAGTGCACTTGATTTATAGAGTTCACTAACTTATCAGATTTTCTGTAGAAGAGTAGCTGCTCAGGATGATGGGAAAACAAAATTCTCCTGAATGTTGAAAATATTTGACACCATAAAATGCAAAATACATTGACAGATGCAGCAGTCGCGATTTTGAATTGAAAAAGTTCTAACTTCATTTGACAGTTTCGAAAATTTCGTCATGAAAAATTGGACCAAAACACGTTTTCAATGCCTCGTTTGTTTTGAGCATTAAGCTTGCACTGTTTAAAATTAAGCAAAAAAAAAAACTTAAAAAAAATGAAAACTTCGTAAAAAAATGTCGCAGAAACATTAAAAAAAACACAAGTCAGTTCAATCGAAACATGTAACTCTCTGTTCACCCCTTTGTGTCTTATTTTCGCTTCCGAAATGCATCCACGAAAAAACACCATCTATGGTTCATAGTTTTCTTTTTGTCCTCGATTCGATTGACTCAAATCCTCACATCTACCATCCTGACCACTGCTATCCATTAATGTCAACCAACAACCATCTTAACCTACAAAATGTATTATTTTAAAATTTGTAAAAATTCATCGAAAATTTGCAAAAATTCACAAAATTCGCCAAATTTGCAAAACTCACCAAGAAATTCTACCTATTTATCTACCCTGATTGCATTGACAGTAACTCTGCAAAGATTATTGCGGAATAGTAGCAGAAGTATGAAAATCGCGAAATGACGAAAGACCGGAAAATTACAAAAAGCTACATCATTTTATACCAACTGGACTATATTTAAAGCGAACGTACGATATCACTTCAATGCAACATTAAAATACTCTGTGCATCAAATTAATTGGAATTGTTTTTGTTCATATCACAAACAAGCTTTGGATATTCAAAGCCATATCCTTGCAAACAGATGAAGCCAATTTTCTGAAAAACTATATACGATAAAATGAGTGTTAAAACAAATTACACACCAAATTGCTATTGTCAGTTTAACTGAAACTTTTATTTTTTCACTCTCCCCCAACCGGAAAACTTTTTTCATTAACAGATTTAAAGCGCGAACATTATTTATAAAAACCGATAAAGATTTTCTATGAAACATACCTACACATATAACATTATCCATATCGAAGTGAAACCGTAAGGTATTAGTGTAGGTATAACATTACAACTTAACTATTTCCAATAAAATGAATGTTATATGCAGGCCCGTATTATCGAGGTACGAGCACCGACGACGTATGGATGTACACACTGAATTGAAACTCTTGTAGAACGAGTTGTTTTCGCAAAAAGTTTTTTAATTGAAAAATCTCGCAAATCATCTTAAAAATTAGTTAGAATAAAGAAGTTAAGTTGATGTATGTGAGTAACACTGGTAACAGTCTGGTTATTGGCTGCGTTACATTGGGGAAAAAAAGGTGCCGGATAATATCCAAAGTTTTGTTTCGGCAATTATGTTTTTCATTAATCATTTTATGTCGGTGATGCTTGTTCATTCATGTGGAAAACGAACATATTTCGTGTTAATTATACATAATAGGTATGCACATTCTGAATACGATGTTTTCATGATTGACTGGCATCAGGAAGGATATTTTTTGGTTAAATCATAGGACAATGCAACACTGTTTTTGATTTTGGTTAAAGGGATGTGTAAACATAGTAGAGAAGATAAAAGATACGTGGGAGAGTAATGCAAGGTAACATGAGTTGCTACAGTCTTCGACAACTCTTTCACGCAAAAATGCTAATCCGCAACCTTTAGTGTAAATTTGGTAAATGAATTTACCAATAATAGGCCCTGGGTTGTGTTTGAAAGCTTGACACAATGAAACGAACATACACTTTTGGTGTTTGAAAGGACAATTTTTCGTTCAAAGTTTGAAATTAGAGAAGAGTCGGCCATGAGCTGTATCAGCTTTACGCAAACCCGTTGGGCGTAGCCATTAGGCATTCCAAAAGGGATATAACACGAAAAAAACACAATTTTGTGTGGAATTGTTTTTTGAAAATTAATAAAAATGGCAAGGTCAGGGAGTAAGTTAGAGCACCCTGCCATCCTCAGGATGTGAATTTACCATGAGTCCAAAATACTTGCCAAAATAGTCAAATGCATCAAAGTCAATCGACTAAGTTGGCTCGGACATGTAAAAAGAATTGATCTGAAAGTGATAATTTGACAGAGTCGGATCTGAAAGCACTAAGAGTAACGTCGACGTTGATGCTGAGTAGATCCGATGCATCGCGGCAATGATGGTAACCAAAATATCAAATTCTTTGGAAGTTCCCCTTCTCCAAAAACTAACAATCCAATGTATATCCCTCGGTATATCCCCACTCCAGGTCAGACATGAAATCTATTCTTAAAATTTTCTGAAATTCTTGAAATAAAATTTTTGCGAATTTAAATTATTAAAAAATTCCGAAATTCTAAAAAAATAATTTTTTTAACTGAAAATAGGCCTTGACCCGTGTCTAAAACGTCTAAAATCGTAGATTTCCTTTAATAAGCGATTACATTCTGATAGGTTAACGTACACAGTTGTTCACTTTGAAAACAATTGAAATAAGCCGAGGTACAATAAGTGGTTTTCGAAACTCCCAAACCCACCTTAGACGTTTTATATTTTTGTTCGCTTTATACCCGAAACATTTCGGTAATCAACTTTCTGGATTAACTAAGATAATCCATTTAATCCTGAAGTGCTTGACCCATCTAATTTTGTAACGAACGAAAGTCGCTTTCGGTAAAAAAATTTCCCTGTAATTCATTTAACATTCGGATCCGCTGTTTGGGGCTTTTATTCATCGAACAACAAAGTGGAAAAAATGGAATTGTTCAGTAATTCAAACGAAATTTCTTTCACAAAATTCTCGGTTTTAGAGAGAAAAAAAAACCTTTTTTTTTAATGTGACGAAACATACCTGAATATTGATGATAAAGAAAATCAAACGAGAATGTTTTTCCATGTATCCTAATATCCTTAATCGTTATTAATTCCCTTCGCTTACGCAATCTAACATCAGGCTTATTTGCAAAAAACCGCATAGCTCAAAAATACCACAGAAAACTTATCTTAAGCACAGCATGCCCTTTCTTTATGTAAGCAAGCATATAGTGTAATATATACAACAAAAATATAATAAATGCCTTATTTACAAATGATTAACCATTTGTCATAGCCGATTTTCTTTTTGCAGAACACTCGACTAACCTTAAATTGCTGGGTTATGTTTTGCGTTGTATAAATCAGTTGGCCCGATGATGGTTATATTTTTCTTTTGATACTGCCACTCATACCAGCCAACGATGAATATACCAGCTGTGACAAATTTACCACAAAATTGTTGCTGGGCAATTTGCCATAATGTGTACACATTTTTGCACATTGACATATTACCCAAGGAATTTACATTAAGAATCATATAACCAAACCGGCATATATACAGGCTTTATAGTAGCAGCAAATCAGTACAAAGGAACATTTATCTTTCGGGTTTTTTTTTGCTTTGAATATAGAATTTAAGAAAAAAAATTCATTAATAAGAAATTGTTGTGTTGTTTTAGAGATTTTTATTCTAAAATTTTCATTATTATACAAATGATCGAGGCGGTCTTTAATTTCAATTATAGCCGCTGAACCATCTGCACATTTTCAAAATCATCAATAACTTTTAGATAGTAGACAATTGGGAAAGAGAGAGGAACTGGCGTCTAGCCTACTCAGCGCACTGGACAACGTTGTACAATATTTTTGTGCTAGGTCGAATATCAAAAAATTGACCTGTTTGGTCCCATTGGTCCTCGAGAAGACACAGCACTGACTAAAATGATGACTTATTATAACTAAAACCCAGCATACATACTGTGAGCAGTCTTTTTTTTTCGCTTGTCAATAAAGAAGATCAGCATACAACAAGTTAGCAAACGGTAAGTGTAAGTGCAGAGTACACTACGCTACGATTTTCAAAGCACAACATCTATTTCGGTATATATTCTATATCGTGTGTTGCTCACTACGCACTACATGCTTACATAAGCTGTTTACACTCACCACAAGTAGTTTACACTCACCACAAGTAGTTTACACTCACCACAAGTAGTTTACACTCACCACAAGTAGTTTACACTCACCACAAGCAGTTTACACTCACCGCAAGCTGTTTACCTTTCTATAAGTAAATATGACACTTTTTTATCTTACATTTTCTCAAAGGAAGATGATCATATGACTTCCTATTGCATTTTGTATGTGTAACTTGTTCAAGTAACATATTTTTTGCGATTTAGCTTTTGGTGATGTTTCACACGAAAGTTGCTTATACTTACTCACCACAAACACGTTCTGCTTACACCTACTGTAGTATTCGGTAGAAATGCTATAAAAAGCGTTTTGTGTAAAATTGTAGTACTTTATCAGTAGAACTGATTGTATTTATTTGACATAATATATCCAGTATACTACGATACTACACTCACGACAAGCTGCTTATACTCACCACAATCTGCTTAGACTCACCACAAGCCAATGAATACTTTATACGTATGGTCTAATGTCATAATTTGTATGGTTTGTATGGACAGACCATACCTGGTTTGAACTTTCATTGACAAGCTACATATACTCACCACAGATTTCTTAAACTCAACACACGCTGCTTTCACTAACAATCACCTGTTTACACTCATCTTAATATACTTACACTCATCACACATAAACCATATTCACCACTCAATTTCCTTGTGTCCAAGTCATCGTAACAACTTTGTTATGAACACAATTTATCAGAACACGTTGAACAACTTGTGCTGTGCTAACTTTGCCCACATTACTTTACGAAATAATGTTCCCTACAGCATAATACATGTATCAAACTATGCAAATATCCAAATATGACAATCGAACCTCAATTGTTAAAATACAAATGAGCGGATATAGTTTCAATCGCTAACTTATATTCCAAGTTGCGATGCAAAGCCGTTAGCAGTCCGGATAATATTTTATTTTTTATCTTTTAATTACAAGAGTCAAATGTTTACCAGACATTGTTTTTAGCGACAAAAGTATCCCTTCTAATCCGTTTCAGACCACCGCATCGTTAACTACAAACAAACAACGAAAACCAGTTACACACTTCAAAGCACTTGTACCATTTAAAATTAATCTTTAGCCTTACCTTATCCCATCTACCTTTTCTTTTTTCGCTTTATTTTAACGAATAAACGCGTTAAGAAAGTAAAACAACAACAACAAAAACGGTTTGTCTACCAAATTTTCCAGGTTTTTCCAATTATACCAACCAGAAAAAAGATATGGTAATTCTTCAAATTAATTGATTCCATAATTATTTCCACTCCAATGATTCCTTAGCCTAATAATCGTCAATAAAAAAAAGTTTTGTCCAATTTTTCAAAGCTCTCCGAAATATATACAGATGAAAAAGCTTAAAAAACAATTTCCAAACTCAAAGCATCTCCGACACCGTATACCGTCAGTTAAAACAATATTTACCGAATTTAAGGGAAGCGTACACCCAATATAATATAAAGGAAAAAAAAGTATTTTCCCACAATTTTCTTTATTACATAATGTTCGTTGTATAAATTTCACCTAACAAAAGCCTTTGTAATGCTCTTTAAATCCCTGTTCAGACAAGTTGAAAGTGGTTATTGATTTTGTTTGCCGATCAGTAATTTGTTTAAGGCTTTAAGTGACTTAAATGTTTATGTAAGTCGTTATGTACACACTATATTCAATGTAGTGATGCTATGTGTGGTGCATGGAGCACAGAGGTTGATGAATTATACATTTTATTATTTTGATTGTTCAACAAAATTAATTATTTTTGTTCGGGTTCACATGTACTGTAACGTCATCGAATCGAATAAATGTTTCTCGTTAGTTTCGGTATATAACCATCCCCTTTCCATGCATCCATGGAATAGTCTTCTAATAGTTATTTTCCTAATGAGGGATTCTTTTGAAAAGCCGCCTACCAAAATCGGACCCATTTCGCCTGGGATTGATATATACATGGTTTGAAAGGTCTTTGCCAGTAGACCTCAAAACAGGCCTCACACGGTCTCTAGCCACACCTGGTTGCTGGTTGAACATCTCCGAAGTTGGTAAAATGGTGATTTTTATCCGAATTTTTTGGCCGTCATAAACGATCGTCCCGGGCGAGAGTGGGCTGCAAAATCTGCAAGAAAAATTTTCAAAATCTGTGCGAACTTTGGGCTGGTACTGATGACGCTTGATGGGAACCTAACATGCTAGTCGTAACATACATTGTCTAAGCTTTCCATTGATACCCCATTTGCAGTGCTGGTGATTGCTGGCGAGTTTTACGAGTAGCGGTTGTGCTAACATAAAATTCTGTTATGTCGGCAACACGTATCGTACGACTTCATACTTTTCTTGTTACATAAATAACTAGTATGAATCTCGTTGCGAAGTACTTGATTTGGCTCGCCATGTGTATTAGGACACACATCTAGCGCCCTCATGAAGTACTTCGGACTCGATGTCATAATAGTTATTTATTATTTATGACATCGAGTGTGAAGTACTTTATTTGGTTCTAGATGTGTTTTTATTACACGAGGCCGCACCGAGATTCATACAGCGTTTTATGCCACAGAGGCATCCAAGGTTTGCAATTCTAGCATATTCTATATTTATGCCACAATAACTATTATGTCACTGAATTTGTACCAGTGCAATTTTTGATATTTTTTCGCACGCACACATATGAAATTTTCATATGCATTCGCTTCAGCTGTTTTTCAGCTGTCCACTCATACAAACAAAACTGCTCATTTTCTGATTGTTGTCTATTGTTGGTGCACTAGTGCGTAAGAGTGGTGTTTGTAAAAATAAGTATCCCAATTCAGTACATCATGGTTTATAATGGCATCGAGTGTAAAGTACTTCATTAGGCTCTGTGTCATAATAGACATCGTGAGCCTAATAACGTACTTTGCACCGAGATTCATAAAAGGATTTATGCAACAGAGGCCACTAAAGATTGCTGAGTTGCATAAAAAACAGTTCCTAACTTGTGCCTAAAGTGGAATTTTGCTCATACGATGCGTTGTCAAATTCAACTTATTTATACGAAAATTCATTTATTCATTGCTTTGACTATGCACCTCAAAAATTAGAGTTAAACTTGTATGAATGAAGGGCACATTCCACATATATTACACGAAGTGGAATTTATTTGACATTATTCAAACTAATATCACCGAACGTTATAACTACTCTGTGACAAACATCACATTTTTGTTTAGTTTTTGTGAAAGAGATGGAAATGAATAAAGGATTCCACGTTTGTGGCAAATAAATGAATGCATACATTGAATCATATTCCAAGCCAGGCATGAGAGCCGATTGAAAAGAGCCAGCGGCGGCTATGTCGACTTAAAACGGCGGCTAAGTAAATTTAAAAATCAAAACAGCAAAGAAAATTCGAGTAGAGTCAACGAAATCTGTGTTTAATTTTGATTCAGCTGTTTTAGCAGCCGATCCTCTCTTACAAAATACGTGTTTATGTGGAGGCAGTAGTAGTAGATTTTCAGCGGCTCTCATGCCTGATTCTCCAAGCAGATAATATCAATGGAATGGCAAATCCGTATAAAACCAACTTTGTACTATTGCAAGGACCGACATCTGACATGCACAGCTTACTTCTATCATTTGATGTGATTTTTTTTAAATAATTCGTTGAGTTTGATGCTGGCTAAAATCAATTTTTCAGCTTCAAATATGAATACCAAGATTTTTGTCAGGATCAGTTGTAAGCGATAGCTTAAAGGTTTACGTAATTGAAAGTACACAAAGCTATTGAATAGAATTCTATTATGAATGGTTGGGACACATAAAATTAAAATTTTGTTTGGTAGATGTCATTAATTGATGTATTCAAAACAGCAACTGAGAACAGACCAAAAAATTAAATCGCCTGCAGTGTAGCGTTACATTTCCATCACAGTCACATCAACGAGCGTCTTACTATCTACTTTTACATATATTACAATTTCCACATTGTCTTTATATAATTACGAACCTACTTTGGCTAACCCATTCATTTCCACAGTAGCGACACGACATTAGTTATTTTCCTAACGCATGCTAAAATGCTTTTTTAGCGAATGAGAGGTTTCCAGCTCGAGCCGGAGGCGAGTGCTGGAATCGAATTCGCTAAAAAAGCCTTTTAGCATAAGTTAGGAACAACGTTTTTCCTAAATGACGTGGGAAATGAGCGACGAAGTCGCGATATTTCAACACTAGTTAGGAAAAATATATTACCAAATGATTTTTATGCGCTCGCATTCTCGAAAATAATATAACTTTTCCGGAGAAAAACGGCAAAGTTAGTTCCCATGGGTGTATTTTCCGTACAAAAGTAATTTGGCTAAGATGTGTAAGCAAACCGAGTCATTTATATAAGGTTAAATGGTAGGAACATTAAAGCTTATGGACGAAATCACAGATCATTATGACGTTGTAATGTATGATGTCGATATATATGCTTAAGCGTATACCTAGCATAACTGACGAATCATATATGACCTTTTTTTTGTATAAAACGAGCTGAAAAAGAAAATAAATTCTACCTATTTTCAAACTCAATAAAACAAGCATAGCATAGCACGCATCTTGCATATTGAGGAAGTGTCAAAATCTATGGAGGGACCAATTGGCACTTTAGGTGTAAGTGGGCAACAAAAATCCGGATACGTTAAAAATCTACGGAAAAATGCAGAGAAAAGTTGACACGCCTGTAGCTAGATAGAATGTGAGTGACAGTTGGGTCCAATGGGAGACAATGGAACAAATTTTTTCTCCCTTAGAAACCAGCTGTCATTCAAATACGCATTCTACCCGGCCACAGGCGTACCAACTTAACATTTATCTGTCAAAATCAGATGACAATTCGTAATCTTGATGGCACTGTTGTTCGGAAGTGCCAATTGTTTGACCTACTTTTTGGAACTTATATCCGCTCTACCGTTTCAATTGCTGTTTCTATGACTAGTTTAAACCCTAACATCAAAGAGTTCAATATTTTGCTACAACTTTGTAGCCGGTTCAGTTTTGAACGAAAAGGGCTCACTCAGGTTTTGATTTCTATACTTACTCTTGAAACCAGGTCCAACGCCAACCCACAGAACCTACACCTCCATCCACCCAAAACTTGCTGGCCCGAAATATCTTTATGTACATGAGCACACGCTATGCGTTTGAGCATCGAAAATAGAAACTTATCCACAAGCACTCCGTAGTCCTACATATTCATTTGATTAAATAACCAAGAAGCCACTCAACATTTCCTGCACTACATTTAACACATTATTATATTATGTGAACTGAAAGGAATAGCTGGTTAACCATATGTACATGAAATATGTAAGAATTCTGCTCTACAATAAACTTTATCGTCATTATTGAAAGTGAGAATGTTTTATTAAGAAGCAGTAAATGTGAGTAAAACTGGAACGCACTAAGATAAAAAGTAACTAATAAAAGGCTGGTCAAGCAATAGCCTCAGAAATAACAATAGAAGTTTAGAAACTTTGACGGCTCGGCTCACCCCATTAACGATAACTGGCCGGTTACCTTTTGGGTTTCTCACTTAAAGAAAAGATTATTTTTTCAAGACTCTTCTCCAGATATTCACATATAAATCCAGACTAACTGACAATATTTTTTGTTTTCCGTAAATTTATTACCAAATTACTTGCATACCTTGGAACTTGAGTTGAAATTACTTTTTGCCGCTACTACACCGCTACATTGCTATCCCAACGGGATTAAATTTTCGAAAAACTTTAAGTTCAAACTTCTTAGAGTTATCACTTGTCTTGCGATGCCACCCGATGTGCTGAACACGTTGTTACATTTGTTTCGTACAGGGTGTTAAATAACCACATTGAATGGATTTAAATGTAAACTGTGCAAAACATAGAATAATTGTGAAATGTATAGCAATGAGTCATTACTGCTTGGAGAGCCAGTGTCAATAATTTGATCATCGTTCAAGGTACAACACATTATGCAATCGTTTTTAAGAATCCCTCACACTAACCACTTACTCTTACGACTTACACTAATCACTCACACTAATCACTCACACTAATCACAGACTAGTCGCTCTCACTAACCACTTATTCTAATCACTCACACAAACTAGTTATAATCACTTACACTAGTCACTCACACAAACCTCTCATACTAATCACTTATTCTAATCACTTACACTAATCTCACTCACATTAACCACTGATTCTAATCTCTCGCAACAACCACTCATTCTAATCACTCACACTTATTACTCACCTTTTACTAATCAATCATATCAACCACTCACGCTAATCAATCACTTACACTAATCATTCATATTAACAACTCATTCTGCTCACTCACATTAACCACTTATATTAATCACTTACACTAATTACTCACATTGACCACTCATTCTAATCATTTACACGAATCACTCATACCAACCACTCACACTAGCCAAACATTTACTCCCTTCACACTGACTCACTCCACTTACACTAACCTAGCCTAAACTTTCCTTTAAACAAGTTGCTTGCCTAGGATTATAGCTGAAGACTCTAGCATATGAGTACTCAATACACTTGCAAAGTAAAATTCGCTTTGATAAAACAGGAGAAGAGGAAAAGTCGTAGATATATAGCCATACTGATCACAGAATACAGCGATAGTTAAACTGATTAATTGGTTTTTTTTTTGTTATCTCTTTTCCTTTTATGTTTTCCCATCTGTTTTCTCTTAATATGACCACAAATAAAAAGTTTTTCGCTTCATAAATTCTTCGATTGGATATCAAATTATATATAATTTTTCGGAAAATAATCGGTAAAACGAGTTTATTGATTTAACTAAGGTTGTGTGGTTGGGGGGGATTTTTATGTTTTATGGTAAAATTGTTGCTGCTGGCTGTTCTATTTCATGATGATAGAGAAAGACAAAGATATCGAGCGTATAAAATTGCATTAGAATCATCTATGGTCTCTTTGTCTTTAGAAGTATATTGTCAACGCACTTCAAGCAAAAGTGGTAATCTAAATAGGGTACTGAAACTTGACAGATACAAAATTTTACACTGTAAAAAGAGTGGGGATAAAATTTCATACAAAAAGTTCTCTGTTTGGCAGCTGTCATTAATAGCACTTTAGCTGTCATTAATAGCACTTTTGCTTGAAGTGCGTTGATATTGTTATAAACACTATTCGCATCTGGGTTCAAATTGTTACAGATACTATTCGCACCCGGATTCGAAAATGAACCAAATTTCACCAAATTTAGTTGTTCTTTTCAAAACTGCCTCGACGATATCGGAAACGTTCTAACAAAGGTTGTTTTATACATAAACAGATAGATCTTGATACCTACATTTCAAAACCACCTTCAAAGATCTTCGAAACGTCAAAATGTCTTCCAAACAATAGCATTTACATTTTCGTGTGAATTTTGTTGATCCGAGACGAAGCCGAGGTAAAAAAAATACTCGAAGACGAGACTTTTAATTTTTATCCAGAGTTATGCAGTGGATTTGTATTGTATCTACATAAAATATAGAAAATCAAAAATTAGAAATCTAGTCCTTCTTTTGCCCTCAGCAAAATGTGCGGATTCAGCAAATACAAACCAAAACCACACCCGAATCAGAAAGCACGTTGTTGTTCACTTTTCTTCGTGTGTTTGTATAATACCATAATTGCATTTATATCACAAACCCATCATTATTCAACATTCTAACACATCGACTGCTAAGTTACAAAGGAAATTAAGTTTACGGCTTGATATGACAAATATCAAACCAATTAGAATTTAACAAATTTCATCCATAATGTGAACATCGGGACGTATTATGATGTTGACCATCACAATACATCCATCCATCGTTATTTAATTTGGTTAAAGCTAAACAAGAGATGAACCTGTTGCAAGCTACATAATATCGTTATCTGTACTTTTACTTGTTTACATGTCCTGCTGTTGGCACATTAATACACAATACTGCAACATCGCTGCGATAATCATCGCATATTTGGTGTGTGGAAAGCTTTTATTTACTATGTTAGTACAGGGTAAATTGATCGAACGTTGTTCTCTTTCGAAGAAGTTTACTTCCACACAGACCCAGATATGAGTTTTGGATTAAAATTTAGGTCCATGTGTGACCTTTCGATTTGTTAGGGACGGTTAGGACAATTTTTATCCCACTTGGATTATTTGTCTCTGTAAAAACGGTTCGTAATAAAATCCGACACGATTAAGAACGCTCAGTGTGAAGATTCTTGGCTGGTGTGTTGTAGGTCCTGGGTTGTAATTCCTGAGGGATTAATGTTTAATTCCAAAAAGGATACGGTCGTGTCCTGTAAATCTCTAAAATATTTAAATCTAGGTCCATATTTCTATCTTTGTAGACTTTACTGGACTGCTGCTTTTCAGCTGATCCACACATACAATCAAAAATGTTTTTATGGTTGAAACTGCTACACGGACGTGCGTGGTAGTGGTAAAGCCATATGAATAGTTTTGATTGTTCTTGTGGATCAGCTGAAAAACAGCTCAAGAAAATTCATGTTGAATTTCATTGTCTTTAACTGTAGTGGGTCAAGTTGTGAACTCTGTGTAATAACTTACTGATATGAGTCAAGGAAGACTACATTACTTATACTGGTTTGGAGCCGATACCGATCTCGAAGGTAAAATTTATTAACAAAAGCTGATAAGGATTTCTTTGAGCAATGGACTACTGTTGTAAGTGCCAGATGCAATTTCTTTCACATACATGAAGAATTCTAAAAATTAAATGTCGCCCAATAAGGGCTCGTCGAAATATTTCAGCTCGATTAAACTATGTTCGGTAAGTAAAATTGATAAAGTTGTCATATCGTTCTAATGATCCTGTCGCGAAAGTTGCGCTCCCTGCGAAAATATGCAATTAAAATTTATTGAATACGTTTCAGATATCACACGTCATTCGACATGTCTTTCGATTCATATTCTACAAGTTAAAAATGGGAAAAGATTCAATCTTTTTATATATGCGCCATGAATGAATAAATCAAACTATATTCGTTCGAAAAGCAGAGCAAATAATGCGGTTTGATTTATTGAAATTGAATTATCTGACGTGAATGTGTTTGGAGGAGTATTAAATGTGAAATACTTGACATAGAATAGAGCGACGTTGAAGAATTTGTATTTTAATATGCCCCCTCCTGTTTACATTTATTTGGAAATTGGTTTTCTTCTGTGGTTTAAGTTAATAATAGTATGAAATCGAGTGGAATTCATGGTGCATGAAATTTCTCCATAACAAAAATAATGGGAATAATGGGAATTGCAACGGAAAAATCAGTTAACTACTTTCGACTTTTTGCATTAATAATGCAGTGAGGGATTCTTTTGAAAATCCATCTATCAAAATCGGACCCATTTCGTCTGGGATTGATATATACATGGTTTGAAAGGTCTTTAGGCCAGTAGACCTTAAAACAGGCCTCACACAGTCTCGAGCCACACCTGGTTGCTGGTGGAAGATCTCCGAAGTTGGAAAAATAGTGTTTTTTATCCGAATTTTTTGGCCGTTATAAATGATCGTTCCGGGTGAGATTGGGCTCGTTGGAAAGCTGATCTTAAGTACTTTCGGGTCATGCCTACTTTGATTAGATTCATTGATATATGTTTGCAAAAATTTTCAAAATCTGTGTGAACTTTAGACAGGTCTGGAATGGTACTGATGACGCTTAATGTGAACATAACATGCTAGTTGTAACATACATTGTCTAAGCTTTCCGTTGATAGTTTGTAGTGCTGGTGAATCCCTCAGTTCAAAAATACCAGTTCTCATCAGACCATAGTTCCAGTGGTACTTGAAAGAATGTCCCAGCAACGCTCGCTAAATCAATTTGCACACGAACAAGTCTAGCGAATCGTAATTGAAATGAAATTCAAGTTCATCACTATGCTTGCACGACAAAAGCTAATTATAAGATGTGAACTTAGGAAAAAAATCCAACTTTCATAAGCCAAACATGCATGTAACGACTGTTTTTGATTCTTCTGTAATAGTGATTAATTGGAATTTCATTTCGATTATAATTCGCTAGACTTGTTAGTGTGCAAATTGATATAGTGTTCCTGGAGCATTCTATCAAGTCGGCCTGTTGAGAAATTGTATTTTTGAACTGCATATGAATGTAAAACGTCGAAAGACGTATTTAATTTTCTCTCGGGTCGAAACAGTGGCCAAACGTCCTACTATTGGTTCGACATTGTGCTTGTGTAATGGTACTGCACTCCTTTCACAAATTCTTTAAAATTCCTAAATTTAATAGCTTCTGTGAATTTTTAAGAATTTGTGGGAGCTTTCACAACTTTTTAAGAATATTTAGATATTTATTCTAATTATTTTAAATGAATCTTCACTCAATTCTATTAAAATTGAGGTAAGTTAGTTTCTAAAAGCCATCAACTCATTCATACCATTATTGAGGGCAACTCCGTCACAACATTTGTCTAGAGCTTTATTATTGTACTTATTCGGCATTACGTTGTTGATTCGCCCCTTTCAAAAAGTATGTTTTCGTTTTACTAACAAGAGTACTGGGACTTGTTTACTTGAATTATTCGTTTGTCTATCAATGCATCTAAAACATCTACATTGGGGGGAAATGTACTGTATTACGTACAGCTGTGCAGCTAAGTATACTCCAATTATTATGTGATATATTACGAACAGTCTAAATATGCTACATTTCCATTTGAAGCGGTATAACTGTTAATCAAAGTTTCATGAAAACTTATTTACGAAAACTATTTCTATATAATACAACGTTACGATGCATGCAAACCGTTCGCCACTGTATAGCGTGAAAAGCGCAATTCCGTTGTTTATGGTTTTCTTATAAATGGCAAAGTTTTGGTTAACATGCTTATGCACTTCATAAATTTTGCATCATCTATGTGCTCGATGTATTTTATGATACCGAAATTTCGTTGCTGCAATTCACGATTAAATAATATTTTCTATGAATGTAACTATGCTTATAAAATTGTCATGACAAACATTTCCACACTATAAATACCATCCGATAAACAATTCAGCTGATATGGAATTTCGATGTTTGTTTTTAATTCGATGTCTTTTATGAAAACAGTTTGATTGATAAATTAGATATTCATCAAAGCGTCGACCGCGTCGACCAGGTCGTTGTTGGCAATGAAGGTGAATAAAACAAGCTCATTTTCATATTATTTTGACATAAATTGTGAGTGCGTTTTAGATGGAACCTGCCATTAATGAGTACTAGTACTAGCTACTTGAGAGCCATCGTTCGAATTACAGCTTATTCCATAGAGTTACACTCGAGAGGCGCCAAGGTGGCGCTGTCATTATTTAAACATGTCTGGTTTCCCATATATTTTTGTGGTTTCCTTTGATCGACAGCGCCACCATGCCACCTCTCGAGTATAACTCTATGGCTTATTCGATCCATTGTGTGAAGGTTCAAACTTCGCCTTTACATTCTTTTTTTCATATAAATCATAATATTAGATCTGTTGCTTATAGTTATGCAAGAGGGTGTTTATTACATTAGAGTGATGATCTAACAAATATGGTCTCAACATGATCATACATTTAAATATGGTGTTCCTAAAAGGTTTGTTCCAAGTAACTGTAAACACGAACTTTCACAACCCGAACAACGACAATTTCATCCACAGCAACGTCACTTACGTGATATTTCATACAAATATAGCAACGTCGCCGACGCGATTTACACAGAAATATTATTGAGGTTATGGTTCTGTGGATCAAATTTGACAATTCATACAGCCTTGGAACAAACCTATTTAAGGCCGACCAGGTTGGTAATTTAAAGAAATACGATTGGTCTTGAATGATTTCATAGTTACAACGGTCTAGAATTTTGTTATGCAAACAATGGCAGCCGTCAGGGTTACTCTGTGATTGCAAATTAGTAATGAAGGATGATTGGCTTGAATTGATCTCAGATGATGTATTGATGTTATTGGATATTTTATGTGGATAATGTGAATCAGCTAAATATGATTGGTTAGAAATCGCATCATTCTAGATAAATGAGAGTGATTGCACGTTGCGTTCTTACTTTTCATTTAAAATTTTCGTCGATTTTAAGCTTAATCCGCTCTTCGCTCCGTTTACTGATTCCAACAACAATAAAAACAGAGAAAGAGAAGTTTAAAATATTTTTTTGACGGTGAGTAAACGGATTGAAGTGCTAATTAAGCTTTAAGCTAGAATCGCACTCCCTCCGTTTGGAAAACGGTTCGTCCGTTTGGTTGACACTTCGAATCTAGAAGCAAGTATCGCACTCACTCAGTTTGGAAAAAAATTCAACTGTTAACATCACAGTTAAACAACTGCATTTTAAATCATGGGAGATGAGTCTCCCTGGTAAATGACATCATCTTTCGTACAAATGAGACGTCATTTTGCAGGGAGATTCATCTATCATAATTGATATAGGGACCCTGAACGGAGGCAAAATTGAATCTTGTTCAGTTTTTCCCTAATAACCTTGACAGCTGTCATGTAAATGGAAATCACGATTTTTTAAACTGAGTGACCTCGATTCCATAAAGCTTATTAGTAGTGGGAGAACCGTGCATAGCGCCAGTTTTGTTTATATGCGTCAGCTCTGAAAATCAGCGGAACAAATGGTACACTGAAATTTGCCCTTTCCTGTATTGTATAAACGAGGATTAACCTGTCGCAGACGGCAAGCATATAAACAGTTTTACTTTTCAAACTATTACTTCATTTGATCGAAGATTTTCAGAGATTGATTTCAGAAATCTTTTATTTGATTTGTTTTGAACATGCTTTTTGCTATATAAGACTTCATTAGTCAGAGCTTGTCGTTTATTCCTGCTGTCGTTGTCGATAACAGACGACAGCCGTCTGTGACAGATAGGTTAATTGTTGTTTTTTTCGAATATGGAAAACTGAGTAAAATGTGTTTCGTGTTTTGCGCTAGATGCAGTCACTCCGTTTACGTCTCTGTTTTCAATTAAAAAAAGAGCCATTGCCTCCGGTATTTACAGCTCTGAATCTAGCCGATAGAATCAGCCGTCCAGTTACTCATTTTGGTTGTGAAGTCAGCCAGCATTGGTTGGGCGGACATTGATTAAAGAGAAATAAAAATGAATCAGAATCACACTCGCATATCGTTTCAATTTCAAATTTTTCATTGTAGGTCTATTAGTTATTCGACGCACATACGACAGGACTGGCTCAAAAAGAATTATTATCCAACAACGATCCCTCATTCATAATCAATTGCGTAGAAAAGGAAAATATTTATACGATTTCCAAATTGCATTACAATTCATCAATTCCTCGTGCGGATATACTATACACAACCCCGAATCTAATGCTCTATTATGGCATTTATGGTATACATATCCCATCCCATCCTATATATAAATATATGCCGTCTACAAATTACAATCGGTCAATATTTGCTCATCTTCATTAATAAGAATGGAAGACCGTCCATTCAATTTCCTGAATTTCTCATTCAATGTCTAATTCGGCACATAATTTCAACAGACGTGACCATAAACCCCAGTGATTAGTGCTGGTGGTATTGTATATATTGCGGTTCTATTTTATATGTGTAAGCACAAACTCTGGATGGTTTGTTATTGTGATTTGAAGTTTAATTTTCTCGTTCAATTAAATTGTGCTAACTCTCTATAAAATTCCATATTATCGAACAATGTCTTTAACGGTGTCATAGCCATTTTTGTATTTAGTGTTGGTATTTGTTGTTGGTTACTGCGAGAAATGTTGAAGAACAGTTTTCTGTGTTACTGTTACTCGAGAAGTTGCAGGTATTACCCAGAAAAATACACTGTTGTGAATCTGATTGTAAAGTTCTTTACCGTCACTAACTAACATTACCAATGGTAATTGTAAGGTAATTGTGTTCATCTCGCTGCGCTCTTGTTGGAATTAAATTGCAATATCATTCTAAGTGCTAATGCACTTAACGTCATGTAATTTGACTTTCTGCAGTTGTATTCGTTCCACATCATTTTTATCCTTTCAACAGGAGAAACGTAAAAAGAGTTGTCGCACTCAATTGCAATGAAAGTAGATAAGTAGGTATGGCCAGTCTATACAAGTCGGAGCACATACGGATTTGCATGGCGCCACCTCAAACGATCTCAATTCTAGTGGAAATTTGCACTATAAATGAGTTTGTTTGAGGTGGCGCCATGCACATCCGTATGTGCTCCGGCTAGAACAAATTTGCAATGAAAGTCTAGAACAGGTATGGTCGATCGGCGAATTCGTCTTAAACACACTCACATTTTACGTCAAAATAATATGAAAATGAGTGCGTTTAAGTACGAAAATCAAATTTGTATGTCATCCGGGCGGACAATAGAACAGTGGAACAAACGAAACCGACGAAAACGTAAAATAGCTATTTTCATAATAAGGTAGTAAATGGGGAGTGTTTTGTGCACTAGATGTCATAATCACAATTAAAAACTAATTTTAAAAAAATCGAACTGAAACATCAACACGCCATGACACCGTAAAATATTCATATTCCTCACAAACAAATCTTAGATCTAGTACACTGCCAAGAATCTGCCAATCTTCAGTGAATAAATGTAAAATTATCGAAGTTCGCCGTGAATAAATGAAACATTATCAAAATTTTCTGTTCATAAATTGATAAGGTGTCACCAAATTGTGAATATTACAGTAGATAAACGTATTATGAGCTGAGATGCATGATGTATGACGTACGAAACAGAGCAAAATGTAAACTACCATTTTAACATTTTTAGTGTCGAGTTCAATAAAGGGTCTCATGGTGATTGGAAAACGCTGTATCGCAAATTCCAAAAAGATTTCCTATTCAAATGTGGAGATATCGATGTCGAAGAGTCACATGTCAAAATTTATTATTTCATATTTTCGCCAAATTCCAAAATTGGAAGTCAGACATGGGGTTATTGTTGAGGACGAAATCCTTACCATACCCACATTGTCACCAAGCCACCCCAATTATAAAAAAAAAAAAAAATCAAAAATTGAAGGGAAAATTTCTTGCAGTTCCATAGTCCATTGGGAAGGCAGAAATTCTTTTTAAAAATTGACATCTAGTGACTTCTAACTTGGTATAGGTCTAAATGTTAGCAGAAAAAACCAAAGAAATGTTTTTAATCCAGAACGAAGAAGTAGTAAGAGGGTCAGAACTAGTCAATATTTCGGATGAGGTACCCCATAGTAAAATGGGACCAATAAAATAGTTAAGTCATACGAAAAAACTGTAAAAATATTCGTTCCATAACGTTCCAAAAACTTTCCATAATCCTCAAATGTCTGCTCAAGAAACACTAGAACTAGAAAACTATGTATTCAATTCAATTCAATTTCATTTATTTCCAAGAAAAAACTTCTAACATTAAACACACAGCGTAGCTCCAGTATGCGTTACAATTCTAAGAGTTTCCCAGGCCATATCTCAGGCTCCTGAACATGGCCGGCCGGCTAAAATCAGAAGTACATACTTGAACGGAGCTTTCATATGACACCTCAGAAAAATGGATTAGAAATGGTCAGAGAAAATGGCTTCAAAGTTGATTCGTTCTCCAGGACACTTTTTGGGTTGGGAAAATACTGATAATGGCTCCATTCCGAAAACCACTAAAAAGACATTCTTCCATGAAATATCGGTATTGAGCCAAACTTGCCAGATCAAAAGAAATTTTTTTAAAAAGATATTGTAATTTCGGAGATATTTGACCTTAAAGGTCTGAAGGAACTTAAGGCACACGGAGCCATTTGTTTTCAACACAAGGGTCTGTGCTAGTAGTCTCTAGTTCATTACTTTCCGCAGCTGATATGGTTCGATATAAGCTGAAGTTCCCCAATTTGTAAACAGAGCTCTTTTTGAGTGCCATCATTTATGAAAATAATTGAAACAGATGAACGTAAATCAATAAGTTGTTTTTCAAAGAAAATCAGAGCACAATGTACCAGTGTTGACAAAAAAAAATAATTCAATAAGTATTGCATTGAATCTGAATGGCCATCTTCAGCCGAAGTTTCAAACATTCAAATCAAACAACAAAAAGAAACTTGGTATTCCGAGATTTTCATACCATCGCGTATATATATTCTACTAAGGTAACGTACAACACAAGGCAATAGAAAATTGATGAAAGAAATGAAACCTTATTTGTACGAGAATGTATGGGTTGTAATATAACACCATTTCCGACGGCAGAGGAAAAATCTTTTCAAATTTTATTTGCCATAGGAAAACATCTCAGATTCAAAATACCTTCACTTTTTTTGAATGGTACTTGAAAAATCGGTGAGCACAATTCATGTAACGGAGATGTACTTTAAATGTTTAAATTTATGATACCAAGGAATAGTGTAATACGATGATGTAAAAAAAAATGTATTCTTAAGAACTTCAGCTCTGCATATTTTATGTTAAATGGTGTTGTTAATCTCGTAGGACGATGAATAAACAAGATATGACATTTAATTTCACTAATAACATTTAGATGGCGAACGATTCTCATTACATTAATGGCGGCAGAAGTTCTTTAAAAATTTCATTTTTTTAAATAAATATTTTTCAACCGTTATAATGAAATGGGTTTTCAAATCTAGATTTCATCTCTAGAGATGAAATAAAATTTCTGTACCAGATCACAGTAAAACCAGATTGGATCAGGACCTATTATTGGAAATAGTTATTTGTTTACCGAGGAAAGAAAATAGGAAATTCCAACAAGATCTGTAATCTCGGGGTTGGGTTGGAATGTCCTATTTCTCCCAAAGGAGAACACAACGTTTTTCATGCATGTATGTTGTGTTTAGCCGTGTTTCTCCACAAAACGAAAACATCGTATCCCCATAACATTTTCGAAAACATAAAAGTGACAGTTCGAATGAAAAATAGTATGTTACATACCAAGGATCGAAAAGGTGTGTATTAGACCCAGGTCGCGTCGCTCCATCCCTGGACGTTTTCACCACCGTGGTCTAAAACACACCTTTTCGATCCGTGGTATGTATACTATTTTTCTTCCTGGAGTACCAAAGTCACATTCCGAACAAAACATAACAACAGATTTGCACGCCATATTCAGCTGCGATCTCTATACCACATGCGAGATCGTATGCGATATCACATAATCTCATGCGATATCACAATATCACATGCGAGATGGCATTCGATATAACAAAATATAATGCGAGATCGCATGCGATATCACAAAATCTGATGCGAGATAGCATTTAATATCACATGTGTAGCATTTTCATTTGTTATAGTACATGACACATCTGGGAAAGAATAAAGATAGGATCGAAAATGACATAAGCGGGAATGAAAATTGAGAGAAAAAAGTGTCGGAGAATGTTGCTCTTTCGGTACTAAATTTGGTGAGTGAATGTGACGGTTTTGGTACTTCAGGAAGAAAAGTTATAAAGTTCCTCCTCATGGAAGCGAAAATGATGGACGTTTCCGACTAGAAATGTCATTCGGGCAGTCGTCAATAAAACACAATTTTCTCAAGGCCTTCTGAGGGGATAAAATAAGGCAAAACACATCTCGCGCATGAAAGACTTACTGAATTTCCAAAAAAGTTACAGTTAGAGGCAGTGAAATTTCAGCATAAATTTGCTGCAGTGTTTTTCAGCTGATCCACACAAACAATCAAAACTGTTTATACGTCTTTATACGGTTCTACCACTACCACGAGCGTGTAGCAGCTTTAACCGTATAAACAGTCTTTATTGCATGTGTGGATCAGTTGAAAGACAAGCAAATTCATGCTTAAATTTCACTTCCTCTGACGGTAGTACAGTCACTGTACCAAAAAGAAAAATCGGAAAATTTCGGTTCGGACGATTTTTAGTAAGTTTACCAATAAAAGGTCCTGCCGCAGGAGCAGAGAAGTGGACTTGACAAGCGACCTAAACTCATATTTGTGGGTATCTGATTTTCATGATAGACCTTGATTGGAAAAGCCATTTTAACGAGATTTAGGCTTCTGTAGGACACGTCTTAATGACTGTAGTTCTCTCTAGATCCAATTATGTCGAAGGGTCGAAAGGTAATTTTATGTGCTTTTCGGCCAAATAGGGTCTTATGTGGTTTGGATGAATATGCGATGAAATATGGGCACTTAAACATTTCAACTTCTATTTCACCGTAGATACATCCAAACCACATGAGACCGTATTTGGCCCAAAAGCACATAAAATTAACTTTCAAATGGTACCCCACACGACCATATACATTTTCTGTAACTCGAGAAATTTCTGTAAGAAGAGTGTAAGTCTTCGGTTGAAAACTTCAACTGCACATATTTCAGTGTGGATGAATTTTAAACCCAATAAGTCACTATTAGGCTCAATAGTACATGTGATTACCTTTCTAAGGACACCCGTGGCTCGTGCAACTGGAGAAATTTTTGTAAGTTTTCGGTTTTTGATCACCTTTCACCAGCCACAAAAGCTTCGAAGAATTTTTTTGAAAATGGTTTTGGCTTCTTTAGTCGACTACCTTTCTCGGCACATATAAAAAAGTCCACTAGAAAATGCGTCCGATTTAGGTTGGCTGTTTTTCAAAAGAATCCCTCGGTGTGAATAAAAACACACAACAAGTGCCAGAAGCAGTACCTGCGTCACGGCCATCGAACTACCGTGTGGCATTGTGGCAATAATTTTGTAACATATCGCCTTAAAGGTATATTTTGGAGGAAAAAAACAACTTCTCTTTCTACCCCCCATACGATGTATACATTCGATAATTTAGAAGTTGAAAATGCATGTAAATAAAACTTCAAAAACTTCCTGTGTTATTATTAATCAGAAAATTTGATGTATCAATTCGCAAACAAATTTTTGAAACCATCAAAAACTCGCTTTTCTAAAGTCAAAAACTTTTGTTATAAATTTTAGTAGCGGAATTGGTTTTGCAACATTTTCATTATTCTATCATAGTCTTTCAATCAACCGTTCTCTGAGACTGTAAATATCCCTAATTCGTTTTCGCAGACGGAAAAGGAATAAAACTTTTCGTTGCCGGCAACGCGATGCATTATTAACTTTTTGACGTTATATCCGATTCAAAGCTTTTTGTGTTAAAGAGTCCACTGACTCATTAAAAACTTGTCTAACAGACTGAAATTAATATTGCATGAGAAGTTGTGTTTCAAGTTTTATGGATGAAACCATCCAGTTGATCAACTTCATAGTAATACCATTATGATATTAGTTAAGTAGTTTTGAAACAATTACGTCAAATGTTTCTCTTATAGACGAAATAATTAGACAAAATTGCTAGGAAACATTTTGCTCAAAGAACTGTAACCAGATATGTTATGTAAGGCTGCGTATAGTTTGCTTAGTTTGAGATGATTAGTTAAAGCCGCATACACTTATTGTTGAAAAGGGAACTTTTGCTTAAGTGACCGAGACCATAACATCAATATCAACCCATATTAATTAGATAAAATCAAATGCAAAATTTCACGATGTTTCCTCATTTTATCCTGTATTGTTGTACCAGTCTCATCTGTTCGAAATGTGCACGAAAACATCGGAAATGCAGTGAAGTCATTCGTACGTGACGATGTGAAAATCCGAAAATTTCACATGTTGGGCTGACCCCAGTGTAAATACTATTACCCACAAAGATGTGTAAGCAAAGTGTGTTTTTTCGTGTTATTCAAGGTTGTGAAAGAACAGGTTAAGACAACTTGAGTTGATCACGAAGGCGGTGACACACAGTTGCGTCAACGGCTGCGAAGTTTATATGTAGAATTGTACTTAACAAAATCAAAATTCAGAATTTTCGAGAAAAATATTTTCTTTAAGTTGATTTCTCACACTATCTGTTCATAAAATTTGTTGTCACCCGCCTTCGTGGTTGTCCTAACATGTTTTTTCAGAATTTTGGTGTTATTCGCATGATATTTTTGCCACACAATGTGAGTGTTGCCATAGCACTCTGCTATGGTATTGCCAATTTCCATACTATTTGACAGATACAGTGTCGAGCAGAATTTGCGACAAGTGAAAATGTATGAAATATTGGCAATATCGTGTAAACGAATGTGGCAAAGCTAGTTTTATTTTGTAGAGTCGACGCGTGAGCTGCCGTTGTCTTGTCTCTGTTCTTGCCAGTTTGACTGGTACTGAGAAAAATTACCAGTTTCATCCAATTCGGCCCGGAGCACACAGAGATTTTGTAAGCACACTCATTTTACGTACTAGTTCGACATAACTTATGAATGTGTTGAAGGTAAGTCGGTCGATTGGCCACACCTTGAATATATCTTAAGAGTCATATCACCAAGACTTCAGACGATTGGGGAACAAACGGTCTCCGATTTTAATGAGTGATAGCTCGTTGGATTCGTCATTCAATTCTAGGAAATACGTATCTTTCACTTTTTCTTAAAAAAAATATTTTCTGTCAAAAGCTCTCAAAAGTAAAGACATGTCAGAGGGTACCGAAAACAGTTTTAAAATTGTTGTAATGTTGTACGAATGTCGGCCTTCGAAAGACCTAACAGGTAGATTATACGCACTGCTTGGTTTGTGCTACAAGCCCGACAAGACATCTGTCTTGGAAAAAAGTTGGTGCCAAAATGCAGATTTTTTCCTTCTTTCTGAGGGCTCTACAGCTGGAACAGCATCTCGAATGGTACTACGGCAGTCATTTTTTCTTGTCTACTATTCTTTTACCTTATCAATAGAAAAACGCTTGGGTGGGTCACATCACTTGACTGATGAATTTATCAAAAGACGTTCAAAAAACATTCTTTCTTTCTCATAGGTTAGGAGAGACCACCTGAAGCGGGCAAGAATCGGGTCACTCCTTATGTTTTTGTGTAAAAAGACGTGTGCTACCTACGTATCGAATAAAATGGCAATGTGCAATGCATATTATGCATGACCTCTCCAAAGTTCACAATCTTGGTCAAACTGACACAAACAATACTATTATAAAGGGCTGTTTTCGACGTCAGCAATTCAACATTGACAGTGTGTTTTTAGGTTAAAGTTAAAAACCGCACAAGACATTGAAAATATGTTTTCATACCTTGGACCCGAAAAGTGAGACTTTGTCGCACTTTTTACATGTCCAATATGAAAAATACTATTCGTACCAGGAACAAAAAGTCTTTTTTAGCGTATTCGATTCCAGACCTCGCCTTCGGCTCTGTCTGGAAACCTCTCACAAGCTAAAAAAGACTTTTAGTCCTAGGTACGAAATGTACTATTCTCTAACCTTTCTTTCACTTTTCGTTCCCACTCACGTCACTTTTTGCGTATTGCTGAGGATTTTATACAATTGTTATGAATAAAATGAAATTTGATTGCTTCGATTGCTGACGAAAACATAAGGGGGTGTTACACAGCAGGAGCTCGTTCAGAAACTCTTCGTTAAGTTTCACTGGTGAGGATTTTGACACTTCTTTCATATAAAATATGTTAAACTCTTCACTTTGGGTAACGAATTTTTAGTTCATGAACGAGTTGTGTTTGTTGTCATGAGTTCGGAATGTGACTTTTGGTCAGCCTGAATGAAAAATGATAAAGGTTTGTTTTTCACCACGTGGCAAAAAATGTCGAATCTGTCAAATAAAGTCAGAAATTTTTCTACCCTAAATCGGGATTGCTGTTAACCTGACGGGATGGAATTTAACAAAAACATCGATCTGTTCTATGTGTTACGCATCCTAATAAACGATTTAATTATGTACAATTTTCCTGAAATTTCCTAAAAAAATACAATATGACCGAGAACGAAGAACGAAAACAAAAACAAAAAAAATTACCAAAAATAAGACGCAATAACAATAAAATCAGAAAGTGTAATATCAAATAATACTAAAATTGGATTGAATTCCCGATAAAAAGGACCGATATTGTGCGACAATAAAATATCGATATTGGAAAACACAAGCAACCTAAAGAACAACATGAGCATAAACATTTTGATCTAATAAGGTTTATTATTTTGGGGGTTGTGTTTTTATGGGATATTGCGAGGGATACATATTCTACCATTGGAACACAATGTTATATTGTACAAAGTCCCCTACTCAAATGTTTTATGTTTCGTTATAAGATTTCTAATGATTTGATTTCTGCCAGCGATGTGCACTGTGTATAGTGTACTTATAGAAAAAGCAACAAAAATATTTCCAATAAATATTGAAGATATTAATTAAGAAAATCATAAATATTTAACGAAATTTAACCAACGATTATACCTTTTCCGACCCTTCACAGACTGCTGGAATTCGTCTTTTTTTTATTGTTATCGAATTTCAATATAAAAAAATATTTTTTCGTCATTTGTGTATGTACGCCATACCAAAGAAAGTTTGTAGTATCTGCTATGCAGGGAAGTGAGAGATAAATTTTTTCATGTTCAAATCCATACGAAATTATATTTGTATCTGAAATAAAAGGAAACAGACACCTTTAGATTCGCTCAAATGACAGTCATTGTTATCGTTACTTTAGATGTCTAATAGACCATGCTAGACCGTTTAAACCGATGATGCCATCTTAATGGATTGCTTCTACATTAATTTATTTGACTGGAAACGTGCACAAATCAAAGCAATTCCGCTAACCACAACGACGTTTTTCGAATTACCGCCGAAAATATTTTAATTTTTGTTGTGTCACTTACGACTACCTTCACAGCAGACTTGTCACAAATTGTTGTTTAACTGAATTGCAACGATTGCAACACAATCTGCTTATGAATTCTATGAGTTGCTAAGCACGTAAATTTTGCAAATTGAACGTAAAAATGCAAGAACAAGGTTACATTTTTTAGAAGAAGAAAAAAAACAAATTATCTGACCGCACACTACCTTTAAGGAGACAAATTTGATTTTTACATTATATTGGAGAATTTGCATCACTTCTGTTTAGAACACTAATTATTGCACACCCGTAAATGCTCCCTTTTAAAAATTTAAACAAAATCACTTTGTATTCACAAAATGTCAGCTCACGTTTGTTTAAGATTAAAAAGTTTCTTTGGCGATTCGAAGTTAATGAAAACAAAAATTCATTGAACTATGGGGTGAATGACATGAAAACTCAAAGTGGCAAAAAGCCGCGAATCATATATTTTGGTCATTTATAAAATCTTTACAGTATCAAGTCTGATCGACAAACGACGAGACACGGGTTTCTTTATTTTCAGTTTTTAACAAATCTAGGCAAAAAATTAGAGAGAAAAAATCATTTTGGCATAGTCTATTACTGCTTTGCTCACGCAAAAAATCGCACTTTCGTAGCTAAGCTGCTACTGCATTGCTGTTTCCCTCCATTTCTTTGATTTGTGTACAATTTCGTATGTCATTTCACAAAACAAACGAGACATATCAGAGAATCCAAGTACTAGGGACTAATCATGCTGCGTGACGCAAGTCCTCTACTACTGGGAATGTACTACATCTACTTCCTTCTCTTCTTTTCGAAGGAAATAAGTGCTAGCAATGCACTAGTAAAACCTACTTTCTTCTCCTTCTTATGTCCAATTGCTGCACAATTTCTTTTCTTGAGCTTTGACCATCCAGCGCCAGCCTCGTTTCCTTGTCAGATTCCATTGAAAATTTTTAGGTTAATAATGAATTGAACTTTCGAAATGTCATTCCTCAAAATTCGAAAATGCAATCCTCGATCCAAGGTCCAAGTGTATATCAATGTCCAAATCGAACCGGTTAGTAGTTCAACAACGTCGTCCGTAACATCAGCTCGGCACAACGTCAACAGCCCAATAACTAATACACACGAATAATTCGATTTTCCTCGTCTGTCGTTTATCATTAATTTAGTGAGGTTGCTAGAGAGGGTATTGGTTTTAATTTATAATCTACCCGATATTACATTGGCGACGGCATTTATTTACACTTGTCAACTTTAGACACACCGGAAAGTGCTAAAGGAGTCGAGGAATACCTCCAAATAAATTTCTAAAAATAAAAAATTTAAAAAACGTCGTCTTAGCATTTTACGTATAAAATTAGGAATTAGTTAATCGTGTCTGAAAGAACAGGTTAAGATACTCACGAAGGCGGGTGGGGTGACACACAAATTTTGACAAATAGATGAAAAATAATAGTTTTTATCAAGTTGACATTTCAAACAATTTTTAATGAGTGTGTTTAATAAAAAGCACATATTTGTCAAATTTTGTGTGTGATTCAAAAAACAAAGGAATTGGGTGGTATTTTGACAGCGTTAAAACGGAGTTTGTTTGCTAGAGAGGGTATTGGCAAAACACAACTTTACAGTTGTAATGTATCAACGATCTGACTATGTTTATTTGACATTCAATATGCAGTGTACTGCTATACTACAGTGAACATATTTACAGTAAATTTTACTGACGTAGACAGTATGAAAACAGAACTGTAAATTAGGTCATTAAGGAGAATATAGATGAATCTTCCCAAAATAAGGAAAATCAGGTGAATGAAGAAGAGTGGGCTTTCTATATTAATTGAACAATTGGACTAAAACACAGATTGTGGCAAAAAAATCGTCTGTGTCTTTTATAACATTTTCGTCTAAAGTTTTCGACTCTATTTAGTTCGAAACGATTAGCAGTATTTAAGCAACACTGCAGATTTTACTCTGTAAAATAATAAATCGGAAAATGCAGAAACCATAATGTGGCCCCCATAACCGTAGAACACGGAAACAGAGGAATATATTGGAAAATTGTGTCAGAAAAAAAGTAACTTCAATTTCGTATACCTGTCCTCGACGGCTGATAATCGCTATAAAATTTATTCATCATCTGAAAACTTAACATAAGTTATCTTACCTTTAAAAAGAACCTTAAACATGTGCACCACTCCGACTAACATAATTTTCGGTTAAAAGTGAAGGAAAATATGCGAATTTGAACAAAATATAAGGGTTTCCATAAATTTTACGGCATTATAAGAACTTTTGTTCACATGACTAGTTGACATAAATTTTACTATAACACACAAAGAGAGAGAGAGACAGAGAGGGAAAAAATGAATGTCCCAAACAACTTAAGATTCAAAAATCAATTTTCTTGATAATGTAAACAAAACAATTGATGTTAAACGTGCCCGAAATTGAAATGGATTTGCACAACTTGGAAGGACGATGTAAGGATTGTATATATCGATATTTACGTGAATGTATATATAAAGTTGACTGGTATGTATGTATGTATCTACCCACCCTTTCATTTACCGTAGAGACTTTAAGGTTCGGAATATATACCAGCCAAAGCATTCGTGCAGTGCCGGCCTAACCCTGTGGGCGCTGGGGCGATTCCCGAAGGGCCTTTTGATTTTTGTATGGATAAAGGGCAACAAAGAGCCTTTCGAAAAATTTCTTTATACAACTTCCAAAGGGCTTTTTTGAGCCAGGCCGGCACTGCATTCGTAGCACTGACTGTTGTAAATAAATACATGTTACATAAATTCAATGTGCCTTGAAAATATTTTACGTGAGAATTTTGATAAATGTTCTACGTGACACAGACCGTCGTCTTATTTATATCGAGTTTATCTGTTTTGTATATAAACATCAATCTCTTACTCGAAACGAGATGAACGTTTAATAAAGTTTTGTAAGTCGTTTTTAGGTACATTTTTAGTGTATCAAAATAATGATTATAAATGTCAGGGAGAAGAAAACGACATGAAAATGTCTATAAAATATTATTATCTTTAAATATAAATTGAATATAAATTCCCGTTTTTGTTATTGAGTTAAGTGAAAGACTGTAATTTTAAACGGAGTAATGTAATATTCATCCTGATGTGGATATTTTGTCTTGATGTAAATCTTTTTAGTAGAATTTTATATGGCAGAGAATTCCGTATAAATTTTGTAGAATAAAATATTTACATTTAAGGTTCATATATACGATTAGAGAGCTTAGAAGCAGAACGGCACGCGTCGTATAATATGTAGAACTACTAAGGCGAAAGGAAAACTAACAGAAACAGAAATAATCGTATAACGTCCATCTTTAATTGTAACCATGTGAGTGTGAAGAACGGTGAGGGCAAATTTTGAATAGGACTTTTACTCAATGTCTAGCAGGAAATTAACGTTCCTAAGCGTATCCAAGCTTCATAATGTGGGTTATTGAGGTGTTTGGTGTCCTGAACGAACGTACATAGAAGAATGACTTGAATGACGTAACACTTTTAAGATTTAACTTTGACATAAGAGTCAAACCACATCAAAACTTTTTGTCGTGAAGGTCGTAAAGTTTTGTCATTGAAACTTTTGACGTTGTCATTATTGACATCTGAAAATTTTTGTCATAACCTCAATTGAAAACGTGAACTGTACACAAAACTTGTCTTTAAACAAATAATTTCGAAAAATTTTACAGTGGTACAGTAGCCTTGCTGTAATATTTACGATAATACTGCATTATTATTCAAAATTTATTGTTTAAAGACAAGTTTTATGTACAATTCACGTTTTCAGTTGAGGTTATGACGAAATTTTTCAGATGTCAAAAATGTCAATGTCAAAACTGTCACTTCACGACAGAAAATTTCGATGTGGTTTGACTCTAAACGAAAATACTTTACGCTATTTATGAATGATCCCCAACCGAAAAAACAGATTGCTGTGGTTTGGCAATCGGCTATGAAAAAATGAGTGTGAGCAAAGATCACGAGTTGTCCGTCTCTCATTTTTCCATTTATTTTTGACGCACGACGATTTTTGATAAATGGTGTTGCCAGCTTGCACCTCAAGTACAAGTGCAACTCCGCTTCGCGTTGCTACATTCTTGGACGTATTCTTCACCCGGATCGAAAACACACCTTTTTGATCCTAGTGACGAAACGTACTATATTAGGCTCTAGACGTGTATTTATGATACGAGGCCGCAGGCCGTGTGTCAAAATCACGACAGAGTAAAGTTAACCAGGCAGGAGCGCTGATTTGACTAGGGACCTGAATAATCTAGTAGCCCTATATTTTTTGCGAATAAAATTTTTCAATTTATGTCAGTGTTCATTTGAGTTCATTTGCATACAGAGTGTATTAGGTCCCTTGTTTGACGTTTCGAAAATGAACCGCTCCTGCCTGGTTTATTTTACTCTGCCGTGGTCAAAATACACATCGGGAGCCTAATAAAGTACTTTGCGTTTACACCGAGATTCATACAACGACTTTTACGACAGAGACATTTAAAGTTTGCAAATTTTGTACTTTATGATGCTGAGTTGCTTATTAGAGAATTTGAACCTACATGTGTGGAATCACTGTACTGAAGAAATTCTAGTAAAAATGTTTTTTTTTTCAGTTAAAATATGCTTAAGCTGCCGTAAGTTGCTTTGTGCAGGCGCATACTTTAAGTAAACCAAGAGATATTTCCAAGTTTCTCAAAAGAAACCTGCACACAGTCAATGAAAAATATAATATGGACAATCCAGAGAAAGGTTAGTTACTATTTAGATGAAATTATGTTTTTGTTAACCGGTAGCTGCGGGAATCGATCAAGAAAACCACCTTTTAGACCGTTACTTAATTTTCGTAATTTATTACAATTCCTTCAATTTGAAGTGTACTGGAAAATCGCCAGTGGAGCTGAACGTGAAAGGTATTTTTTGTATGTGATGCTCTTCTTCCATCAAAAAGAATGTGTGATATTCAAAGACTATTCTTATGCCGGAGCTATATTTGAATTTCGTATGTAGACTTTCACTGACTTAATTAGAACCAGTTAAGCACGCGACTGTTAGATATTTTCGTAACGCTTCCCTTATATTAGCGCTGTAACTTTGTAAAATAATAAAAATTTCATCATACTTTCGATTTAGCTACCCACATTTCCTGACTAGGTCTTTCTAACGAGCCCTCATTTACAAAAATCTGAACACTTTTAGATTAAATTTGAGGAATCTACTCTCAAATTTATCACTATGAATCTTTCCTTCCCAACTTCCTACACCTAACTTCTGTTCATCATACCTCCCGAGATAACAGAATGACTGGCACCTTACTTTAAGACAACTGGGTATGAAGCAAACACTGTTCAAAATTGAAATTTCTATTCGTCGAAAAGACTAAATTGAAAACAGATGTTGTTGGTTGCTCTGTTTAAACAATACTAATAATAAGGTTCTTCAGTGATTCAATGAACTAATTAGATTGATATAGTTTAACACCACTTATACGCCTTATGTTCATGAAACAAAGAAGTGGAAAATAATAATTTTAATTTCCAACTTCGAAAGTTTATTGGAATTTCGAGAGAAAGTTAGTAGTTTTGTTGAACGAGAAACGAAAAACCAATGAAAATCAAAACGAATACGAAAAACTATCTGCAAAAAGTTTTCGCTCTTCAACGAATTCCCACGTAAAAACAACAAAATGAACAAGTAATGGAGATATCGCTCATTTCATGAGTGGTTATTCCATAAAGAAGTTGCAAATTGTAGAAAATTAAGTGATAATTGAATTTTAACTGAGATATAAAATCATGGGTGTACTACCACTTACCATAAAAATGGTCGTAAAGACCGTCGATTTTAGGCAATTGCCGAAGTCGATCGAAAGTTACTATAACAGAAAGTCGTTGTTGCCGAAAACTGTAACTTCTTTCAACAGGGCTGGTACAAAAATCAAAAATGTACTAAGAGCGACAATAAAAATTATTCTAAATTACAACCCTGTGGATATAATGCAATATGCTAAGAGTACTTTTCGATTAAATTCGAAACTTTTCACCGATTTTCCTAACAAAAATTGAAACTACAATCCTGAGACCTGTATAACGAACTGATGTGCAATGTTGTTACCGTTAACGGGAGGGAAAAATTAAAAGAATAATTCGCCCTTTTCCCTGGCATAAATTCAGTCGGTAATTTGTCAAAAACCTTTTATTGTACTTCTGGTTTACCTTGAAAAGTAATGTATGGCTTTAATATATCATTTTAATATCTTGGAAGTTTTTTTTTCTTTCTTCTTTTGTGCGACCATTATAAACTTTTTCGTGCGCAAATACGACAAAATGAACATGGAGTGAGAGCGAAAGGAAATCCTTTATAGAAGTTATGTAATAATTTCTTTTAATAAATGGCACTACGTGTTATAGGTAACCCATTTCCGTTGCATTTTATTGTGGCTTAACATGTTCGTACTTTTCGCAAGAATTTTAAATGATGGCTGGAGTTTGTTTATGGTTATCGTCCCGTTCTCGGTTATATGGGTGATGTTAATTAAAGTTCTCACATTTTTTTGTCTTCTCTCGAATATAAGTTTATGGAGGACACATACTTTTGAAGATGAGTTCGAAATTTGAACAAAACTTTGAAGTTGAACCTCTTAGTAGTTACAGAAGCTGAAGAGCTCGTTCAGGGACGAAATAGTTTTTTATGCATCCGAGTGATAAATGTTTTTTAGGCACTAGATGGGGAGAACATGCTGTAGGCAGAGTGTGACAATACACGTCTTTTGCCTAAAATAGTTATTTTGCAAACTAAGTAGCAAATGGGGGGGTTTTGAGCACTAGATGTGGTGTGGCTTTGCATGAAAATTATGAATATTTGCATTAGCAGGAGATAAAATCTTGAAAGCTTTGCGCACAACACCATTTACTAACTAGTTAGCAAAATAGCTATTTGAAGACTGAAATTCGACGGGTTTCGATACGCAAACTATGATCGAATAGTTCTATTTTCCTGTACTTCCCAAAGAGAGGTATTTGCACACGCGACGTCTTTAAAAGTGTTGTTGTGTTTAGGACAAGCTTACGACAAAAAACTTAGTATCGACAAAAATCATCTTTTCATAACTCGTGACAAAATGTACCATTTTCGGTCGCATTTTGCGTGTTTCAGGCTTTACGCACAAAAATCAAAATATAGAAAAACAGGGGAAAAAAGAACGTCACTCAGATGACTCATGAAAAGGTTCACTTTTCGCAGCACTGCGCTATTGCACAAAGGGTGTTTTATGTTCGAGGAACAGTATACCAAAAATGTCATAAAGATTTTAGATTCAGATTTTTGGTAGAAATGCTTGCTTTGAAAGGTGTCAAGATACGTTTTGGTGTGAAATATAAGATGGAAATGGCCCACATGTCGAAATCCAAAAGAATTGTTATTGCCCCAGGAAATTCTCTGAATAGAATCTTTCGTTGGTCGATGAGTAGTCAAAATAAATGAGTGAGTCAACAACTTCCTTGTACGAATTCCATTTATTGCAGTACGTTTGGTTGTGTGATAGACTACAAATTTCTAAATTCTGACAAAGTTAGGTTAGGTTAAACAAAACATTAAGCTAATTAAACTTCTGTTCGACTACACGTTGACAACTAAATACTTCTAACTTTAAATTAAACTTTACCGTTCTTTAGGCGGGACTAATATGATCCCAAATGTAAATACCTCGTGCAATTTTATGTTCGCGAGGGAAACTGTTTGATAAAAACTAAACTAAATATTTGATCGATGACACATCAATTGAAACGAAGTTTCGTTTGATTGAAACGACAACTTTGACGAGAAAGCTTCAGCCATCTAGGCGTCACTGCTGGCAGCAACAAGAATCTTTAATGATGAATCGTCGAACTTGGCTGGAATACAAAAGAAAAATTTGGATTAGGTCTCTTTCGCGGCGCTATGTGTACGAGCAGTTATCTTGCTGCTCATATCGATGCGAAGGATAAGACTTAATTAAAATTTGTCTGTTGTTCTCTTGCAAAATGTGACAATATAACAAACGAAAAATTTGAATTAGGTCTCATTCTCATTGTTATGTGCAATTGTGCATCTACAGTTACTTTCATGCTTCTCCATATGTCTTCGACAATCTTCGTTGCCACAAAAAATTATTGAAAATCTAAAATCTATCGAACGTTCAGCTAGATATTTTTCAATTGTTCAAGCTTTGTGTGCGCGTTCATGGTTGTTCTTTGACTTGTAATAAAAATAAAACCAAAATTACATTCCTCCCTTTGTTACAGTTAATGTGGTATTTTCGTTTATTAGGCGCAATTACTTCGGTGCTGTTGGTTCTCTAGCTACTGCCACACATATCTACATCATCTACACCAAAAAACATAGAAACAATTTCACTGAATGGAATGTTTCATAAGTTTAAAAATATCTCCCTTTTAGCCATTTTACGAAAACTTTCCACTTCACCAATGCAACAATTGCATTGCGGAGCCGCGGTACATTTCCGATGTAAACGTGTAACGTTTATCTACATTAAGTATCTGAAATACGATTTACGGAGAAAATGCAGAGAATAATAAAAAATTTACGCGGTTAATGTTTCGTGGTAAGACCGTAATTATTTGTTGCCAATGTTAAAACCGATTGTTTCTGAAGAATCTGCACTTTAAAGTAAAATGAAATGTTATTCCATCAAGGAATTATCAGGTAAAGTATTCGTTCAGATCACTAAAGTTGCGACCATCGAAACTTTTAATTGTTTGCATAATGGCTTGTAGTAGGTATCAGTTCTAGGAACAATTGAACAATTAAGTGCAGCATTCTTAAAGAATTAGTAGATTACATTGGATGCTGCGGAGGTAGTTCATTACATGAGGGATCAATTTTGTGATACGAGCCGAACTCACCAGTGTGGTTTTAAGCAACTCGCTTTGGAAACGGTTATTTTGACAGGTGTAAAGTTTGTATTTCCGAGCCGAAGGCGAGTGTCCATTCCACTCAACAAAAAGTACTCTCTGAGAGAGCCGTGAGAGAGCAAACTGTCAAATAAACAAAGAAAAAAATTTAAAAAATTCAATTTTGTCTCTCACACGGAGTACTTTTTTGGTAAGAGGAAACTAAGTATTAAGACTTACGATATGGAAATTATACTGATCTGTTGTATCAGCTCTCTCTCTCTCTCTCTCTTTCTCTCTTGTATCAATTACATCCCAAATATTTGGAATCGTTTGAGCCGTAGGCTTTCATATGTTGAAGGGATGAGTGGCAAAATAGCAATGGTGATAAACGAGAGAGAAGGGCAACCTAGGCAATGGGTTTTATCTACAAATACTGTGCTTCTAAAAGAATTCACGTAAGTAAAATCAACCGAAAATATTCTTCGTGTAATGAATCCTTTTCTCTAGGGGTAAACTGACATGAAATAGACAAATTTTTCATGGGAAAGGCTCTGTGAAAGCGATTCGTTGCATATGGGGGTTTTGACACTTTTTTCATTCATGCTGGAATCGAATTTGCTTAAAAGCCTTTTAGCATCAATTAGGAACAACGACATTGGAAATAAGTGACGAATATTTCAACACTAGTTAGGAAATAGTATGTTGTGTTACAAGTATTGTAATGTTGTCAGCACTAGACCCAAGTTTTACGAGCGGAGCGAGTAAGGAAAATTGGGTCGTGTGCTGAAAAAATCTCATTACAATACGTGTAACACATCATGCTTTGTGCCAACCGAGAATTGAAATAGACAAATGCACAAAAATTCAGAATTTTCATTGTAAACAATCAATCTTCAAATTTGATCGATCACATTGCTTTGCATTTTCTCAAACGAATGCTGTAACAACTCATACAAATTCCATATCAACACTGCTTTGAGTGCTGTAATATCACATCAAACGGGTGCTGAAATAAGTCACTTTACAACACTAAAATGAGTGCTGAAAAGAGTCGTATTTCAATTCTCGGTGGCACAAAGAACATTTGTGCCACCGAGAATTGAAATACGACTCTTTTCAGCACTCATTTTAGTGTTGTAAAGTGATTTATTTCCGCACCCGTTTGATGTGATATTACAACACTCAAAGCAGTGTTGAAATGGAATTTGTATGAGTTGTTACAGCATTCGTTTGAGAAAATGCAAAGCAATGTGATCGATCAAATTTGAAGAGTGATTGTTTACAATGAAAATTATGATTTTTTGTGCTCTTGTCTATTTCAATTCTCGGTTGGCACAAAGCATGATGTGTTACACGTATTGTAATGAGATTTTTTCAGCACACGACCCAATTTTCCTTACTCGCTCCGCTCGTAAGGAAAACTTGGGTCTAGTGCTGAAAAAATCAACATTACAATACTTGTAACACAACATACTATTGTGCCACCGAGAATTGAAATACGACTCTTTTCAGCACTCATTTTAGTGTTGTAAAGTGATTTATTTCCGCACCCGTTTGATGTGATATTACAACACTCAAAGCAGTGTTGAAATGGAATTTGTATGAGTTGTTACAGCATTCGTTTGAGAAAATGCAAAGCAATGTGATCGATCAAATTTGAAGAGTGATTGTTTACAATGAAAATTATGATTTTTTGTGCTCTTGTCTATTTCAATTCTCGGTTGGCACAAAGCATGATGTGTTACACGTATTGTAATGAGATTTTTTCAGCACACGACCCAATTTTCCTTACTCGCTCCGCTCGTAAGGAAAACTTGGGTCTAGTGCTGAAAAAATCAACATTACAATACTTGTAACACAACATACTATTTCGGTTCATTTTACGAAAGTAATTGATGAGATAACAATTCTGTGATAAAATCAAACTCACTTGTGTGTTTTTTGAACCGACAAGCATCGGTAGCTGTCTTACAACATGTGTAGGTGTGTACCTCACCTTATGCATTTGAGTGGAGTTATAGTAGTTGAGGTAGCCTCGAGCCAACGAATTAACCACTCTTCAAGACCACGAGTGTTAAAAAGTCTGAAAAAGGTAATAATTAAAGTGGGAGTAATTAGCATTAGATTAAGATTAAGGTGTAATAGCAGCGTTTCGTGGAATATTTACACTGTCGTGTCTGTTAGCTGTTTTGTTTGGTGAATTATCTGAGTAATTAAAAAACGTAACTGAAGGAACGTTAAAGGGATGCATCAGCAGGCAATTTAAGGCTTTTTTCAAACATCTCTCCTTTTGCCTTTTTTATTTTCTTCTCCATTTTATTTATAATTTCTGGCATGAAAGTTAGATTCTCTTTTATCTTATGCAAATATGCTTCTTATTATTCAATTTCTACTCCGATACATAAAATATTTTTAATAATTTTAATATTTTCCCGAAATTAATTGCTTTTCTTCTTTCCTTTGTGTCTTAAATTTATTATTTTTTTGTTATGAACTTTATCAACATAATCATTTAATAGCATAGGATGGCATGGATGGAATTCTTTTATTGTTTTTAAAATAAAACGAAAAAAAAAATCGTTAAATCTTGGCTTGGTTCTCATACGAATAAAAAACGAAAATCATCCAAAATCATCGCGAATGTTACGAAAAAAATTTTTTTGGTAAAATATTATTACGAAATTGAAATTATTTAGAACGGCGCGCATATATCTAACATTAAACGTAATTTACCCATTTCAATATAAATTATCTAATAAATTCAATTTAAAAACTTTTGACATTATAATGTCGCCGTTGGGAAATTCTTTTTAATAAAAGCTTATGAATTTTAATGGAAATATTGTGTTGTGAGGAGTTAAGATTTTTTTTTCCTTTTCTTTGCTGCTAAATGTTTATTTGTCTTCGAATCGATTGATCGCGTTAAAATCGAGGAGGGCTAATAAATGTACTCCAGCTTGATTTTTATGATAAAATATCTTGGCAAAAGATATACGGCAGTCAATTCGATAGGTGACTTTTTGTGTGCTAATCATGTCCGGAGCGATGGCGGAGGAGTTGACGCAGTCTAACCCCCAAAAAAAGAACGAAGATTTTTTTTTTGAGACGCGGCAACTATGTATAGCCGAATATTTCAGTTTTTGACATTTGGACTTTATCACCACAAAACCTACTCTATCATATTCAAGCTTCAAATACGAGCAAAACGAGCTATCACTCGACTATGTAGGTTTAAAATTGCCTGAGATACATCGTTTTGAAATTGGTCACTTTTCATACAAAATAGGGTACGGGCACCAGTATTCGGCCACCACCCAGCTATCGGCCACTTCAGACTTTACGAATTAATAAAACAATTAAATCAATTAATAAATTAATTAAAATTATTTTCTCCAGCAAATGTATCGCATTAAGATTATTTGTGTATAGTTATCGGTCCCAATAATTATTTTAAAGTTTCTTAATTGCTGTTGCAAAGTATTCATGCCACCAAACAGAACAAAAGTAAACGCTTTTATTAAGCAATCAAAGAATTGTAGTGCACTACTTGAGGAAGTATTTTTCGCATAAAATTTAGTTTTTCTGTGCGGCTATGTGTTTAAATCAATTAATTAAGGATTATTTCATTGATTAATGATAGATTTTGATCATTTTTCACCAATAAATCCGTTAAATCCACGTAATTTGTTTGTGGCCGAAAATAGGGTACATGTTTTCTCTACAAAAACTAGTTATCGGCCACATTTTATTTCACATTTAATTCACTTTGGATTCATTGTTTTTGCGGTTTTTACTCGATATTTAATTAGTTTTGAACCTCAAATATCACTAAACATCAACGGATACTCGAAAAAAGTAAAATTCGCTGAATTATTAGCCATCCAAGGTGATGTAAAAATTGTAAACAAATTCACGATACATCCAACGTGTTTCCTTATGTTTCATTATGTATTGTGTGTGTTCGTGTATGAAAAAACGGCTCATCATTTCATTGCAAAAACGTTTCGATAAACTAGTTAAATCAATGCTATTTGGTGATTTTCATCATTAATATTAGGTAATTAGTCACAAGAAAGTGTTTTAACTGTGAAAATAATTATTTTATCAATGAAAATTAATAACATTAGACGCTTGACAGATGTGGCCGATAACTAGATCCGAATAGCCGAACACTGAAAATTGTGGCCGATAACTAGAGAATTTGTGTTTTTCGACTTTGAGATTTAATTAAAAATATTAAATAATTTATTAAATATCCGTAATTATCATTAAAAAAACTTAATTAAATGCTAAATCCAATTAAAATTCAAGAGACAGATATTTGTTTTAAAGATATTTGTAATAAAATCAGTAAAGCCAACAACAATTCTTATTCGGCCGAATACTGGTGTCGGTACCCTACATCAAATTGACTTTCTCCAAACAATCAAAATCTGCAGAGGCGTGCGACCCATCAAATGAAAGGTATTCGTCACACGATTCGAAAAAAAAATAATTAGACAAATCAGTGCAGATTCGGTTGAGCTAGAGTGATTAGAGTGGCCAAATTTTGAGCTACTCGAGCGTAGGATGAAAGTACTAATATTTTTTTGGGTTATGAGAGATAGAGAGTTACTTACTTCGGCAAAGTCTCAGAGTTTTACGAGTAGAACAGAAGGGCATATGTGAAAAATGTCGAAAGTTGGAAATGAGTGGTTCACAGTTAAATTGTGGAAAGGTTAACTCAACCAGTATTAGATATAAGAGTCTTTATCCCTTGACTGAAAGTCAGGGTATTACACCAGAAAATACCGAAAAATCTGGGTAACAAAAAGGTTCACTGTGATTGATAATGTATGAAATGCTATGACAAACGTTAAATGTGGGTAACAATTTTTCGTTGAAGGCACGATAACTTAAGTAATTCTCAACCAATTTGGATGATCCGTTTTTTTAAATACGTGAAATTAAAATCTTAAAAAGGCTAAGTTCGAAGATGGACTATCGCACTTTTTTATTTTGTGAAAAGGTCCTCGTTCCACATTCACAAAACATACCTCGCATCTACTTTGATGTAACAAAAAGAGAATCAAACAGAATAATAGACAGCTCATACGAGTGGGAATCTAAACGAGTCATATTTTATTTTTATGATTTACGGTTGATTGAAAATCTTGAAAATTGAAAATTTCTAAAAAAATTGAGAACGAGAACTCAAAAAGTGGTCAAAAATCATTCCGCTTTACCACTCGATGGTTTCCAAAGACAAATTTTAACGGCGAAGAGCTGTTTTCAGAAATTTATTGGCACGTCAGGGACAATATTATTGTAATTATAAATGTTCTTGTCCAGAAATATAGCATAGACACAAAAAAAATTAATCAAAAATACATTTAGAAAAATGTCAGTCAAGGGATTATCAAATTATCGATAACCGTTTGATTTACAGCGATAAACTCTCTAAATGACAGTCTTATTCTAAATCGCTTATTTCTGTAACTTCTCTCATTTCTTCATAACGAATATATATAGAGAAATGAGAGAGAATTAAGAGAAATAAGAAACTAGAAAAAGACGGTCATTTAGAGAGTTTATCAATGTATCAATTATCAATAATTTCTTTCAATCGATATTATCGATAATTTTGAACGTCTCCCATGCCTAGCGCAATTTTTTTTGGGCAAAATCTTTCTTTCTAGAATTTGTTCGGTCAAAATTTTGCTTTTACAATTTTAGCATACAAGCCCAGAAGCTCAAAAGAATCACCTACAGCGATATCAGTTGTTTTGAAGGACCTGAGCCCATCCTGAGCCCATTTTTGCAAAATTTCGGTAAGGTGTTTTCATCACGTTTCAGGTGTATCAGAATCTGCAATAAAAAAATTTGACCGGGAAGGTCGCGAACAAAGTTTTTCCACACACACAAAATACATCAACCAGTCATGTATTGTCATGCATTCGCATTTCAGAATATTTGTCGTAATTTAGGCCCTTGGCATGAAACGTTGTGTCAGTTAATTTACCTTCAAAATATTTGAAGTATTTGATAATTTAACTTAGGTCACGCCAAGATACCAGTTCTATTCTATGTAAAGTTCTCGACATTTTATGATCAAACGCACTCATTTTCATATTATTTTTACATGGATAATGAATGAGTTCAAGATAAATTAACCGATTTTGAATATTTTTTTTGAAGGCTATACCTGGTATGCCATGAATGTACAAACCGGGTATGGCCGATTCTTCGACATCGGTTAATTTAGTAAACTTTCGCCCCTCAAAATTGGCATTTCTTTTTAATTTTCGCTCTCGTATGAAGTATGAAATAGTATTTTGCATAACAAGGGGCGAAAGTAAAAAAATTCAAACGTGTGAAGTTTGCAGCCCGCGCCGCAGGCACACATTCACTTGCTAATAAAACATTTGGTTATCGTCAACACAACACTACACTCAATGCGTACTTTCAATCAAGTGAACATGTGCTTTCGTGACATATGAGGACCGAAAGTAAAATGATGACAGTGACATTTACTTTTGGCCCGCAAATACGCAAGCCCACGGGGCGAAAGTAAAATGATGACAGTGACATTTACTTTCGGCCCAAGGCCGGAATTTTTTTACTTTCGGTCACCATTTGAGGACCGAAAATACAAACTTTCGCAGTATTTGGCATAAAAAACTTAATACGTCACGCGAAAGTGAAATGTCCTTGTGACGTAATAGTTATTTTCATGTGTCGGGGCCGAAAATGAGGGAGTTTCGAGATTTTTCTTGGGTTTTCGACCCCTTACATGAAAAATTTTTTGAGTATCTGTTTTGGACGATTGATTTTAGGCACTTTCGCATGTAGCCCTCACTTCGTTCGGGCTACAACTCGCGAAATTGCCTAAAAACAATCGTCCAAAACAGATACACAAATAACTATTACGTATCGATTGAGGAGGCCGAAAGAGTTACGTATTAAGCTTTATATGCTGCCTACTGGGGACGAAAGTTGAAAAATGTAGGTCCAAGGGCCGAAAGTGACAGAAAAAAGTAAGCCAAAGTGAGCCCTTGGGCTTACATTTTTCAATTTTCGTCCACAGTAGGCAGGCATTTGGTTACAATTTGTTCTCATTTCCAGGCTGGGCAAGATGCATTTTCTTTCATTTTTGTCTATGTAATCCATTTGTCCACTTCCCAATTATGAGGTTAAGTTTTCTTTACATTTCTATGCATTTGAAAAAAAAAACTTCTCCAAATGATACAGTTATTCGAGAAGACACAACGGTTTCATATTTCCGTTGCACATCTAACCGTTTCCCGGTGTCACACATATTTTTTTGGTTGGTTAATCTTGTCTCGGTATGAAATCTAGAAGTATTGCAAATACATACACCATTTTGATTTAAAAATATTAAATGACAATATGGAAGAGAAATTTTTATTTTGAAGTATTAATGGTCTCATAACATTACTGCAACGCAAGGAACTGGTAAGAAGTTCGGTTATACAATATGTATAATGGCATATACATGAGACATGCATGCATAGAATCCGCATTATCCCTGTTGTGCAATAATGCAATATGCCAAGCGAAAATGTGTATTAAACAAACAGTGTATGCATGTGTGTATATGAAAAATGGCAAGAAAATCCCAACGAAATGCTTTAAAAATAAAAGGAAAGCTTAATATTGGAGTTTAAAGGAGCGTTCGGGTAAAGGTGCTTATAAACGAAAATGGAATACGTGTAGCACTGATTGAAAATGCATATCTCTTTTGTGGCTACATTTTTATTTGTTTTATCACATTACAGTTCTAACACCGCACCGTGAGTTCGGACTTTGTACATAAAAATATGTGGTGCGTTCACTTTCGCAACTTTGCTGTACGGACAATCTGTCAAAGTTGCACGAGTGATCTAGTACATTGCCTGAACTAAAACATCCATACTGGTCTTTCTGTCAGTATTTCGTGTTAACGTACTAGATCAGAAAACATTTTTTTATGAAAATTACCCTTCATTCGGGAGTTACTAAGCTTTATAATCTTCGCCGAATATATTAGAGACCTCACTCACATTTAATTATCGAATGCAATTTTTTGAAATGAAGTGACAATAAAATCTTGAATGTACTAGATGAACGTACAATCTCCTCCGAACGGTATAAGTGATCTTGTTCACTTTTAATTGGCAATTGTATTAAGGAGATATTTTTGCGAATATCTCAAATGGAAAGTTTTTGAAGTGATATGAGAATGAAACTTGTGTATGATAGAGATGTTTTTCGAGATATTGAATGGCCAAACCCCGAACGAAAATCACCTTTCCTTCAAATAGTTTGTTTACAAACAAATAGTTCGACATCTTGTGAGGACCAACATAACAAAACGTCGCTCGTATAAGACCCGCTTTATACTGGAAACTGCATCTGGTGTATAATAAAAATGCTTCTTCATAAATAATCCAGTTGTACCCGACCAGTTCATATTATTATTTTCTCTTCTATACCTAATAATGAGCAAAATTTTATTATTCCGTCCAGATGTTGTGTCGAATATAAATTCAATTTATTATATTTCTGGTGTATGGAAGCGAATTCTTGTGCTATTTTCCGGATGCTTGATGTTTTCCTTCTTAGTAGAAAATAAGAATCAGATTATTTATCTCAGCTAGCAACGTTCTGAAAATTTTAGAATTAATGAGAGTTGAGTTTGTATCTTCAATTTCGACTATAATGTAGCTGCAAAATGTTTCTTATTATGCCGCACTCATGCTCATCATTAGTATACGAACGATGGTAGCTTTTCAGTTCTCTAACATTTTTTTGTTTGACATTTTGCTTCGGATACTATTTATTACCGAAGAAAAACGCGAGAAAGCTTTTTGGAACGTAATTTCAGTTTTTAGTTCATCGCTTTTCCGTCCAAATCAAAATAAAAAGCCTCTTGTATCGCTCTAACTTTGTTTGTTTACATGGACCAGGTGGTCAAACAACTGAATCGAAATAGTGCACAAAATTGAAAGTCGGCAGCTGTAATAGACATCATCATTTTTATGTCTTTCAGAAACTTCCGTTACACTCAACTCAAAATACTTATAGGACTTCCTACTCATTGTTTTTCTTAGTCCCACAAGTACCACACTTGAGCCAACTGGCATGGCGTAAAGTGCGTGCACACAATGTATGTATGTAATATGTTGTGAGTAGTAGAACTGTTGGAATCTAAGAAAAACAACCAAAGACATGAATTTCTTGCTAAATATTTTGAGGTGAGTGTACGTAACTACATACCTTTTGGATAAAAAATTGGAAACTTGTTAGAACACTTGGCTTCAAATTAATTTCTTTTGTGAAAAGTCATTAAAAATGTTTAACGGTGATGGAGGTTCACTCAATTCCAAAATTCAAATCGAGGAGCTTAAATTGATTGACAATCGAGGAGGGTATGCCTTGATAGCTGTAGGACTGAATTAAAGTGCAAATAAATTGTTTGCACTCGTTTTGCCTTAATGTATTTGAAAATACATTCATCTTGTTAAAGCGCCCTGCAGTAGGAAGATGTAAATAACGTTGTTTTGTCAGTGGCTTTCCGTTGCATTATTATAGGCCATGTGTGAGGTTCCATATGTTTTTAAATTTAGCTTCCCGATCGTCTTTACGGTAACTGATAATGGAATACTGTGGTTGGAACAAACCAAATGCAGTTACAGGTTGTGAAATTTCATGATGAATTTTCTTCAGCATTTTTTTCAACTGAAAAACATCTGAAGCAAATTCAGATTCAATCAATAAATAGACTCATCATCTCACCTTTTCAGTGCAATTAATTAAATTTCTGCAGTTTTTGTCTGATTGATTCGAGAACATGTCTTTCATAATTATAAAAATGGAAAATAGAGTGCCGGTGTCGCTATAAATAATATTTTTGGATATGAATTATTCTCCGAAAACTAAAACTTGCATTGACTCAACCAATTTAAAAATGTAGTAATGTAGTGCACTTGAGATACACTGTAGAGGGCGTCACTTTTCTATGAAAAAAGAAAGTAAAGATAACGAGTTGTCATCTCATTTTTCCATATTTTGACGGATCGTGATCTTTGCCAACAGTATTGCCAGCTTGCAACTTAGCGCCAATTGTAACTGACGAAATAACGAAAAATTTAAACGTGAGTTACACTCCGTTTACTGAGCGAACTGTGGAAATTGCCATTATAATGCATTTACATGGTTTCTCGGCTTGATTTCCACTTACAAAAAACCACTCCGATTTGCCTCCGTTTACCTAAACCACGCGTCGTTTTTATTGTCTAAAGTGTAAACGGAGAGAAAATGTTAGTGGAAATCAAGACTAATTCCACGTCGCGTCACTCCATTCACTCACCGTTTTCAAAAAGGAAAAATGCTCTATCTCTCTCTTTTTTAATTGTTTTAGCATAATGCTTAGCTTCCTCTTACCAAAAAAGTACTCCGTGTGAGAGACCAAATTCAATTTTTTCTTTGTTTATTTGACAATTTGCTCTCTCACGGCTCTCTCATGGAGTACTTTTTGTTGAGTGGAATGGACACTTAACAGAGTGACGTGCGTTTCGTGTTTAAAGGCATTCGCGCACTCACCCCAGAGAGCAAAAATTTTTGCACTAAGAACGATTTTCTCACGGTGGTTTTCTCATGTGATTCACATAATTGACCGTTTAATTCGAATAATTGGAGTAATTTAGGTACCAATGCCGTATAGATAAACAAAAGGAACTTTGAAAGTTCAATTTTGATTTCTTCAAACTAACGATTCCCGCAACTCCGAGTAGAAAATCGTTCTGTATGCCTTGATGTAACCGCCCTTTTTTATTGCAATTCCTCTCAGTTTGACGTTTGGCCCACAGATTATTTAAAATTACCTGGAAATCAATCTCAAAGAAGGAGACAGCCTTTTTATGCATGAAGAATCTATTCAAAGCAATTCGCTTGTTAAAGATGGTTTTCGGCCCATGGACTGTTAGAAATTTAGACTTTGTTTTCTCTTTTCCCATTTTTTAGACGAACAATATATTTATATGCTACGTGCGTCGAAAAATCGTACTTTCCATGTTTTGAGCACTTCTTTCGATGCCCTCAGCATGTAAAATCCATTACATAACTCGGGATAAAAATGAAAAGTCTTGTTTTCGTGTGTTTATTGACCTCGGCTTCGCCTCGGATCAACAAAATTCACACGAAAACTCTACTTTTCATCTTTTTAACCCTAGTCATGTAATAGTACATTACTATGCAAGGGAAGTAAAGTGATATCTCGTATCCAGATGAGAACAAGTATTCGAGGGCGGCAGCCCGAGGTACTTTTACTCATCGTGATACGAGATATCACTTTATTTTCCGTGTGTAGTTTTGTTACAAGTATTGTAATGTTGATTTTTTCAGCACTAGACCCAAGTTTTCCGTACGAGCGGAGCGAGTAAGGAAAATTGGGTCGTGTGCTGCAAAAATCTCACTACAATACGTGTAACACATCATGCTCTGTGCCAACCGAGAATTGAAATAGACAGATGCCCAAAAAATCATAATTTTCATGGTAAACAATCAATCTTCAAATTTGATCGATCACATTGCTTTGCATTTTCTAAAACGAATGTTGTAATAACTCATACAAATTCCATAACAACACTGCTTTGAGTGTTGAAATATCCCATCAAACGGGTGCTGAAATAAGTCACTTTACAACACTAAAATGAGTGCTGAAAAGAGTCGTATTTCAATTCTCGGTGGCACAATATATATTACACACTTGTCACGAAGAAGTCGAGGCTTGCTGAGACTGATAGTGACAAGTTTGTACTCTATTTTATCACATAAGCGAAAGCGAGACAACAACATAGACCTGAAGTGTAATTTTTCAATTAAACTTCTAATTAAGAAATTTTGACATCCGAACACCGCGCGTATGTGATAAAATGAGAGCTCTTCCTTTCATTTTTAAATATGCTGAGTATATCGCGTATATTCTGAGTATATCCAGTATATCGAGTATATCTTCGCATATTCCGTATATCGAGTATAAGTCGCATGAGTTTGACAACCGCTACATTCAGAAAAATGAAATTTTTTAAGCGATGGATTTCGATCAAACAAAATGCCGTTGTGTAGCTTGTGATCTCAGGAGTCTGGCAAGGTAATTAGTTTTTCAATAGGACCAATATGATTACATAAAACTATGTGCACTATCCGTACTACATTCACCCGTGGTTGAAAGTGTAATTTTACGATATTTAACAGCCAATGAATTATATCTTTAAACGGCTACTTTATGAAGTCGAAAATATTTTGCAAATCTTACGCAAGTATAAACACACTCACCACCTATTTATGTAATATGATGTGAACCTCTACTTTCAGCCTCTTTACCCTTTGAATAAATCTTTTGAAATTTATACCGTCGATCCACTAAAACCCGTCCTTATAAATATCAAAAGCTTTTAGAGAGAAAAGAGAGTTACAGCAAAAAAAAAAATAATGTTTTATTCGAAATACCTCTAAGGCTCTTTACCATATATACAATTTCATTTAAATTCTCGTCATTCGTTGCTGTTTTTCAAAGTTTTTTTTTTCTTCTTCATTTTGCTATTAACAATCAACATTGCTTTTAATTTGAATAATAGACGAGAGCGTATTTAATGGAAAAACATATTTATGTTATGTTTTGAAAGTTTCGTTTACTGTGGTATGGGGGCCGCATACCGTTCGTTGGATGTGCTTACATACATTCTACGGTTGTTGTTTTTTTTCCTTCTTGGTACAACAGTGAATACGTTTTTGTTCCAGTATTTTATACATGTCGTTGAAGGTAAGTATTTCTTGTTATTTATACGAAATGAAGAAAAGGCGCAACGTATACCGCCTATCTAACATTAAATATGCATTAGTTGGTAGGTAAATTACAATCAGGAATTTATTTTCAGACTTATTTTCAAATGACTCATGACAGTCTCCGTGTGGCTGCTCTTTAAAAACATTTTTTGTTAGTTTCACTATTCTATGTGGAAAGGGGTATGGTACGTTCACGGTTCAATCGAAAATAATTAGCTTTCTATGTTTCCACTAATTGTTAAAATTCAAATATTTTCCAATTTAACATCGCCGAAATCTCCATCCCCCAAACTTTAAACCGCAAACCTTTTTCTAATTCCGATTGAATGAAAATATATATTTCAATTCAGAGAGGTTACCAACAGTTATTGACCCTGTGTCATTCGGGTTTTTGCCGTGCATGATATCCAATTCAATTAAACGTACTACCAACGCACTTCGAGCATGAGTGATGCTCTAAATAGGGCGGGAACTGAAACTGGACAGTGTACGATACTTTATCTTGATTTTAGAAAAAGTTTCGGTAGCACTGGATTCCATAGCAAAAAAAAGAACATTGTGGCTATCGGCAACTCTAACCGCATTTCAGTACAAAATTTCAACCGAACTGAAATTGCGCTAAAGTGTTGTATGAAAATTACAGCAAAGTTCAGTGGATTTTTGCGATAACGGCCACAGTGATCGGTATCGGTGTAACCTCCTCATATAAAACCTTGATAAATAGCTTCATAAATGCGATCAATGTGACAAAAATATGCAAAAAATCGAAAGATTTCAAGTATAAATGAATAAAAACTTCTAGAAATTGTCGGCACAATTAAAAATGCATCGGCGACGGTGGCGGCTGCTCATAATAAGAATTTTGTTTTTAATCTGTTTAAATCGAAGGTGTCCAAATGAGAGAATGTTTGGGAAGAAGGTTATGAAATAGTCCATTATGTCAAAGACGATTTTGAAATCTTACCTGTGGCAGGTAATCTGTCTCCAGGTAATGTTTTTTCTCATACAAAAAACAAAAAACCTGCTGCAGATAACTTTATTTTCCATATGCATTAAAGTGGAGACCAATTACCTGCCACAGGTGAGATTTTAAGATCTTTTTGTCAGTGTGCCCACTACATTTTCTGTAAATAACCTCCATACAAACTATTTTGTTTGTATGGAGGTTATTTAATTTTCTGGAATGCCATTAAGTTGCTAAACAGCATACAGATCTGTCACAGGGCAATTTTCTTGCAAAGGAATAGTTGAGACACAATTTTCTTGCGAAAGAATTCACGCCGTAAGTGTGCCTAAAATTTTGTTTTGACGATTTTGAACATGATGATTGATGATCTCTATCGTCTGCATCCTCAGACAGCTCCTTGAGCTCTGATAATATAAGACATATTATGTCTAACAAAAATTCTTGTTTTTTGTTTATCTACGACTTTCCCGCAGCTTTGTCGATGCAGTTGATAGAGATTGCAGAAGGTGAACCGTAATACTCTGATGATTAGATCGCCACAAATCTACCACACTTTGATTCGCGGCAGCACTCTAACAAATAAAACATTCAATTCAAAGCTGCAGACAAATAGTTTAATTAAACATTCAGGCGTGTACTACGTATTGATGTTTGACTAGTTCACCTAAATTGCATTTTCTCTGAACGTTATTGTTACACGTTTCTCGTTTCTTATGCCAATAAACATCTAAAGGCATATCAATGCACCTATAGGTGATAGTAAAATAAGTTCATCTAAAGTTTATGTTTAAAATAAAGTAATTTCGCTTAAAAAACCCTTACAAAATCGTCGTTAGGAGGTACAGAAGAATCATCATCTCCATCTGTTCAACAAAGTTTTTCCAACCTCGATTCGAAAGCGATAAAGAAAGTTTTTCCGACACAAAATAAAAGATTCGATTTAGATTCAACTGATTGGGTGTCCCATGGGTATTATCTCACATAAATCAATTATTCAGTCTTCCTTGACGATTTATAGTAAAATCTCTTCAACATAAATTTGATTTTTGTTTTCCCCGTATTGTCAGATATGTAAGTGGAAATGTCTGTGCATTATATTTTGTGTGTTGATAGTGGAACAACGTTCGATAATAAATAATTTCTGCGTACTTAAGTGAACTGAATTGTCGTATACCAGGAATTTATTGCTTTTGTGTGCAACCGTTTCGATTATTTTCCTTTCTGTACCGAATCAATGCACCTAAATGCAATCACGGTGAGCTTGAACACAAGTCATACTACTTGTATCCTGCACATAAAATGTTCTTTATTGTGTACGATGAGAGGGTATTGTCGTGAGATAATGAATCGGTCGGGAGACAAATGAATCGGTTGTGACGTTTTCATCAACACACTCTTATTTATTACAATAAAACTATGTTTAAAATAGCCCAAGACACACAAGGTGTATATTCCCCTCTTGCTTCGTCCTCGGTGTAGAGGGCAGTCCCGTGATTTATAATCACATAAAAAGAAAATGGAAAGTTCGGCAAAACATTGAGAAAAGTCGGATTTGATAAAATAGTTACCCATGCATGTGTATTTCCTACCTGTTAGTGCGTATATAAACAAATATCGAAATTATAGTAGATAAACACACTTGGTGAAGATCGAGACACATGCATGACATGTTTGATATCGTCATGACACAAGTAGTATGACTATGTTCAAGCTCACCGTGCAATGTTAATTCCATTCGTTTCGCTAACTTTTTCAACAAATATTTTCGTTCGCATTTGCGCTGGCAACTTTTACCGACCGAACATTGTGTTAGTTAATGTAGAATTGAGTAAAAATTAATGGGAAATTGTCGCAATAAAAAAAGAAAGAATTAAATCGAAGCTTTTATGCAAGAGACAAAGCGAATTTCAACTCAGCGAAAATTATGCAGTATTTTAGTTGAAAACATGGAATATAATACGAATGTCAAGAATACGAACTTCACCAAACATTATAATGTCTTACTGAAAGATTTACACATTTTATCGGCATTGCTCAATATAAAATATCTTTATTTCAATGCTAAAAACTTACGGCAGGTAGGGGCATTCGAAAGTATAAGTATACGATGGATGATATACAGCAAAAACCTATAGAATCGAAAGCTCCAATGGAGTCACATTTTCGTTTGATTTATTTTCAACACGAAATTGAATTTATTGTACGTAAGCTTACAGTAAAGACTAGGTGATAAATAGCAAATCATTTGCTTACATTTCTGAACAAGTCATTTGTTACAAAACTATATATTATGTGTACCGTTACCGTATCCACTATATTGCTGCTATACCTTTATAGGCATAGTAGATATCGTTGTCGCTAGTTGTGTATTTTGTTGTTCGGGCAAATATAGCTTTCCTTCCGTACGTTTTAAGGGTATATAACAAGCATTTTGTGTATTTGTTTTGCGACATGCATGCATGATGGATAGATTCGCATCATTCATTCTTTGCATGAAGCAATAAGTATGATGTGCAGAAATTGCGGAGTATCAATATACGTATAAACCCGCTGTGCATATATTCTGAGACCCTGCTTATCCGATGCAACGTTTGCTAAAGTAATTTAATTTTTCACAGCATCATATCGTCTACATACCGTGATTCCGTTTGCACGATAAGATCATTCAATATGGACTTCTTCAATGAAATTTTACTTTTGTACACTCGTTTACACACTGCCCTATGCACAACAGTATTTTATGTCGCCCAAAACCACTTACAGTGGAGGTGTGACGCAATCCCTTTTATCCACTTACAAAAGTACTGATATCAGTGGGGGGACGCTTTCAGCTTCAAGTCGCAAAAAAAAGCAAAAATTTCACCAAAAAAATTGTAGAAAAAAAAATGTAAAAAAAATTTGTTTAAGGCCAGTTCATGGTCGCATATATCGCAAAATTGTATGCGAGTATGAACTGGCCTTAAGAAAATGGTTCAAATAAGGAAAAATATGGAAAAAAGCCGAATCATCTGCCACCTTGTGAAGCAATTAAAAAAAAAAATCTAGAATTTTTGTGGGTGAAATATTGCTTTTCTCTTTGCGACTTGAAGCTGTAAGCGTCACCCCCACCGATATCCAACCAAACTACTTTTATTAAGGTGGTGAAATAATCAAGTATCCTTTGGAATTTACATGTACATTACAGCGTAGTCAGTCAAAATGTAGAACAGTGTTTGTAGAATACAGAGTGCTGAGAGTTTTTTTTGCTAGAGAGAGTATTGGTATACCGCAATAAACTTTCTATCTGCCAAATTTTCCGAGTTCATAGCTTCCAAATAGACGAGTTTTTAGGAAAGCCATGAACCACGTGTCGACTAGTATGTGAAACTCTATAACTTTGTCTTTTAAACAAACTTTCTATCTGCCATATATTCCGAGTTATGGCTGACAGCTCGCACTTAGAACGCTCATAGCTCCCAAATAGATGATTTTTGGTGAAAACCCGACACACGTATCGACTAGTATGTGAAACTCTATAACTTTGTATTTTAAACGAACTTTTTATCTGCCATATTTTCTGAGTTATAGGTCCCATAGCTCAATAGCTTAAAACGTTCATAGCTCCGAAATTATAAGCTTTTAAAAAATCCCTTCAAATTAGTTTCTTAGAATTATGTCCTTGACATTACCTTGAATATTTCAGCCGAATCCACAGATTAATTCAAAAGTTTCGTTGTAACAAAGTAACAGAAGGAAAGCTTATCTAAGTGGTCATGTATGAATGAGAGTAATCTCCCAGAAAACAAAGAAAATCAGAAAGCTTGGGATCTCATTATCATCAACAAAACAGTCAATTCTCTGCAACTTTCAACCGAAGAACAAAAGGCACGCTACAATGCATCTCTTGCAAAAGAATCTAATGGATGGCTCACTGTCTTACCATCACGACATATCGGAACTTTACTTGATGATAACACTTTCCGAATCTCGGTTGGATTACGTTTGGGCTTAGACATATGTATTCCTCATCAATGCAAATGTGGACGCCAAGTGGAGAAAAATGGATTACACCGAGGTCTTCAATCTGCTTATTTTCCATCCAAATTAGAGCCACCACTGTTTCGAGACAACGCAAAGAGAGCAGACGGAGTCACTTTAATACCATGGAGTCATGGCAAAATGCTCGTATGGGATGCAACTATCCGTGATACACTTGCTCTTTCATATCTTCATTCATCTTCGTTAAAGACAGGCAGTTTGGCAAATAGAGCAGCGACGGAAAAAAGAAATGATTATAAAAAGTTGATATCGGACAACTACATCTTTTTGCCTTTCGCCTGCGAGACATTGGGACCATGGTGTGAAGAAGCTGTTAAATTCATCGATAAATTAGGAAACCTGATTCACGTAGTTACAGGGGAAAAAAGATCGAAGCAATACTTGAAACAGCGAATGAGTATTGCCATACAAAGAACCAACGCGGCAAGAGTAATGGGGACGTTTGACAGTACAGCAAAGTTGGATGAAATTTTTATATTATTTCTAATGATGTTATAAATGGTATTAATTGTTTGTTTAAATTAAAATGAATTCTACAGAAGGACAAAGGTTGGTAAAATTAAAATTCATCTATTTCAAAATGTATGAAAATCCATTTCTTCATACAAATTTCCAAGGTTTGAAATTTAATATCTCGGCCAAATCTTAACCTTATGTGGAGTGTGATAGCTTGTTGAGCTCGTATGGACACCCAGATTATGAATAAAATAAGTGGGTGGTAGCAGGAGCGGAGGGGTAAAAGTCAAAAAAGTTGTGTATATATATTCGTCACTCCTGCGGATTTTTTTTTTCAATTTTTTTATTGTGAACGGACTTGCATCACGGCCCTTCACTAACGTAGGGCCATGATTGCGATTAGAATTGTGTAGGATTTCAACATTCAATTCATTCCGTCATCCGAAAAGAAATTTAGTAATGCGATTCCAGAGATATGATAAAAGTTGGAACGTCACAGGTATACCAACTTATCATTACTCTGTGATTCATGTTTATATATTTAACTTTGCTTTGCTTTAGAAAAAAACATAGCGTTTGATATCTATATTAAATTTCCCAATTCATTAAAGCTAATGTAACACATCAATAGGTGGCAGGGTAATTTCTTTATTCATACATACATAAGCGTACACATGCAAATTTTGGGGGCGGGGGCAACAACGTGAAGGCAAAGTGAAATTTTATTATATTGAAAAAAAAAGCTGTGAAATATTTAGCGGAAGCCAAATTTAAGTCATGCGTCCAACTTTTATCATATCTCTGGAATCGCAGTGATGCAAGTCCGTTCACAAAAAAAAAAGTGAAAAAAAAATCCGCAGGACTGAGGAACATATAAACACGAACATTTTGACTTTCCCCCTTTGCTCCTACTACCCTCAAAGTATTTTATTCGTAATCTGGGCTTCCATACGAGTTCAACGAACTATCACACTCCACATAAGGTTAAGATTTTCCCGAGATATTAAATTTCAAACCTTGGAAATTTGTATGAAGAAATGGATTTTCATACATTTTGAAATAGATGAATTTTACTAGAAAAATGTGAAAAAAAATTTTGTGACTAAGTAACGTGGCGCAGAACCTATAAGCACCCGTACATGTTCAACGAGACACATTTGTTTAAAAAATTGCTGAATTTTTGAGTGAATTTCATGTATTTCAATAACTTTCGATAGTTAGATTATATGGAAGAGTGGACTCCTAAACGTTTCTGCAGATTTTCTTGAGTTTTAGAATGTTGGCTAATCTTGGGCACTAGATTACCTTTATCTTTTTATTTGAAAAAAATGGTATTACCATTTCAGGACTTTGGTTTTGTTTCCATAACAGCAGTTTTGCACGTCACGTTCGACATGGGTGAGTTGCTTCAATGATGGCTCCTAGACATTGGGATTTGAAGTGATTTCTCTAGCAGTTCTGTACTTCTTCAGGTTTTTGGTCATATTGGGGTTAATTTCGCCTATGCTCCAATGATGATTCCTGGACATTGGGATCCGAGGTGACTTTTACAGCACTTATCGGACGTAAAAATTAAGAACAAGTAGTTTCAAAATATCAGTTAAAACAATCTAAAAGGGTGACGCCAACACACTCCAAGAACAGGCAGAAGGGCAGATTTTTTTTTGTCTTCTTTTGCTATGCATAAAAAATGCATGAGAATCGACGACATATTTTTGTGGTCGGCAATTTTGTCAATTTTTATCTATATTTTTGCATGACAAAATTAGGTTTTTTTTTCACCGATGTTATTATAAAGATGAACATATTTGTATAAAATGATAAACATTTGGTGTGATAAAAAAGTATTTCACCGAATGTTCGTTTTCAAATGCATTTGCGGCATTCGATATAGTTTCTTTTTTTGCTGCAATTGGGTTTTGCTACTGGGAGAGAAAACGTACTAACACGTAAAAAGCTGTCAAAAGATGTGACAGAAGGATTAGCTAAATATACTGAAATCAAACATTTTAAAGGTTTACTCACTGTAATTCGAATTTTTCTTTTGTTATACTGTCAAAGAAGTAGGTCTAAATAACGCTGCTATCTGTAGGTAGAGTAAGAAAACTGCAAAACTTTCACCAACAAATTGAAATTTAAAAGATGAAAGCTAAACAACCTGCCATTTGCATCGCAAATGGCACTTCATCAAATAATTTTTTCTGTTTTAACAACTTTTTATTGCAATGCAAATCGAACATGACGTCACGTTCTACCAATGTTATGAACGGTGTGTCATAATATACTGTCTATACAATATACCTATAATACGAGGTAAATTATTTTGCAGCTCTTTATGCAATCGTTCGGAAACTTCCTCTACACTAATGAGGTATTTTGTAATGACTTTTTTCCTATTTGATTTGACATTCTTTTCTAGTTCGTTTTTTCTCTGTGGTTATGACATCTGAAATAGGGAACATCAATTTATTCCGTGCAAAATACATTGGAAATAAATATTTTTTCCGACTGTACCTATCTGATGAATTGTATTTCATTTTTAATGGTCTATTCAATATTATTTTTTTCGTCATCATTAAAACTGAACGGCGTTGTTTCTTAGAAAAAAAAAATAAAAAAAATCGGCAACAAAGGAAATAAAAGCGAAACAAAATTTACGTCGAATTACAAAATGTTTGCGGAAAAGTCAATGAATTTATTGAAGTTTTTTTTCCGTGTTTGATCACACATGAAAATAAATTGCTATAAGACGTGAAAAATATTGTGAAATGAATATCATTGTGTCACATTTCAACTGTTACACGGATTGCCTTAGCACCTACCAGGGTAATTCACGCTGTAAGTGTGCCTAAAATTTTAAAAGTGAACCAAAAAATACGTTTCAACGCTTCCTTGTATGAAAATGACGCTACGTTAGAAAGACCTCCGCACTTTCCATTTTGAATTTCTACCGCACTTACGCCGTGAATAGCAAAAAATAAAATAATACTTTAATCGAAGCATGTGAATATTTCCATACCTCTTTTTCTAAATGTCATTGCAAAATAACCATTAATGCTGCTAATGGTATTATTGGTATAAAAATACTACTCTATTTGACGTGGTACAATCTATATTACCCTGCTAGGTGATTTGATTGAACGTTTTATTTCTTACACATTCGGTGCATATGGGTGCACATATCATTGTCGATTGCGCTGGTTTTTACCATGACGCTATGAGAACTATTTATCAAAACGTTCATCTTCGTTTATTCAAACACAAAGTTGCATTCTTTCATATGTAATTTTTATGCTAATAGACAGGTGACATTTTGGGTATTTTGTGCTTGCAGGAGAATATTTTGCCCAAACTTTTGATGGGGCTATAGGAAACCTTCGTTGTACAGTAGAGGCATGACAATGTTTCTCAGTACTTTGTACTGTACTTTCTGTTGATATAACTTCACTCGGTTTAATATACATAATATGTCATAGCAGTGACTCCTTGTTAGTGAGGTTAGATCACAAAAAAAAAATAGAGCGCTGACATTAGTAATTTTAAGACGAATTATATGACGCAAGTCCTTTATCTTACTTACAAAATAACTGATTTCGCTGAGGGTGACGCATTGTACGCAAAAGTTTTATCAACAAAAAACTGACCTAACAAATCGACTCAAAAAATTTGTGAAAATTTTACAACAAGAAATTTGCGTCACAAGTGGCAGATGATTCGATTTTTTTTTTCGTTTAAATTCTTTCAGTTCATTTTTCAACCCATTCTCCTAACAATACGTTCCTCAACATCTACCACTTGTGACGCAAATTTCTTGTTGTAAAATTTTCTTTCACAAATTTTTTGACTAAATTTTTTGTTGATAAAACTTTTGCGAACGACGCACAATGCGTCACCCTCAGCGATATCAGTTATTTTGTAAGTAAGATAAAGGACTTTCTTTCTTTCTTTCTTTCTTTATTTCACCGCCAACAAATTGGCTGAATATTCATTTACATCAATCTATCACTAGATTTAACATTACATTTTCAAGCTTAATTCTAAATTCACACCTCGACCTCGAATTTACAACCATCTCCGCATACTGATTTACAAAAGCTATTAAACGAGATATGGGCTGATTCATCAAATAGTCTACACTGAAAAACTTTTCCTCTAACAACCTACTATGCCTCAATTGTCTCACCGACCTTGACCTCACGAATTTCGACTTCAAAATTTCAACATTTGAGTGTCCCGTATAAATATCATAAGCACACATGGCGTCCGCGATTTGTCTTCGCACGTACAAAGGCTGCAATTTCAACGTCTTACACCTGTCAACATATGGTGCAAGCCTGTACGAGGCGGCACGACTTCTATCGTCTAATAAATCAATCATAAACTGTTTTTGCACTGATTCAATGTCATCTTTATACACTCCTTGATATGGACTCCATATTACAGATGCGAACTCTAGCCTCGATCTCACATATGCACAATACAGTATTCTTAGCGTCTTTTCTTTAAACTTTCCGTTCGACTTCATCTTTATGTAACCAACCATTTGACGGGCCTTCATTGTTGTTAGTTCCATATGATGAATTAAATTGTATCTTTTATCAACGTTTAGTCCCAGATCACAAACCTCTTCTTTCTTTTGCAAGTCATGATTTCCAAGCTTGTACTTCGTTTCCACATTATTCGATGCTCTGCAAGCCGTGAATGTGGCACACTTTCCAACATTGAACAGAAGTCGATTTGTCACGGTCCACTGATAAATCCTGTCTATGTCGCTTTGAAATCTCAGACTGTCATTCATATCATATATCATCATTGATGCTTTCATATCATCTGCAAACAACAACACCATCGCATGTATCACTACTTCCACCACATCATTGATAAACATTGTGAACAAAATTGGTCCCAAAATGCTTCCAGGAACAATACCCGATGTTGCTTCATATTCACGCGATTTTGTTTCACCAATCTGGACATAATATCTTATTTGACGAACTGATTTCGCTGAGGGTGACGCATTGTACGCAAAAGTTTTATCAACAAAAAACTGACCTAACAAATCGACTCAAAAAATTTGTGAAAATTTTACAACAAGAAATTTGCGTCACAAGTGGCAGATGATTCGATTTTTTTTTCGTTTAAATTCTTTCAGTTCATTTTTCAACCCATTTTCCTAACAATACGTTCCTCAACATCTACCACTTGTGACGCAAATTTCTTGTTGTAAAATTTTCTTTCACAAATTTTTTGACTAAATTTTTTGTTGATAAAACTTTTGCGAACGACGCACAATGCGTCACCCTCAGCGATATCAGTTATTTTGTAAGTAAGATAAAGGACTTGCGTCACATTTACCCTTTAAGGGTTTTTTGACTGATATCACCACTTTTGTAAGTATGTCATTTCGACAACATCAAAAAACCTTATGGAAATTAAAAATTGCGAGAGAAATCAGTCTGAATCCCAAAATCTAGAAACCAATCTTGGTACACCTCACTTATATTGAAAATAACCCAAATTAATCGAAAAATCCGATGGAAGTTAGGTAGTGCCAGAAGAATCATCTGTCATCCCAAAATTTATAGAACCAACCTTGAAACACTTCACTAATCTCGAATATAACTCAAATCTATCAAAAAATCCGATGGAAGTTAGGAAGTGCCAGAGGAATCATCTGTCATCCCAAAATTGAGGAACCAATTTTGGAACACCTCACTAATGTCGAATGTAACCAAAATCCATCAAAAATCCGATGGAAGTTAGGTAGTGCCAGAGGAATCATCTGTCATCCCAAAATTTAGGAACCTACCTTGCGTCACGCCCGCTTACTAACGTGCGGACATGATAATTAAATATTAATGGAGTTTTCTAGTACTAGATCACGAAATACTACTTATATAATACTAACTTTAGAATGTTTAATATTTTGAACGTTACATTTGAACATTGCATTGTTCCGTGCATCAAGTACGATTTGAGAACATTTCAGTAATGTTTTATTTTCGATATGATTTCGAATCGATGGTGACAATGAGTGATGCAACCCACCCTTTACTAAAGGAGTTATTTTAAAGTTCCTCCACATTCAAACTAAAGCGTTTCCGCTAAAACGTAATTGTAGTACGTCAAGGTCAGTACATTTTGTGTGGAAAGAGCGAAAAAGAGAGAAAAAAGAAAATTAAATTAATTTCGAAGTATGTCAAAATTTGTATGGTAATTTAACTGAGTTCGATGGGTGACACTCTTTTTGACATTCTCCTTATTAAACATTACTGTCAGTTGAACGCAAAGATCTGCTTGCAATTGCAGTTCAACAACAGTAAAAAATCAAAAGGAGATGTGGTGGTACTTTGATTACAATTGAAAGGTATAAAACGAAAAAAAAAACAATTAATATTTTAATAGTATCACCACCGACGTCAGATCGCTAATCATTTACCAATAAAACGGATTCATTTTATTCATTTTCAATTATCAAATTAGCAACCCTTAAGCTTTAACTGCATTTTGATTAATACTTCCATAACATGCTAACAGCTATTTCCATAGCTATGCGTATATTTGACATGCTATATACAGTACAATGTACTTATATATTACTAGATGTGGCTGCATATATACCCACTATAAATACTTAGACATTAATTCAATCCAGAATACAATCTAAATGGCGTGTAAATTCAACGGTATTATTGTAGGTGTTTAACTACTTATCTGATTGAGCATTTAACTGTGTGTATATAATTCTAGGTCTTTGTGTTTATCGACTGTCACAGCTCATTAAAGGCCATTTGAACATGAAAAAGGACCCGTTTATTAAAATAGCATTAGCCGTCAACAGTTCATTTTATGGAAAGAATAAGACGGACGTAACTACGACAATTAAATTCGTATTTATTTAGATTGAAAGAGTTGGTAATATAAGGGAAAAATGGATAAAGATAATTTTTTCCATCTGATTACGTAATAGCCTACCTACAAATATTTCTACGCAGTATTTTATTGGTTGGGTCTATTGTGAACGGAATGTTTTATTTGGATGTCTTTTTCTATAGAAATTGCTAAAGTAGAATTATTATTGTCTCAGCTCCTGTGATTCGGATTATCCGGGATACTTCGGGCGGGACAGACCCTGCAACTTGGCCTCCAATACATCATGTACAAATCAAAGTATATAAACTGAAGGTATTTAATTCAAATCCACAGTTGCACACGGATCCAAACTTTTAGGTGAATTTTAGCTCCGTCATGTTACACACGTGTTGAATTCGTTTGCGTCAAGTTGCATCTAGTGGTGAATTTGGAACGATTTAGCGGTGATATGTTGCACACATACAACATTCGTTTGCGTGAAGTTGTATTTAGTGGTGAATTGGAAGGATTTAAAGCCGTCACGTTGCACAAGCCTAAGTTAGACAACACCCAGTTCTGAAAGAACAGGTTAAGACAACCACGAAGGTGGGTGACACCAAATTTTGTAAACATATAGTGTGAGAAATCAACTTGAAGAAAATATTTTTCTCGAAAATTCTGTTTTGTTTTTTGTTTTTGGTAAGTTCCATTTTACATATAAACTTCGCAGCCGTTGACGCAATTGTGTGTCACCGCCTTCGTGATCAACTCAGGGTTATCTTAACCTGTTCTTTCAGAACCTTGAGACAACATACGAAAGTGAATTCCGTTTGGATCCGTAATTTCTCTGATCCGCTGAAGGCCTGCATTACTTGCAGTGTTTATATATTTTGGTACAAATAGCTGCACCTTTAAACGTAACCTCACATAACTTCTCGTTAAGTTTTGTTTAACCTCAATATTTTATCGATATTGCAAGTTAATTCATTCGTACAAATTCGACATGTATAACAGCTTTTTTGTCTGACTTTTTAGACAGCCCTGAACATGATCTATGAGTGTGTTGTGCGTACTCAGTGAGTTAGTAGTAGGTAGACACAGATAGCAGCTGTCAGACATTTTGAAAAATTCTGAAAATACTGAATCCATTCAATACTGAATTATCGAAATGCTCTGCTCGAAGAGAGGTTAAGAAAAACTCAACGTTAACTTAAGTGGGTCACGTTGACGAGTACCGTATAATGGATAGGTTTATTGTAACGAAACGAGATCGAGCATTTTCGACTTGAAATATTGTATAGGTACATGCATTGATAACATAATGTTGTCAGTCAAGATGATGCATCTAGCATTCAAAAACCAAAACCTATCGAAAGAACTATGTATTGGGGCGCTATGTATTGATTTCTCTAAGAAAACAGAAAATTGAGTAATTATCACAGGACATTATTCTCAGGACAATCAAAAATCACGAAATCCGTAGGTTTGTTAAGTTGTTGGAAAATACGTTGTTCATCTGTAGTCGACAACGATGACTGATAATTGCGTTTTTGTTTGGACATTTTCGCCAATGAAAGTAGATAAGTAGGTATGGCCAGTCCATACAAGTCGGAGCACATACGGATTTGCATGGCGCCACCTCAAAAATGAACTCATTTCTAGTGGAAATTTGCACTAGAAATGAGTTCGTTTGAGGTGCCGCCATGCAAATCCGTATGTGCTCCGGCTAGAGCAAATTTGAACGTTTGGCCATACCTATCCATTTATTTTCATTGATTTTCGCTTACATGAAAAGCAAATTACAGGGATGAAATGTCAAATACCAATAGCGCTAACCGCTAACATATCACGCACTCAACTACACAAAATTAGAAGGAACGTTGTGCGGTGTGGTGATACACGGCGTTTACGTTTCATGGGAACAATATAACTGTTTATTGCATTGCGGTCTATATATCGGACATTAAACACTGTTTTTCGGAGTATTATACCAAACATTATTTCTCTCAATTATTCCATTGATATGACGTCATTATTATTTATCTAGGTAAATATATCCTACATTAATATATCGATAAGTTGATCGTTTCCGCAATACAATAAAACATTATAAGGTACCAGTGAATATACCACGCACTAATACTCTTCTGTATATTAATTCTCGGTATGTTCACCGGTACCTTAATGTACTAATAGCTATGCATACGATGCGAAGGAGATCATCTCCTAGAGATGTAATAACAAAATTTCTTTTGTTAAACTGTCCAATTTGACGGAACAAACGAAAAATTTGAATTAGGCCTTTTTCGAGTAAATTTAAATTCAGCGCTTTTTTAAGACGTTGTTGTAAATTATGTACACAAAGTTCAAAAACTCTCACACTTTTTCAAGTTGGCTTTTTCCTAAACGTTATTTTCAACACACTCATATATCCAGTAGTTCTTATATCCAATTTTCTGTGATTAATTTGGTTAATGACACAGGTATCTTTTGCTTAGTTAGGCTATGTGTTTATTAGAATGTTAAGATTCGTTATATTTTTACAGCCATTGAAAATACGAACCGTTGATGTTATGCGAAATATTTGGCAATAAATAAGTTACACAACCTGAGCTTCATCGAGTTTTTCTTTATACGAAAACAAAAACAAAGCGTTCAAAAATAGTTCCTTCTTATATCCAAGGCTGTAGACTTTGTGGAGGTCACGCAGATACAGATACGCGGGTGACACACCACACTTGATGATAACATGGCGGATTTCATACAAAAATTCACCTCTTGTGATGATTGTCATCGCCGTGATGATGTGGTGAATTTTTTTTATATGTAAAATCCTCAGACGTGGTGTGTTCCCGCGTATCTAATAAAATGGCGGTCTGCGTGACCTCTCCAAAGTTTACAGTCTTGCTTATATCGATGGCGAATTGTACTAGCAGTGAAATGATAACAGATGGTGTTGTTTTCGCCTGCCCAATCCTCTTTCCACCCAGTTGTTATTGTTATTTTCTAAATATTTTCGTAAAATGAAAATTGGCCCAAAAACCGATTAGGTAATCAATCAATCGTATTAATCTTGTAATCTTGTACAAACTGTGCTGACTAATAAACAGTAATTTTACCAACAAGATTTAATAACTACAATAACTGTTAAATATTGATAACTATAACTATATTACCTGTGTTGGAATTCCAATTTGATTAAGATCTAGTCGCTTTGATCAAGTTGCCTTGCTTTATAAAATAAAAAAAAAAAAAAAAATTCATTGTGAAACTTACACTTAACCAGACGTGTTTCATTTAAGAATTCTATAGGTTATAGGCCCAGCATTCATAAAGGACAATTCTGTTTCGTGGTAGTCAACCACAGTGATTAAAGAGTTTAGTGGTAGTCAACCACAGAGAAAAATTGTGTTCGTGGTAGTCAACCACAGGATTGTGTCAGCGGTAGTCAACCACTGGAATTTTTGTTTTTGTGGTAGTTAGCCACAGGATAATATGGAAGAAGACAGAATAGAAATCAGAAAGGTGGTGATGTTTGAAGGCGTCAACTTTAATAATTGGAAATTTCGGACCGAGGTCATTTTAAAAGAATATGGCATCGATGGTTTCTTAACGAAAACAAGTGGAGAACACGATGAAGCTATGGAACCTGATGGCGAGACGGCAGCAGCACGAGCGGCAAGAATACTTATAATGGAAGCGCTTGAAAAAAAGGAGAGAAAGTGTTATTCAATGTTGGTTCAACGCATTGGTGACAATTACCTCGAATATGTAAAAGATAAAACTAATCCGAAGGAAGTTTGGACAGCACTAAGTGAAGTATATGAACGCAAAGGTGTTGCAAACAGAATGTTCTTACGACGCAAGCTTCTGACTTTAAAAATGGAAAAAGACGACGATCTCGAAAGTCATTTGTTGGAATTCGATAAGTTGGTCAGAGATTTAAAAGCTGCAGGAGCGAAAATAGAAGATGAGGATGTGGTCTGTCAACTGCTAGTGTCGCTTTCAAATAGATTTGAATCGGTTTCAACTGCATTGGAAACTTTATCAGTGGATAAACTTACATTGGAATTTGTTAAGGGACGTCTACGTGATGCCAACATAAAAATTAACAGTAACAGTGGACAAGAACGACAATCTTCTTCATCTGCATTTTCGATTATTTCGAGGAAAAATGTTACTTGCTTCAACTGTGGACAAAAAGGGCATTACAAGAATGAATGTCTTCAAAATTCCGGGTCAGGCCAAAATTTGGAATGCAAGAAATGCGCGAATGAAACTGCCAACGTTGCTGCGACCGAATCTGATGAGGAGGAGGTTGAAATTCAATTCTAAATTTTTTGTTTTATCTTTTAACTAAGGTCATCAAATTGAGGGAGGATGTTGGAATTCCAATTTGATTAAGATCTAGTCGCTTTGATCAAGTTGCCTTGCTTTATAAAATAAAAATAAAAAAAAAATTCATTGTGAAACTTACACTTAACCAGACGTGTTTCATTTAAGAATTCTATAACCTGAAGTAATAGATTTCGCTTCAGAAATACTCATATTTGATGTGGCGTCATTCAGCTATCGAATTGTTTTGACAAAAAATGTCTTTGTTATTAAAGTGGAAATCTATTACTTTTCAGGTGATAATATTTCATCAGTAGGTTAAAGTAGTCTTTGTTGGTAAATAAATGTATTCGTGTTTCCACTTTCAAATGGTTTTTAAGAGCTATAAGCTTTCTTTGTATTCCACTGAAATATTCTTTTTTCCATTGAAATCCAAAAGAAGCTCAGAACTTTTTAAATCATACACAGTGGTATACTGTGGTTTCTTTAACACGAGCAGTTCGAGCGCGCTTTAATAATCTAGTACCTCTGTGACCATAGAAAAATCACAGATTTATAGTGATTGCATGATATGGTTAGCATTTTCGGTCTGATTCTTATAAAATATTCGAAAGAAAATGTCGTACGCAGTGCAATTTCTTTTTTAATTGTTTAAAACCTCAGAAAAAAACCAAACTTTTGCTTAAGATTGTCTGCTTATTAACGTCCATTTTTGTTGATCACTTCCGTCACATGGTCCGAGCTTGCTTTTCGAACCGTCACGTTGTAGACAGTTTCCGGTAATATGGCGCAAAGTCATATCCTTACGGAAAAACACGAACATTTTAAATTAGTGATCCATACACGATCGCATTCAAAATCCGCTTACTTGATCATTATATTCCCATTGCTGATTTCCACCCAAATTATGGCATTGCCATGTTTGAACGGTCGCGTTGGCCGATGCAGCATCGATGCACTGATCAAAATTACGAATTTCTTTCCGTTTTGTTACGAGAAATATTTGGTTTGCAGCTGATACGGCGCAAGTGTAAAGGACCATATCGGTCTTGTCACCATTTGCCACTAGGCATGTGTTCGTTGCCACGTTTTGAATCTAGGGCAGGAGTGTAATGGGGAAAATAATATTTTCATTGTGACAACATTAGTTTCGGTTGGTTACTTGTCCCATGAATGTAATATCCTTTTTCGTATCAAATTCTGGATAGATATTGTCCACATACCATTGGAAACTCTTGCAGTTCAGTTTTTTTCGAAAATCTATTCTGCTGCTGACATCAATTTCTGATTGTGTTTCAATCCTACCTGTCGATAGTAAGAGAAGGTTTAAATTTTCGAATACGATCAAGAGCTGACTGATCCATAGATCTTATACGGCAATAACATTACCCGGATTCAATATATCGAAAAATTCGATCCAATCATCCAACCATACAGTGGCAAGCCGATTTTTGTTATAGGCCTGAACAAATCCTTTCTGTCCCTCTGGATACGGGTAAGGAGATAATTTCCTGTAGACATGTCCAACGCGAGAGCAGGGAACTTGTTCCAGCACTCCACCGCACATCCACACTCTGAAAGACATTTCTATGTTTTCCGATCCCCATATTATCATGCCGTCGTCGTATGAACCGATATCGTAGAAAAACTCTCGATCAATTGAAAAGAGACCGCCAGCCATAGTGGGCGAATAGAGTGGCGCAACGCTGCTGTTTCCTATTCGATCTTTCTCTCTCTTCGGTATGTCTACCCTAGTGACAATAAAAGTTTTCTTACTGAATGGACTTTGTTTTATATGGCTTTAATGGTCAAGACCAGTTGTTCAGTGTCTTAAACATGTCTAGTCTATTCTGACAGGATTTCAATTATATTTGTAAGGATCAGGTCAGGAGAATCTTCAACTGAAAGTTATTATTCGTGGTTTCCGCAGGTGATTAAGATGCAACCACACCACACCCTGTAGAATATCCCAGTACATCATTCATTCAGCATGGCATCTCAAGTACAGACAGAACTACGTTGGAATACCTTGCCAGTCCAGAATAAGAAATATTTGTTTACCATTGATAATACAGTTTCCAATCAGTGCCGCCATACACCTTAATATTTGCCTCTTTATAGGCGAAAGTTTTGTCACTGATAATATCAATCACCGGTATGGCCACAATTCGACGATTCTCCGTTATCCGAGATAGTAGCGGCTCCAACCAACCGTCTTTGCTAGAAAATTTAATTATAAGTTCGCTTGATCAACCGATTCGAAAAAAGCATTTAGACCTCCGCATTCAATGTGAGAGTCGAAAAACGTTATCACTTCACCCTGCAACAAAATATTTTAGGTTACGCAAAGCATTGAGAGAGAATTCAATCTTACCGTAGCTACTTTGGCTCCACGCAGACGAGCCCTGACGATTCCGAAACGCTCTTCCATTCTCACCACTTTTACCGGCACTGGCAGCGTTTTTGCATATTCGTCCAATTGATCACCCAAGTGCTCGAGCGTACTTTTATCGTCCACTAGAATAATTTCTTTCAAAAGTTTCCTTGGTGAACGATTTATTATGCTCCACATCGATCTAGTTAGTGTGCACCAAGCTTCGTTGTGGAATATTATAACGATGGACGTAGTCGGTAGGCGTGATTGATATGTTATCGTTAAGCATCTAATCAGCCAAAAAATGTTAAATCAATATGGTACTCTCCAGTCGAGCTTTCGTGCAATGTTTGACCTCGGCGTTTGCCTTGGATCAGTTGTCTTTACACGAACACTCCACGTTTCTTACCTTACAATGTAACATACTTTATCGCTAAATAAACACGGACTACTTACTCTGGTACGCGTACATCGGGCAACGACCGATTCACAGATATCATTTCGCTCACGACAACATTAAATTCATGTTCCTTAAATCTTCGCTTCCCTTCCTCCTCTTCCTTGGAATTAAGCTCTACCGGTCTACCTAAACGACAATTGTAACGCATCCAAACATCATAAATGCACACATGATCAATTTACCCAACTCTCCCGGAAGATCTGGTGCATTCGGCACGTGAACTGCTGGAACATATTCATGTAAAACACTGGAATGGTATTTTCTAGGTGTTGTTAAGGCATCGTTTGGAAAAGGTTCCGTGCGGACAGTTGGCGAGCTAAAGCTAAATGAATTAAAATCGATGTACGAATGTATGAGGTACAGCTGAAATCAATCGGAAAAGACACATTTTACTTGATGTAAGTTAAAAGTTTCAGTTGACAACGTACCGTCAAGAAAAATTTCACAATTACCGCATAGGCAAAAAAACGTTTCAGTTTCGTTAATCTAAAAAACATTTTAACTCGTCTAACTATCATTGATGTGGCTCAAATTGATATGTGAAACTGAGTTTCGGTTTCAACACATTGAATTAACCTTTTAACGATACATCTGTAATTAAAATATGCTGAGTACGTACAACAAGTTGACTGTAATTTTGAAATAAATTTATTGGAATCACCGGCTTTGTTCGGAAATAGTATAATGACAAAATATTCAAATATTTTCACGCATTACAGCAAAAGTAGCTACTGCAACGTGTGAAAATATCAGAAGTATTTTTAAGCGTCAAAAATATTTTCACGCGTTACAAAAATGCTTCACAGTTTAAGAATGCATCCACGACGCGAACCGAATGTAAAATAAAAATTTCTTGCGTCAAATAAGGCATGGAAGTAAAAATATTCACTCGCGTTCGTCGTGATTTTGATTTTCATGCAGTAGTCGGTTAAGTGTCCATTCCACTCAACAAAAAGTACTCCGTGAAAGAGGCGTGAGAGAACTGTGAGAGAGCCGTGAGAGAGCCGTGAGAGAGCAAGCTGTCAAATAAACAAAGAAAAATTTGAAAAAATTCAATTTTGTCTCTCACACGGAGTACTTTTTTGGTAAGAGGTAACTAAGCATTAGCCAAGTTTCAAGGGTCTAGAGATTTTCCTTTAAGCTTCTAAGCTTCTCCATAGAGAAAAATCGACAAACAAAAATTAAACTTTATATTACAGGTTACAAGGTGGTTCGAAAACAAAATTTATCGACAACAAAATGTGTGTTGTCAAAATAAATAGTCAATAGAATTTATTTATAGCATTGCGGTGAATATATCTATATTAAACACTGTTTTTGGTAGTATTATGCCGAACATTAATTCTGCCATAATTTGCGCTATGCGTGACGTCATTATTAATTACCTCGAGTTCATAAGGCTAAATTATTATGTCGATAAGTTGGTCGTTTCCGCCAATACAATAATATTTTATTATGATACTGGGGAATATTGTCAGCGTTGTACACTCGTGTACACGAGTGCAACGAGTGTCTATGTAATATACAAGAGAGTATTACGCGTGAAATATTATCTGGTATATAGTTTTATCTACCTATAGGTAGCCTTCAGCTCATGCAATAACTCCCCAAGTGTCTAAATAAACATGTGGACAGAGGTGAATAATCTACTATTATTGCATTGGAAATTATAATTTGGTGAACGTGGACAATAATTCTACGCATTTTTCACATTTTCACAACAATCTCACGTCTAGTACGCAAAACCGCCCCATTTACTACCTAGTTAGGAAAATAGCTATTTCTCAAAAGTAGGTTCATCAGACGAAACTTGGGTAAAAGTGATTGTTCATTTTAAAACGAAAAATGATACTTTTCCATGAAACTACAAAGCTTATTATTTTCAATGGAAAAATTATGAACCAAATTATGGGAAAACGAAAGTCTTTGTGTTGTTAGCAACATTATATTTATGAGTTTACAAATGGCAATTTCACCGTACGAAAGAACTGTCAGTATTTTGGACTTTAATTGGATATCTCGTATCGAACCGAGGTTATTTTATTGTCGTTCATGTAGCCGACGATTTATTTTTCGTTTTTTTTTAATAGAGAAATATAGCGATTTACAGCTGTTTTTCAGCTGGTCTACTGATACAAACAAAACTGCTTGTACAACTTTGTACGTATAGTGGTAATAACCTGTAAAGGCGTATAGACAGTTTTGTTTATATGAGTGGATCAGCTGAAAACAGCTAACGCGAATTCATGTCTAAATTTCAGTGGCCTTTAAAAATCAGAGTATTACTTGTGAATCGATCTACTAAATATCTACCAAAAGATAAACTTTTCCAAAGTTTACCAAATGACGAAGAAGCATTTGTGAAATTTACTGAAGAATATTTTGAAAATCCTCTGTCGATAAAGTTGATGAGTCAATTTTAAAATAATAGGAATGCCTTTATAAGGTGCGCCCTGTATCGCATTCATTTTGGTTGTATTCGCCTGATCAACTTCCAACACAAATGGTATGACATAGAGATAGACGGCTGTGTAAATAGAAAAGAACTGAATATGTACTGTAAGACCTACAGTCTAACTTTTCGATAGACAGAAACACTGACGTTCGTCGATTTTACTGGTTCATTAATGCAACTTATCTAACATTTATGGAAACTGTAAATTATACGTGACAGCTGTGAATGATGTCAGCAATTTAATTAAGCAATGGATTAAGGCATTTGTTTATATGTATTGTCCGCTGACAAGTGGATCGCCACCGGACTCTGGTGGGTTTTGATTTTTGTTTTTTACAAGATATTTCAATTGGGAGGTTACGCTGATCGTTTGGTGACAAAGGACTTCACCTAGCACCTTGCCATAGTCTACCATTGCAATGTGGACAACATAGAGTAACTTAATATCTACATTAAAAACACATACCCAGCGAGCCAATGTTAATCTATTGTGTTGAGCACCCAAAGTTGTAGCAAATATTTTTGCATTTTGTTGTTGCATGAGTCGAAGGCGACTGTGGACTGTGGTGAATAATCTACTATTACGTATCTGTTGTGGACGGTATATTTTAGGCGCTTTCGCTTGTCGCCCTCACTTCGTTCGGGCTACAATCTACGAAATTGCCTAAAACTTACCGTCCACAACAGATGCGTATACAACTTTTCATGCTGAGGGCTTAAATTACGAGAAAAATTCCGTAATTTATGCCCAAGGCATAAAAATACTACGTACTTTTGATTTCTCTAGGTACGAAAAAGGCTTATTACATTACTAGGGAAAACAAGAGTATTCGCCTAGGAAGTCGGTATCGAAGAATATCACGCAGAGCTTTAAATTTTTGGAAATAGGTGTGAACATGCAGAGTGTTTTCCGAGAAACTAAAAGTTAGAATGGGAACGAACTCCATATAGAGTGTTTTCCGAGAAATTTGAACCGTTTTGACGATGCACTGGATAGATAACGATTATCTTATAATTTTCAACAGAATTACTTTCACACTCAATCTCGTGAAAGTTTAACTTACAAAAATGCGTCAGCTACTGATTTACTCCTGATACTTCCGATCGGAAGAACATTTTATTCCAACCATGCAACAGATGTATTGATTTCAATTCTAATTGCCGCTTAAAACATACTTTGTGAAGTTAGAAAAATATCACTCAAACATTCCTACATATCCTTCACCCACACCCATAACTAGTTTTACGCACTCAATGGTGTTGCCTATGATATAGTTAAAATACATTCCGTTCAAAAAAAAAATCCCATTCGGTGTTAAGACCATCGAATCATCCCACTAAAACCCAAAATTATGTAGTACAGTTCACCACCCCCCATTTCAAATACATTAGCCTTTGCCATCTATATATTTGTGTGTACCAGTGTTTACACATGGAGTCCGATTCTATATTGGAAACTAAACAGAAGGGTTTGTTTGAACAGCAAAGTAATTTTCGGCACAGCAGAAAAAAAAATATGGGAAAATCAAAGCAACGGTCACGTTGTAAATCAATTGCCTAATGTACGGTATCGTGATTGTTTTTTTAAGGGGCTGGTCTCGGCAGAAAAAAAATCCATTATATTCCATAGATAGAGATAGGCGTGCGGATTTTTATGAAAATGTTTTCTATATTTATCGTATGCTCCTATATCCACATTACACATTTTGGTTATGTGAAAATCTATTTATTTTCTCTTCTGTATGCTGATGCCATTCTTTCTCCTTCTTCGATTCCATATTTTTATTAAAGGTCATCCTACACCCAGCGACCAAACAGCTTATTGCAAAGTAATTTTTAATTCAATATTCTTAGTTCTGTTTCAAAATTTTGGGTTAACGGGGTTTGCATCCAAACATAAGGAACCGAAAACTTTATATTTAATATCGAACCGGATTATCCCTCGGTTGAAATAATATTATTAATGTATCATCAATCTTAATAATGTTCCGTTTAAGAGATATTAAACCAAGTTCGACTTTCAGTAAATATTCATGTTGTCTGGAGGTGGGATGGGATGATTTCCGGGTGTTGCCGACAAAATTTGAATGTAAAACTTATTCGAGATGTTGATTTTCGTAAGAAAATTGCGATACATTTCAATCTACCTACGCCATACCGCTGTATATACCACTTTTGCTTGATAAACGGTATTATTAGCTTCCATATTGTTGCGCAAAGATAGAACAATTTGCAGTGTGTTCTTAGTTGAAGGAAAGGATTACTACTTGAATCATGATATTGTCGTCATAAAGATCTTTTAATTAGTCATAAAGGTAGTACGACATTCACTATTAATTATTACTTTGTATTCCTTTGTGGTTGTTACCTTTGGTAAATTTCATTTCATGTTTTGCGTATTAAAATCTGTAGAACAAACGATGAATTGTCAAAGAAACAGTACTGCTCAGAAAACTAACTGTATACTTACTTCGACGTCACAGAAACGGGGAAAATAATGAAAATGCATTGACACATTTAACAACATCCAACCGCTAAATAAGCTGTGCTGATTAAAACAAAAAGCATCGGCAAGAGTGGTGCTCAATTGTTCAGTGTATGCGGATGCAACGTTATTAAAATGTATTAAATTTTGATGACAAAATAATAATATTTAAGCTTAAAACAGTTAATGAAGAAGAAGAAAATTGCAGCTTAGTCGCGAAACCGATTTTCTTTGGTAGATGATATTTCCACCCGGGTGCAAATAGTCTTCAGAATAGGAATAGGTCAATTTAGGTCGACTTGTGATCTGAAAATTGATGACCTGACCTGATTTAAATGTGATCTCACCCGACCTGACCTGTTTCAAATTTATCCTGACCTGTTTCAGTTTAACCCGAAATGACCTGAATTGATTTGCAGATTTGTTGTTGATGTTTGTTGCCGAAGACTTCTAAATTTGTGTTTCCCGTCCCGTGGTTTCAAGCGGCATATTTGCAAAAAAAAAACATATTTGCCAAGACGTTATAATAATTTATGAAACAGGTCAAGTCAGGTCATGCGAGAAAAAATTCAGGTCAGGTCAGGTTTTCGATTTTCAGGTTCAGGTCAAATTAGGTTTCAGGTAATTCAGTTCAGGTTTCAGGTTGACCTGAATTGTTCCGCGTCTTATTTAGTATAAACGTTTCCAAATTTTCTTTGTCGTACAGAGCCTAGTAAAATGAATAGATTCTTTCCAGCTCAATGTTGCTAGCTTTCTGCAACTTCATGGATACAAAGGATCAACAGATCTGTGTTTCAAGATCTTCACTGATCGTCCCAAACTGATAAATCTCTTCTACTTCGATCTACGTTTTGCAGTAATAAAATGTAGATCCGGACGCGCCCTTAGAACAATAATCAGAAATTAAATAAAAAAATTGACTCATCCATGTGTTTGAATTCACAATGGCGACCTCTAAACAGTGTCATTGGGCCGATCGTCAATAAAACGCAATTTTCGCATAGATAGAAGAAATAAGGTTAATCATAACTTTCGTGGGGACACACGACTTTTCATTTTTATTCCGAGTTATGTAACTGATTTTAGATGCTAAGGACGTCGGAAGTTGTGCTTGAAACATGAAAAGTACAGGTTTCGACGAATGTAGCGTGTAATAGTATTTTACATGCTACATGCGTCGAAAACCGTACTTTTTATGTTTCAAGCACTTCTTTCGACGCTATCAGTATGTAAAATCCATTATGTAACTCGGGATAAAAATGAAAAATCTCGTTTTCGTGGGTTTACTGACCTAGGCTTCGCCTCGGATCAACAAAATTCACACGAAAACTCTGCTTTTCATCTTTTTATTCCTAGTTATGTAAAAGACTATTGTTCACAGAGGAAAAACAAGCAGGAAATTTTTAGGGTGTTGTTACAGGCCACCTATAAAATGATATATCCTGCTTTTCCCCGTTTTACCACAACGCTTTTCATAACAAAGGCTTCTAAAGTTTCAGGTAAGGCGAGAAAATGACTTTTTTCTCACCTACATTCGTTTTAGTTTTAACCGGAAAGAACTGGATGCTAGCTTAAGATATAGTGTGTCTCGAAAATTGTGGTCATGGTGTCATTTTAAAAATCGTAACCATAAATTAAGCATAGGTAGGGACTCACATTTGACTGCATAGAAACAATATGAAAAATGTGAACATCAATGTTGCATGATCCCTCAGAACGGAACCCGAAAACGTGAGTAAAAAAAATTCATAAAAATTCTGATTTGATCATGAAGCCGGTGCACAAAGTGCTCCAACGGCTACGAAGTTTATATTAACAAACAAAATTCCGAATTTTTCTAAAAAAAACATTTTCTTCAAGTTGTCACCAGCCTTCGTGGCTGTCTTAATCTGTTCTTTCAGAACGTTGATTATTCTTATTCTATGGTTTTTAAATATGCAAAAGCTGTCGTTGCTTTTAATTTTTGATGAGCTTTCGCTTACACAATAAAGCATCGTGGTATGCTACTGGGTTTTAAATCGCGGCTCCTCAGTATTAACGTTCGATTTAAAACCCAATAATAATTACCGAAAACCACCTCCCCCCACTATATTCATTCACAGTCGACGACTTTGAAATAAGTTATTCAATTCGTTTCAACTATTTTTGTACGGCTGAAATAGTTCCACACATGCACGTAGTACTGAAAAAACCGTTTAAAGACGTATTTTTTTTTTTTTTTTTGCATGAGCTGAAACGAAATGAATAACTTATTTCAGAGTGGACCACTGTAAATATGTGATTGGATCAAATAAATCGGATTTTATGCTTTTTCCTGTCATATTCCCCTTTACCGTTTATAAAAGTATGAATTCTTTACGAATGGAATAGACGCTTTTTCATTTCATTAAATTTTCTACGATTCAACTGGAAATACTCCCGGGTTAATTCTATAGAACCAATGTCTTCCACGAGCCTCGAGTATGACATAAATCGTATCCATCTTACATCTTTAATATTACATGATAATGCTATTCAGCAGGAATTCAAGTTCTATGACAACGTATTAGCTATTTATCATTTTGTAACACGAATCAATTTTAAATCAACGCATTACATAAGAGCTGAATAGTTGTAGTGATGAAGCAGCATAAATGAAGAGCTTCATTACGAATAATTAGTGAAAGGAACTTGATTTTTCTAGTGAAATCCAAACTAACTGGGTTCCACATGTTGGGTGGATCAGATCTCTTGACTGTTTGTCTGAGCTTCCCAATAGTATTTTTATTGACAATGATTTATTTCAATGAAATGTAATTTTGTATGTTGATGGCCACAAAAACGCATTTAGAAGAAGAACTACAAACGCATTTAGAAGAAGAACTACTAGAACGGCCTAATAAATCTCTCATTAATGATTTATTTCTGTTTAGTTTCACTGAAAATCTTCAAAACTTTGTATATAAAATGCCCCGGTAAAAAATGACGTACGTTTTCAATTAAATTTAAACTCGTGTGAATTGCAACCCTCGCTTCGCTCTGGCCGCAAACTTCACACTCATTAATTTTTGTTCTATTTATTCGGTTTTGTTTACAAGGCAAAGTCACATAACAAGAAAAATGCTATTGAAATAGATACAAAAATTCTTTTATAAACATCAGCTCGTTCGTTGGACCAACATAATCTATCTTAGAACCTAACCTCAGGAATTAATTTCATTCTCCACCAAACATTTTTTTTTAAATCGGTTGAACTTTGCTCCAGTTGTCGTGTTAACAAAAAGCAGAAAAGGCTTCTTTCGAGAACTACTCCCAAATGGTTGAATCGATGCCACCCATTTTCGAACTTGACCTGAGGATTTCAATACTTCGTCGAATAAAAAAAAAGGTTTTTTGAAAATCGGTTGAACTTTGCTCCAGTTATCATGTTAACAAAGGGCAGAAAAGGCTTCTTTCGAGAACTACTCCCAAATGGTTGAATCGATGCCACCCATTTTCGAACTTGACCTGAGGATTTCAATACTTCGTCGAATAAAAAAAAAGGTTTTTTGAAAATCGGTTGAACTTTGCTCCAGTTATCGTGTTAACAAAGGGCAGATAAGGCTTCCTTCAAGAACTACCACCAGATGGTTGGACCGATACCACCCATGTTCGAACTTGACCTGATTTCAATACTTCGTCGAATAAAAAAAAAAGGTTTTTGAAAATCGGTTGAACTTTGCTCCAGTTATCGTGTTAACAAAGGGCAGATAAGACTTCTTTCGAGAACTACCACCAGATGGTTGGACCGATACCACCCATGTTCGAACTTGACCTGAGGATTTCAAATACTTCGTTACTTTGTTTCGTTAAAAAAAAAGTTTTTGAAAATCAGTTGAGATTTACTCAAGTTATCGTGTTAACAAAGGGCACAAAATTTGAACATTTAACGTTTTTTCATCACATTTCCATACATTTTCAATCCATAAGTGAACGTGTTACGTACGGTGTATTTTCTTTTGTAAAACCCATGACTTACAGTCAAGGAAATAAAGCTGAACTGATTCAATCATATCGCAATCATACTACTCATAAGCATATCTCAAACTATAAGAAGAAATTTGTCACGATTGGCCGATTGTGCATTAAATTCAATTGCCATTCACTTCCACTATACGATCTATTCACAGGGGTGTAACTTAGAACAATTTTTATTGTCCGCTGCTTAGAACATTTTTGATTTTTGTACCAGCCCTGTTGAATGTCGTTCAAAAACATCGAATCGTTTTTTAATTTTCTGAATGTCGCTCATTACCGACAACATGTACCGAAATATTTTTTGAACCGGTGGGTGGCGAATTAAAGTCGCATTTGCGTCTAGTTCTCCAATTAATTTAATTAAAATCTGATTCTTATTGTAAAAAAAAACTTGGAACGAGCCGAACAATTCTTATGATCTGGAATTTTGATTACCCAACGCAGATCCAGTCAAATAAATCGACAAACATTTTAAATGCAAATTTAACCGATTTCTGTGATACAATTGGAAATTCCAGATCATACGAATTGTTCGGCTCGTTCCAAGGTTTTTTTTACAATAACAATCAGATTTTAATTAATTTAATTAAAGAAGTAGATGCGCTTAACGAGTAATTATCCCGTGGACCAGCTGGTAATCGATCAAATGGTAATTTACAGCCAGGATCTACACTGAAATTCAACTTGACAAAACCAAAATCTGCTGCCTTTTTCATGTAGTTCGTTAATGTTATAGTTTTCGGCAACAACGATTTTCTGTTATAGTAACTTTTAATTGTCTTCGGCAATTGCCTAACATCGATGGTATTTTACGACAATTTTTATGGTAAAGTGGTACACCCGTGGATCTATTCATACGATAATTCACAAATATTTGCAAGTCTTACAGAATCTACAGAGTTTTTTGCATCTGCGAAAATGAAAATTACCATCCTCTCTCTCAACATCTCCATTCAGTTCAGCTCAGTTCAAATACGTAAAATTCAGAAAACTAAATAAAGAAATCTTTTTTCTTCTTCTTCTTCCGCCTTACATTAACACAACTGCTGCCGTTTTAAGTATGTGTACAAAATTTATTGAATAATATTTTTCTTTTAAGATTTTTGCTTTCGATGTGCAAGTAGTGTCGTATATATGTTTTATACGTACCGTACGTATTATATAACTACTTGAAAGAACTCCGATAAATCAAAAGAATAACGTTTCCCTTTTGCTGATGTTATGCTCTTAGCTTCTAGTTATGTTTGGGAGTGAGTTATACACATATATACTAGGGGAGTATAGTGTGCCGGTTATAGATTCGTATACATTTATAGTGACTGTCGTCGAGCTTATTTTATATTCCAGGCACACAATAAATAACCGGATTGAGGTAATTTTTAAAATACAGTGAGCTTTAGAGCTTATCGAAAGCTGGTAATATAAATAAACATAACGTATTTGATTTATCCCGTATTCCTAAGAATTTGGCAAACGTTGGTGAAAGTACAATGTGCGAGAGCGAGCGATGGTTTATTGATTTACTGGGGGGAAATGGTCCCGTCTCGTGAGGTTTTTCAATATTTTTTTTTCCCTTCTTATAGAAACAACTGAATAAAGTTCCACAAAAAATTGATGTTTCAATAAAAACGGTGTCAAGCGGATATCACACATTAAATGGTGCAACGGTTTTATTTTGGTGGAGGGAATGGACCATGTACATAAAGACAAATAATTTATTTTTTTCCATTATTCTGGTTTTATAATTTTTAATCGACAATTTCCTAATGCATCATCTGTTACCATTAGGGAAAATTAGGGTTTTTTACTTCGCAGAGGGAACACATATATATGTATATAAGAAAAATCCCTGAAAATTCTAGAACCGGGAAGATGGTGGACCATGCTGAATGAAGAAATTGTAGGAACCAACCTACTACCGCATCAATAATCCCAACAGTCCAGAAGGGAACACACAAAAATTTCTGAGAATGATCATTGACATAAGTGCGAGCGAGAACGCTAAATTTCAATCTCATCAGAGCCAGAATGAAAGAAATGTCCCAAATATGGCTTATTTCAAGTTACTGCCTTGTAACTGTCTTGAAATTTTTGCCGCAAAAGCGATTTCTTCATGTTATCCCACTCACCCTGCCCTCCAACCACCGTCAATCGATACAACCCATTACACTATAAAACTTCCAAATACCCTTGTTTGTGCTACCAAATACACACATAGAGGTGTTTCTATGTGAGCGGGAGACAATTGCGCTCTATGGGAATTTTGATGGGCTGAAGATTCCAAAGAGGCCATTTTTGTTTCGCTCGACCAGCAGCTACTCCAAAAATAAAAGAAAAATAAATTAATTTCGACTATGATTCGCTAGACTTGTTCGTGCGCACATCGGTATAGTGTTCTTAGAGCATTGTATCGAGTACCACTGTCGCCATGGCCTGTTGAGAAATGGTATATTTGAACTGCACATTACTGCAAAACGTCGCAAAAGCCGTATTTAAATTTTCTCTCAGATCAAAACAGTGGTCGAATGTTTATGTTCAAAAAAAAAATCGTCTTTGACTCGGGTCAATATTCAAAATTTCACACAAAAACTGGGCTTTTAAACTTACAATATCCCCTGTCATGCAAGTAGGTATGCCGTATATTAAGTTGCTTATCGTGTGCTTGTTGATTGTGAAAGCTTAATTATTACCTGCCTTGCTGCATTGCCATTTGGTTCAGTTGGTGAATTGACTTGCCAATTTACGAATGAATGAAATACCTTACCTATATTGCATGTCGTATTTAATATCCCTCTGCTACAGTTGAACTCTATGCAAAAAGTTCGCAATAAATTTAGTTCAATTTCATTAAAAATAGTTTTCTGTTTTGCTTTACTGCAAGACTGAAATTCCAAGATGCGAAATCATTTCAATTTTAACACAAAATAGAACATTACTGTCTTGCTGGGACATTTTTTGTTGAGGGATATGGGGAGGTTGAAAGATCGAACTTTTCATGCAATTTACACCAATATCCGAAGTAAATAATATTACAGATCGAAGTGGTGTAAAAGCTCATGTACTGAAGGGTTTACACATGATGATACTACAAATTCGAAAGAAAGTAATTAATGTGCACAATAAAATTCAATTTTCGTAATCTTTTAAAGCTTCTTTTAAAATGTGAGGAGGTAAATACGTTTTATTTTCCATTTTATCTTCACTTTTTTTTGCAACTTGTACTGTGAAACTAGACATACTGACGAAGAAGAGTGTGAAATCGTTTATAGATTACAGTTTAACAATCGATTTGTACATAGAAAAACACTTTCCAGGATTTTTGATTTGAAAAGTGTTTATATCCAATGGATATAATGGCTATACGTTCTACCGCTAGAAGAGATTTCAAGACGGTTTTCAATTGATTTTTCAAGTGCAATTTAAAGTGAAAAACGTAGAAGGATAGGAAGTAAGTGTTGATTACAGGTTATTGTTTTCAAGAATTCGAAAATTGTTTTCTGAGTAGTATAGGTGTTAAGTTAAAGCTATCGAGCTTAATAACACCCATCCATAATGTATCCATCTAACGGCTTCCCGGAAATGGTTGAAAATATACGGTGGGTGTTTCATAATGTGATTAAATCCATCATGTAAAGCCTTTTCAACACTTTTACGAATTTTGCAACTACTTTTGCAACTAATTCAGGTAATTAATTCCAAAAGTTCGGTACAGACGCCATCTCTTCTTGTCATTTAAAAACTACAAATTGTATAGAAACGTAGGCCATCTGTTTTGAGATAGGCACGATCTATTGTGATACACTAATAAATCATAATTGTTAGTCTGTTGAAAAATAGCGCGTCTGAATGGCATTACCACTATGTATCTTGGAAAATTGAAACTTCTAACACTAAGGTAAAGGTGTGTCGCATTCATTTAATTTGTGGAACGTATTTTCAGTGAAGACTAAAAATCTGTTTTTTTTTAAACTATCGCGGTTAGAAGGCTAACAAAACGACAGTGCTGATAAGCATAGATTTGGGCGTTTTTTAAATACTGGATCTTAATTTACTTTTGATGATATCTTTACATCAGAATCCTTTTTCAAAAATGTATGACCGCAATAACGATCACGAATGTGTTATCTTTCAAGAGAAAATAGATTTGGTTGTAGCAGTTTGAACAGCTCTGAGGAAATTGAACAGTTTATGAAAATTTCGTTAAACTGCTGGTCAAACGACTACAATTAAAACTAATTTTTATTTAAAGCTAACACATTCGTGGTTGTTATTCTGGTTGTACATTTTCCAAAAAGGATTCTGATGAAAAGATATCATCAAAAATGAAATTCGAGACACTCAAATGGAGTATACAGTTTTAGCAAAACATTGATGCCTCTTAAGAGGAATCTTCACATGGCTGAATTGTTGGCTACTTTTCGGGGCAAAATTATTATTATTTTGATGATAATTTTGGACTCACATCGTTTGATATTAAAATGTGTTAGCTTTCAGTAAAAATTTAAATGTTTGTGGTGAATCACCACGAAAATTGACACATATTTTGAGTTTTCTCGGAGTTAGGTGACACCACCACAAACATATCAATTTTTCATTGAAAGCTAACACATTTTAACACCAAAAAATGGTCGTAATTTGATAATACTCAGTACATCGTTACGATGAATTCTAACACATTTTAACACCAAAAGAACGCGAGTCCAAAATTACCATCAAAATAATAATAATTTTACCCCGAAATGTAGGCAACAATTTAACCATGTGTAGATTCGTCTTAAACATATCGAAATTTTATAGTTAAATCACGTCTGCATACACCTCGTCCATCGATGGTTTACTTTAAGTCTAACATATTGAAAAAATGCCATTCCATTTATGCCAGGCATAAATTTTAAAATTCTCCGCAGTAAATGTGTAACAAAATTTTGTCGAAGCAGAAACTGTTATACGGATACTGCTTAACTGGTGGACATTACAAGAAAAAAGAGGATTAAAAAAAACATCGGTGTTTCAGTAGCTAAATGATAAAAACACTACTACGGTGTCGTCTTATTCTGTAAGCTATTTGCTCTCATAAAATTTTATAAAATTCTACGCATTTTAATAGATCGCATCGCAGGTATTTCGAGAGAATTCGGAAGAAAAATCTAGGAATTTGGGTGGTAGGTATTCGCGCTTTTAAATAAGGAAAATTATCGGCACACATTTATTTATAATAAGTTTGGCTATTCGCACACTTATTTCTTTGATTACATGCATTACTAACAGCCTTTTACGCCCAATAATATGTTCAGTCTTGACTATTGGCATAATGTGAATTCTGAACCACGCCTCACAGTGTACAAGTAATCTCTGAGCAAGCTTGTGTGCTTCATTGATAAGTCGCCTAAATGTAGGCGATCATACAAATGTGATAATTCGTTAATGTGATAATTCGTTAAGAGCAATCTTCACTTGGCAAATTTGTAGCCTACATTTGGGCACAAAAATGTTACATTTTATGACGATAGTTTTGCCCTCGCATCTTTTTTGGAAAAAGTAAAAAGATCGTTTGGTGTTGAAATGTGTTAGCTTTGAATAAAAAATAGAAATGTGTGTGGTGATGTAACATAAGTCTGAGGAAACTCAAAATTTGTGTCAATTTTCGTGAACTATAGAGTTTTCTCTTACTTAGGTTACATCATCACAAACCTTTCAATTTTTTATTAAAACCTAACGCATGTCAACACCAAACGATGCTTTTACTTTTTCCAAAAAGGACGCGAGGACAAAATTATCGTCAAAAATGTAACATTTTTGTGCCCGTATGTAGGCTACAAATTTGCCAAGTGAAGATTGCTCTTAATGTGCAAATTCGTCGTCTTTCAGTTACGTCATGTCATATGAGTCACGCCACCAAACACAACTGCAACTACCCAAATTGAGTGAGTTACCCATACGATATAATCGCTAGAAAACGTTCATGTGAATTGTCAGACACGGCTATCGAAGCCGGAATATTCGGTTGTAAAGGCTTGTTAGTAACCACTGACCCATGCCGTCCGAATAGTATAATAAAGTGACTACGTGTACAGTGTGCGAATAGTCTCTATCGGGACATAAATCTCAAGCAAAATAGTTGATTCTCTTGTTCGAACCAATTACAATTCGCGTAAACAGCAATGTTAGATTAACGATATATAAATTTCCTTTTACTTTAACTTTTGCCTATTTAATGTGCGACTTTATAATGTTTGCTGTATCCACGAAGCATGAAATTAAATCTTATTTATTAACGATATAAACACATCATTTAATTGCCTGTGACTTATTCGTTTGATGTACGATTGAGTATAGAATAAAAGCCGAGCACAATTGTGAAAGAAATGGAGCAGGGGAACTACAGCCCCAAAGTTTACATTATATACTTCGGACTCCAGTTAGTTCCAATATACAAAGTTGATAATGAAATGAAATATTGCTTGAGGAAATCCCTGCAATTTCACTTCATCAAAACTTGAATCTCATCATATCGCAAGAAATGACTAGTTCGCCATAGTTAGTTAGAGAGCAAAATTGAATGAGCCAAGGGTGAAAATGATTAAGATGGAAGAAGTCTTAGAAGAACATTATAAACTTTCCGCACTTGTAGGTTTTGCCACTAAAACTATGGACGGAATGAATTATGTTTTATGTAGATAGATAGTTGAGTGATTATTAAAGTTATCCCTATCCGCTCATGGTTCTTAGTTTTTTTTTTTTGTTTTTTTTTTTTTTTAGTACAGAGCACAGAGCCCAACGTATCAAACGTTAAACGTCGCATCGCGTTCCGTCACAGAAAGTTTTGTAATTTTATTTATAAATTTTCTATTTTATTGTTACTGTACTGTTCCATTAGCTGGAATGTCGATCAAGTTGATGATATTGAATTAGAGTGTAAAACATGGAAAATGTTATGCTTTCGAGAATTTTTCGTACATGTAATTGTATTAAGCACACAGCATCATAATCAAACTAGTTATTTACGTCGAGGGGAAACTACGCGGGCAAGTCTTGTCCCACACCTACTTCCATTGGCGTGTATTAGTTCAGAGCGGCATGTGAATTTTCTTGCGAAAAGAGTGAATAAGTGAGCGATTTTTCCGAAAATAGTTGGTAAATTCACTATTATTTTGAATTAAAAAAGTAACTGAAAAGTGCGGTCTCGAGTCAAAATCTACACATTTAGTGCATAAAAAACCGTTTACCACTCGGTTTCATTTATTATTGGTCACTGGCTTCAAACCTCTAAAGAAACTGTCTGATTTCAATCTTTTTCATGTTTATATCATACAATGAATTAGTAGATTACTGTACCAGGGATTACTGTATTCGAGGGCTTCAGCCTGAGGGGAAGGCCACATTACCTCCCTAGTAAAGTAAATGTTATTTTTAATTTTTTAAGGAATGAATTAAAATTTGTATATCAGGTAGAAGTTTGGTCAGTGGTTCAGGTCAACTTTAAAAATTAGGACTAACATAAGTCTATAGAGTGAGATTGGCTCGACAAGTTTTTATGTTGCAGAAAGTATAGTGCCAAGAAATTGAATCTGTGCAAGGTAGAGTCATTTTTCACCAAGCAATCTGAGTGACCTTCGTATGAAAATCTTGAATTTGACAACTGTAAATTTGACAACGTGTAAAAAGCAAAAAGCAAAAACAAAAAAAAATATTGCGAAATAAATAAATTGGATATTGTTGTTTGCGACGGACGACAGACCTCAGTAATTACAGATGAACCAAAACAAAGGAATATTGCGATCGGAATCGTTTCTGGTAAGAATTACCAAAGATATTCGAAAAAATATTTTGGCTCGTGAATGAATAATTTTGTATCGCTGATTCAACATGGCTGAAATGAAGGGAGGCCGCTGAAATTACACTAACACAACTACAAATTTTGTGTAAAGTAACTGTCAACAATTGAGAAATATTGAAAATATAATGTGTACGATTGTGTATCATTGTGGCAGGGCCATCAAACGAACACTACACGAACAAATTCCTTCCTCTAATCTTATGTATTTCAAAAATAAACTGGTACCCTATATTCAACCACAAGCGACACATCACCAACGATCAATGACTTATTACATTTGGCTTTATGAAACCAGGCAGTAACAGCTCATTTTGCTGATGTCAGCTGGACCTATCCATACATTATGAAAATGAATTCGAATGAACACTGACGTCAGTTCTTAATTTTATTCTATTTTACTAGGAAATGTTTTACCTGCGATCTGCGATCTAAATTTAAACTAAATTTAACTGTATTCGCGTTCAAATGCTGATTTAAAAAAAATTATTTTACTAAATCAAGCGCTCCTGCCTGGTTTTACTATGCCGTGCATATAATGTTAGCATTTTGATAAAAGCCAATAAAGTCTAAGGATAAGTCTTCTTGTGTATATCGCTACTAAAACTGCACTAGTAAATTGTATGAACCAATGTTTTGAACTTTGAGTAGATTTTGCGCCGCAGGCGAAATTTTTGATCCTAAAGTTACTGATTGATACTGATTTTGTAACTTCAGTATTAAATGTAATGAAAATTTTCCTTAAGTTATCCGCTTTCGTCTGAAATAGTTAGAAATAGTGAGAAAAGTGAGGAAATGCGAAAAAAAGTAACTCACTATCACTCCTCTCAAAAATAGTCTGAAAAGTGAGAATAGTGAGGACACATGCCGCCCTGTTAGTTCAATATTTGCTTGTATCTATTGGTCATTAATAGCGAATAGCACATGTCCCAGTATTTTGCTTGAGTAGTTTCCCCCTCGATTTACATTGAACTTTGAATTTATTTAACGAAGCCGTAAGCACTCCAGTTATATTAAGTTTGTTGCAGCTTTCAATGTTTTGTTTTTGCAATCAATTTAGTTAATTAGATTGATAACAATAATTCACTACATGTAGTATGGCTGCGTTGCTAATGATGAGTATGGCTGCGCTGCTAATGATGGTAAAGTTTGCACATTTATTGGAAAATCATGCCCTGCAACAACGCACTTCGAGTGGTACTCTAAAATACAACAAATTTTGACACTGTAAAAAAATCTGGAATTTTTTTTCATACAAATTAGCTGTCATTAATAGCACTTTGCTTGAAGTGCGCTGCCTGCAATGCTTTGGATATTTCGTTTAAATATATTTGCAGAACTCGCTTTTGCCATTTCCTTGTATTTTGGTTAAATCAGCACTCCATAGACCCGCTTTTGACCATTTTCAGGTATTTTCGTCAACTCAGCACTCCATAGACCCGCTTTTGGTCTTTTCCACGTATTTCTCCAAAACTCCAAAATTCCAAGATTTTTAGATTCGCCTTTCATCGAAAATACGACTTTTATTTGAATTCGCATACAGTGGAAGAAAAATAAGAAACTGGCAATACACATTACACACTGAGGAGAAAGTAGTTACCTGCTACAGCTGCGATCTGTCTCCAGCTGTAGTTTTTGAGAAAATACAGCTGTCACAGAAAATATTTCGGCCCGTAGCTGTCACAGCTGTATTTTTCTACTTGCTATCAGAGCTGTAGTTGTGATTACCAACAATAGCTGGGTGATTGCCTACAATCAAAATGTTGTGATCGATAGGCACGGGTTCGAATCATGTCGGATCCTGTTTTTTTTTAAATAATATTATTAAAAATAATTTTGGTTTCATTTCTGATAAGTCAGTTCAAAATTAACTCAATAATTTAAAAAGAAAATATTTCTGGCCTTTCGGAGTTATATTTCACAGCACTGGAGAGTATTTTGATATTCTGTTGTATTACATCCGACGAATTAATTTTGAACTGAATTTTAGCTGAAATGAATTGAAATGGATTTCTTATTAATATTTATTTGAAATAAAAACTTGCCTTGTTGGGGCGCGAACCCGGGACATCTCGATCTCCAGTTAAGAATAATCCACCTGAGCTACGGAACATGTATGCTACAAATGCCTTATGTGAGCTACACAACGCATATTCCCGTTGATAGGTAATATACATCCCTGTAGTAGCTGTATTGTGGGTGTAACATTACCTACATGAGATACACATATGAAAACTGTGTATACGACATACACGTAATGTGTCATTAATAATTGAAAGATATTATTGCGACAATATTGATTCACGTAAAAATGAAAATCATTTTGAAAATCAAAATATTAAGACTAAAGTCTGGAAAAATGGTTCAACGAGCACAGGCTAGAGACCCGCCGACACTTTTTCACCCAACCAAGTCGGCGGTTGTTGCCTCAGCCGACTGGAAGACAAAGTTTTTTTTCAATAAAATAAAATAAATTTCGACTGACCGAAATCGGCGCTATTTTTTTCGGGACTTTGTTATATATGCCTAGTTAGGCCTTGGTGCCTAGGCCCCAAAACCAGTCTCATATATTTTTGATTTTCCATACCTGGCTGGTGGTAAGCGGCCAAAAGTTGAAAAATGAGGTTTCGTAGTCCGGATTTCATTTCCGTAAGGTGGTGAGGACACGGACGTGTATGGGCTCGTTGGAAATCTAAAGTCGAGTACCTTGAAGCAAATATTACCTTCGTAAAGTTTGATGATAAACGGCCGAAAATATGACATCCGAAAAATTTATCAGAATCGATGGAACTTCGGTGAACTTTGACGAGGGCTGTGACCTCCCTAATGCAATTATTTGAATGATTACTCATAGGTTCAAGTAATCCCTGAAGGAATTAAATTTCAATTCAGCAAAGATTCCGTCACGTATTGTTAATCCCAAAAAGATTTAGATCTAGGTCCATATTTTTATCTGTGTATCTTTTCAGAAGAGGAAAAAAATTGCAAAAGTTAATTCGACATTAAACCATTACCAATTATAAAAAACTTGAATGAAAATCTTTGGTAAATCTGTACAAAATCGGAACGTTGAACGAAATACAATTGGAATGAAAATAATGGTAATCGAGTAAGAAAATTTCAAAACGAATATTTTTTCTGATTTTTGCATAGATTGGGAAAATTTACATACAATTGTTACCAATTTAAACTTTTTTCTACAAAAAAAAAGAAAGAAGAACTCAATGCAGATAGACAATGCACAAAAGGATCTCGCATTCATTTAGCAATCAGAGGCACTTGAACCAAATCAAGTGTTCCATTTATTTTTATTCTATTTTATGAGACAGCAATAAGTTTTCCGTAAAGTTCTGCATTCAATCGGAAATTAAAAACAAAGTTGGAATAAAGAATCCCTGAGCCAATTATGTTTAATATTGTGAAGTGACTTTTATCGAATCTTTCAAACTTGTTGTTCAACGGACAAAAAACATGAAACGGAAAGCATTCGTTTTACAGTGTACAGCCATATTCATTTTAATTTGAGTGTGGAAATAGTATGTTGTGTGACAAGTATTGTAATGTTGATTTTTTGAGCACCAGACCCAAGTTTTCCTTACGAACGGAGCGAGTAAGGAAAATTGGGTCGTGTGCTGAAAAAATCTCATTACAATACGTGTAACACATCATGCTTTGTGCCAACCGAGAATTGAAATAGACAAGAGCACAAAAAATCATAATTTTCAAACGAGAGCTGTAACAACTCATACAAATTCCATATCAACACTGCTTTGAGTGTTGTAATATCACATCAAACGGGTGCTGAAATAAGTCACTTTACAACACTAAAATGAGTGCTGAAAAGAGTCGTATTTCAATTCTCGGTGGCACAAAAATTCATGGGAACCTTAAACAAAGGATATAAATATCCAACAAATGAAAACAGTAATTTTCCAAGTAAAAACACCGCGTATACAATTAAAATGAAAACGCAACATTGAAATACGTCGAAGCTCAGAAATACAACTAAATAATGCAACTCTTAAAAGAATGAATTTTTCCATTAATGAGTTCATAGATCAACAAATGGTGACACAGAAAAACTTGAGATAAAAGTAAAAGACAAATGAAATTATTTATTTTTGTAAAATTGTTGGAATTGGAATTTCTCGTAAGGAATTATGAAAATATGAATAACACGTTCAACGCACTGACGACAGGGCTATGTACGTTTCATTTCTTTCTTTTAACCACTCATAACAATCGTCATAGCAAAAACAACATATCGCACTGTTTTTGTGCTTTAGAGAGCTTTTGAAAGCTTTGATCTTCTTATTGATGCTATCGTAAAATTGGAATATTTTAGTGAAATAGAAAAGCTGAAGCTGAAGTTGTTACATGTTACTGGCCAGTTAGAGAGCAATGTAAAAGTGACAGATGCGTAATTACAACTTGAATTTTCATTCATAATTTTCAATTTATGAATGAAATTCTGAGTTGTAATTGTGCATCTGTCACTTTTACGTTGCTCTCTAACCGGCCAATTACTCACATGCGTGTATCACCTTACAGAAGCGGTGCGTCAGTTGTGGTTATCATTTCTCTCATTCCCACCTAAATTTTGAATATTTTAATTCTTGTGTTTGTGATACAATGCAGATTCAATATTTTCAAACCATTGACAAACCGGCGAAAAATCGGAATTTAAAAAAAATTTCCAAGAAAATGTACAAAAAATGTGAATATAAAAAAAGTAAACAGATATTATCATGCCTGCTCGTTGCGCGGGCGTGACGCAAGTCCTCTACTACAAAATTTTCCAAAATGTTTTTTAGGGACTAAGGAACATATTTACAGCAACTTTTTGAGTCCACCCTTAACTCTAACGAATCCCAAACTTAGATATTTGGAATCTACGTATCCTTAGCATTCTTAGCAGAATGCGTCACCTACTTAGTTTTTGTAAGCTAAGACACAATGACTTGCGTCACCTTCATCCTTTAAGAGTTCTTGACTGATCGACAATTTTGATGTTCGCCTATGCTTATATAATGTGGTTAAGTTCGTAGATTTGTTTTTTAGGACTTTTTCCCTTTTTTATAGTTAATTGTTAAAAAAGGCTTATAAAAGAGAAAGTTTGAACGAGTGTTAAATTTGCGTCCAAGTCCAAATCGAAGTCATTATTCACTCGAGTTTCATTTATGCAGCGATTTTTAGTAGATAATGTAGGAGATTCATATTAAGAGTAAAGCATCGCTTGTTGAACCTTTAACTCATACATCTCCATTTGTCGATAAAGAAAATTAAATTTTTGAGTAAAGTATTAGAAGTAATGAATCATTAAAATTAAAAAAATCTTGTGAAGAATGAACTCAGTCAAGGGATTTGACCCACCGAAACAGTGGGCCTAGTAACAAACATGGAACATTGATATCTGTTGAAAAATGGCAATATTGATAACCTAAAAACGAATACTGTTACGCTGCTTCGTTCGGCTGATGTTTAACACTATACTAAAGTTGTATGACTCATATAGTCATTGACTCATATAATAGTATAGTGTTAAACATCAGGGAAAGCAGTCTCGAACACCTTTCAATGAAAAACTTTTCTTCTCAATGTTTTCTTTAAAAAAAAATTCAACACACTAAACAGCCGTCTCAGTACCGACGTTTACATACACTGTACAAGCACACATTTTAACGGATATGAAGAGAAAAATTCCATTGAAATTTCACAATGTCGCAACGTCTGGAACCTAGGTATTTATTACACAATGCATAAAATAAACATTAAGCTATCATCGGTGGGACAAGAAGTTCCAATTTATTTTGCAACAACTTTTAATATACACCCATTTCGATTTAACATACCAACCCAATAACCTATCCCTCCCGCACAAATATGTCTAACTACAATACACAATTTAGCCATATATGAAAATGAATTTCGCCTCTTGGATAGCTATTTCAATAAATTATATGTGTGGCCATATAAATGTTTGCTACATTACGCTTTAGGCGAGAGAGAAAAAAAATCCCCCATAAATATGCAAAACTATTTTATCTTTTTTCGTCCATAAATGAACTTTTTACATTAATATTTACGATTTTGTGTAAGGGAAATGTGCAAAAATTCATGCATAACATTTTTCTCTCTATATCATAATAAGTTTCGGTGTGTGAATATTAGATGGGTTTGAACGTGAATTGGGAGTTGAGATTATTGGAATATATTTTACGTTTATATGTGAATTATGACAGGAATGGCGATTTTATCGAAATATTGAAGAGATTTTTTTAACGATTCGATTCAGTTTTGCCCAACAATAAAAGCTTTCATTTTTTGTTTTTTTCTGTTATTAATTTGCCAAAATTGGTTGCAATATTTTTAGCATTAGAATGGGCACCACGGCGAGCTTCAACAAATTTAAATAAAATTGTCATCGTGCATATTTGCTTTAACTGCTGCACGGGAGCTCGGATTATCTTGAAACCTGTCGTTGTGAACCCTCAAAGTTTTCTTTTTTTGATGACTTTGAGTGAATTACGTACTTTATATAAAGCAAGGATATAACAGATGATCTTCAAATAAAATACGTTCGAAATGCCATCCACGTTAAGATATGTAATCTACGTTGAATCTCAGATAAAGGAACGAAAGATTTACCGAATACTGTTACAAATACAGTCAATACACTCAGTAAATGCAGAATAACTAACGGCTGGTTATATACCACTCGGTGCAAAACCACATAATAGTTTGTTTACGCATTAATAACAGGAATTTGTGCACCACGCAAGAACTTATTTATTTTCCTAGATTTCAAATATTTGCCATAATTTGAAAAAAATTTAGGAAAATTTAGGAAAATATTTTCCCAAAAATGGTCTTTGATACCATGTGAAGCCACCTGCACATAAATTGTATTTTTTGCCGCAACAAGTGACTTTATTGCGAAAAACGTTCAATACAATTCGATGGTAGATGCTTTTATAGGTACACGATGTGTGTTGTCACACTCGGGCTATGGCCTCGAGTGACAACCTTCACATCTAGTTGTCGAAGTTGACAAAACATTGTGTGCAATATTATACCAGCATACGATTCGTGTTGCATACAACGTTTTATGCAAGTCAGTGACGGAATGAACTGGTTATATAAAACACGGAAACATACATTAATGACACAAAAACCATATTGCCTGGACATTGTTGGAATCCAGAGAGACTTTAATGCAATGCAAATTTCAACAACAACAAAATCAGCTAACATCAGTGCCAAAAATATTCCCAATCCCATTGTAAGGAGTCTAAATACATTAGAGTTTCTACTCTCAGCATTTCAAAGTGCGAAAAAAAAATTTATCGCACCAGTGAGATAAATTTTTTCTCGCACTCTTAAAACTACGTTCAATAATCTTCTTCATTACGTTATTAAAAACAGGCTAGAAACAGTTCAATTCGGTCTCGGAATTGCAAAAATTGCTTTTATGCAATAGAGACATCTATGTTTGTTTATCATTTATACCAATAATATACGAGAACACTATCCACAGAGACGGATTGTCTCACACTTTTACCGTCTTTATTGATCGATCCAACCCACGGATGGAACTATTTCACTACCTGATAGGGATTTTTTTTTGCTATAATGGCACCTTCGTTTTTAAGTGCTATGATGGCCCTAACCGCACAAGGGTAGTCGGTGTACATCGTTCAGAAACCAAAAGCACATAGATGATCTCCCAAAACTCTTGTGCATTGATTTAAAACGATTAAAACTATTGGGGGATACAAACAACAGTGTGCCAAAACCAATGTTTTCCCCAATGACTGAACGGAAGATTATTTAATTTAACGAACCAAATGACAATATCGTCGTTATATGAAGAATATTAAAATCCGATGGGAAATAATTCAAATAGTTTCAATTTTCAGTGATATGGGAATTGCAATATAACCGTGTGGATGTTGCTAACATAGGCGCACATGCATTTAGAGACATTTTCGACAATTCGCTCAACTGGAAATATATATAATCTGGAAATGTGAATTTTTTTCCAGTAGTAGAAACGTTAAAAATTCGACTAAACTACTTTTGTGGACCGCATTTGAACAAAATTTCGGGGTATCGTGAAATGTGGGTGCTGCTGCTGCTCCGGGAGACCATCCAAAGTTAATGAAAACTGTCTGGTACTAGATAAACTATCCTTCAACTTTCCAATGAGACATTATGCGTTTGAACGTTGCAGTCGGTGCAGTAAGTTCATGGTCAATTGAGAACACACAATTTTTACCACAAAGAAAAACTTGCCTTAAAATTTGCATTGGCATTAGCCGGTGAATTGCATTTTTGGAATCAACGTACCCAACTTGATCTAATAGAATATAAGTATCTCATTACGTTATTCTTCATTGCCGTTATTTTCGACTTTGTCTCGAGTTGTCGAGTATGAAAGCTTTTCATTCCCGTGAAGTATCGTTAAAGTCAAGTCACCAAAAAAATGTTGGTGTTTCTTCACATTTTGTCGTTTCTTTACACTTTGGCGATTTTTCTCGTCCTTTTTTCACACTTTGGCGATTTTTCTTGTCGTGTTATGAGTTTTTGAGAATTTTTATAATAAAAAAAAAATGCCAAAGTGTGAAGAAACGCCAAAAAAAATGTCAAAGTGTGAAGAAACACCAAGAAAATTTGCTAAAGCGTGAAAAAACGCCAAAACCACAAAAGGCATATAATTGGCGTTTCTAAACACTTTGGCGATTCTTTTGGTGATTATAAAAATTCTCAAAAACTGATGAAAACCCTAAGAAAAATCGACATCGTCCGTAACGCTTGAAATTTCGATTGAATTGAAGCGGTCACAATGCAATGTGGAGTTTTGTTTCAGGGGTCGAATTTGCATTGTTTAACAGCTCTTCACTCGCTGCACTCATCGTCGCAAAAACAATCTTACTTCCGTGTTGTCAGGGCCAATTTTTATAAGAAAAATTCAATAAAATTCTTAAACGTTTGAATTTTCTTAAATTTAAAACAGGCCTCTCAAATCTCCTTACTTCCTTATTTTATTAAAAAATCATTCGCTTCGCGGCAAAATTAACAGTTTTAATTATTTAACACAAAGAACTCTAATAAAAATGTGGTGTCCGTAGCTCATGATCGGTAGAACATGACCGGTTTAACATATATTTTTGTAAATCCATGCCGCCTCTCAGACATGCGTCCTTATTACAAACAATTCAAGGTTTTAACCTAATTTACACTTACTTCTTTCAAATTTATACTTTTATATACTTTCACCAATTAATTTTTTTTTTTTCGAAATACGAACGGGATAACAGACAACGACAGCTTTTGCATTTAACGAGATCAATATCTAATCCAGCAAGTTTTTAAACTTGATGGTGGGGTCAAATTTTCATCGCGATAAAAGTGAATTTTACGATACAACTTTACATAAACGATACGTCAAAATAAACAATAATGCGTTTTATTTTAATGTTGAGGCGGACTTCCGATGTTAATTGCTGTATCTTGGAATAATTTCGATTTTTATCGATAAATTTCTCCTCATTTTTCCTTAATTTCAACTAAAAATTTCCTTATTTCTCCTTATTTTTGTGATAAAACCTCCTTTATTCCTTAATAAGGAGTCCAAATTTAGAGTGAGAGGCCTGCAGTTTGTATAACATTCACATTTCGTTCAATTTTACATAGAGTTTTTCACCAACACATGTAGTAGGCTTTGAAAATATTGATGGTTGTCAAGTTTATATTTTGCAAATCGAGTATCGCGATTTTGAAATTTTGCTCACTCAAAACATAATTGTTAATTAATATAAATAGTGACGAGAAATGCTCAAATGTTAAGTCCGTGGACCCATAGTTAAATTCTGGAATCTTGTAGAAGTGAAACTAATTGAAAATAAATCTAAAAAGTGATGATGTGAGACCACATTTCTGGAAAGTAAGGTCCAATTAAGTATATTGCCACTTCAGAATGTCTTTTCTTACTGCTTTACAAATTTATTTCAATACAATACAATATTTTTTTTAATAATTCTAGTAGCAACATTTAAATTTTTTGCGCTAATTTGCCCAGCAATTTAGTAGGGAAAAACTCACACTATCAAATATTACGTATTTCATGTCGGGACCACAAATTTTACGTAATTCTATTCGTAATTTCCTCTCTAGGTATAATTACTCTAAGGTTGTATACATGTATATCGAAAATAATTTCAAGCAGAATTCACCTAATTCTATTCAGTGTGTTCTCAGTTCTTTTGTCTATAAACACATGAAACTCTCTTCAATGGCTTGTATTGTGAAATGACGGTATTATAATATTGTCTAATTGTAATAACAGATAATAATATTATTACAATATTATCTCGTTGTGGTCCTTTACCGTTTAAAATGTAAGGTTTACATAGACAGTTTCAACAATTGTAATCCATGCAGATTGTTGATGTAGACTGTGTTTACACAGTCAAAGGAACTGTAAATATTAATTGGTTGGCTTATCGAAGATAAAAACACCTTAAAATCTACAGTTTTATCAACAGTAAATACAGTGTGTTCATCTTTAACTGTGGATTTACATAGCAACGTAAAAGTGACAGATGCAAAAATTTTCTCATACGGCAACTCGAAATTTCATTCATAATTTTAATTTTATGAATGAAATTTCGGGTTGCAGTATTTAAAAAACATTGCATCTGTCACTTTTACGTTGCTATGTAAATCCACAGTAAAAAGCACAATTTTAGATTGATCGGAGTTTTATACGTCATCGATGTTACCGTGGATTTACATAGCAACGTAAAAGTGACAGATGCAATGTTTTTTAAATACTGCAACCCGAAATTCCATTCATAAAATTAAAATTATGAATGAAATTTCGAGTTGCCGTATGAGAAAATTTTTGCATCTGTCACTTTTACGTTGCTATGTAAATCCACAGTAAATTAAATGATTCCCAGTACAGTGTATTTGGCTCAAAATTTGAATTCGCTAAAAGATTTTCATATTTTTTGCTAAAATATCATAACCTGGAAACACTTTATTGACTGGGAACATTGACGACTTTTGAAACTCTAAAAAATCTGAAATATGTATCTCAACTAAGAAAAACACAAGGCGGTAACCTTTGCGGAGGTCACGCATGATCTGAGATCGCCATTTTATTGGATGCACGGGAACACACCACTTCTGATGATTCTACATATAAAAAAATTCACCACATCATCACTGCGGCGACGAGAATCATCATAGTAAAAAAACGCACTGTAAGTCCAAAAAAAACGTCTAAAAATTTAAGGAATTTTAGAGAATTCAAGTCCCTTTAAATGCGTGCGTTGGTGTTGTAGCAATAAAGTCACTACATCCAATCAAATACATGTACTTGTGCTCAAGTTAACTTGGAACTAAATAAATAATTATTCTAAATCTCTATAAAGTCAATACTACATGCGATGAGGTTGTAGGTTACCTGCAGTAGGTATTTCCATCTATTTTTTAGTTTAATATACGAAAAAAGGAAGCCTCGCCTAGAGCCAAACTGCAATTGTTCAGAAATGGCCGACGATTTTTTTTTATTGACTTGTAAAGCAACTTCTTTATTTGGGACATCGTATACAAAACATACTGGACGGAAGAAACATACTGCCCATTTTGAATCACTGCAATCAATGTTGAGTTTTTAGGCCTCAGGTCTAATTTACCATGGCTATTTTGTGTTGCTCAGATCGACAAATATGCTACGTTTTTCATTCTGATTCGCATGCATCCGTTAGACAGAAAATACAAGTGCAATTTTGCGTGGAAGGGATCAACAGTTGTGCTGCGTTTTTCATTGTTTATTCTCGGTCGACGCAGAATTGCTCGTGTGTTTTGGGCCTTAAACCCTTTAAACCCTTAATTATCGATCTCGGCCATCAAATTTGCTCGCTTGTTTTCGGCCTTACGCGAGGCTAATAAATTATTGAAATTGATAACAGTTATTTTGGAGTCATTGAGAGTCTGCTTCTAAGTAGAATGGTAAGGCGGTAAGCACACGAACAATTTTACATTGATGGGATCGACAATTATGCTGCGTTTTCCATTGTAATTCAATATTCACCACAGGTTAACCAATGGAAAATGCAGCATAATTGTCGATCCCATCAACGCAAAATTGCCCGTGTGCTTTCAGCCTAAGCTGGTCTGTTTGACTGGTGTTCTTTGAAAACTTAAAATAGAGCAATTTCATCATTTCTCTTCAACAATAAAACAACGATTCTTGACTTAAAAATTGAAATCGTCGGTTTCTTCGCATGTTAAGCGAATTTATCCTTCGTGCCCGACAAATAAATCGCTACATTCAAGAATGATAGCTGAACAAAAACAAATGATTCCGAAACGTGACGGAAATTGAAAGATCCTTCTTTACTGTGCAGACTTTCGCATGCGGGAACAGTGTATATCTAAATATCAAATGTATTGCAGTTGTTTATAGTTGTGCTACGTGAAAATAATATTTTGACGAAACATTATTTGTTATACCCATCAAAAAATAATAACGTCGCAGTCCCGTTTTATTTTCAAAATATTTAATTTTATTACTTTCACGTTTTGATTTTAACTGAATTATCGTTATTCGAGACAGAAGTTCTTCAAGAAAGCTTCTAGATATATTCTTTAGGTGTCGGTTTTAATGACTATGTTTACTGACACCTTTAGCGTATTAAATCGAGAAGCTCCTCGCAACACGACAAATAATACAAATCGAGGAAGGTAATGCAAATTCGCAAAAACACAGTGAATTTGAGTTCTACTTTATTGATTCTACTTTCGCAACATGCATCAAAATCCACAAAATCTATTCCATTCGCGATTTTGACTTTCAACAGAGGATACTACTTTCTATGCTGACTTAAAATTATGTGAAAACCCGTTTCTTGGTCTTTTCGATATGTTTCGGATGCACAGGAACCATTAGAAGTTTGCTGAAATTGTCAATTTTTTACCCATAATTTCAACTGCTCAAATCTCATCGTAGGTGAATTTTACCATAAAGACTATTTGCCTCGAAAGTACATGCAATTTCTTTCTAAAGCCACCTCTAGGGATGGCAGACGTTCAAAATTATCGATAATATCAATCGATAATCGATTAATCATATCGTTATCGATAATTTAATAATTATTGATAATTATCAAAATATCGATATTTTGATATTTATATGAAAATTAATGATAATATACCGATATATCGGAATATATGGATAAATATCGATATATCTAATTATCGATATCTTGATAATTATTAAAATATCAATAATTATCGATTATCGATATTTTTTTTGATAATTTTCGATAAAAAAAGTCGATAATTATCGATTATCGATAAATAATCGATAATTATCGATAATCATTATCATTATCGCCCATGCCTAGACGTAGACACCTCACGCCCTTGTACATACGTTTCGTGTAGCTGGAGAAATTCCTATATGAAAAGAAGATGTTTTCGGTTGTTCGATCACCTCTCGCTGGCCACACAACCATTGAGGTACTTTTTTGAAAGTGGTTGTAACTTCTAGGCACATTCAGACTAAGAATCCGATATTGAAATTTTTCCTACATTGAAAGTAGTTTCATCTGGTAAACGTGACAGTCACGAATAAGATGTTCAACTCATGAAGCATGTAAAATTCCTAGTAACAACATCTATTGTATTGAGTGTGGTTGATGATTGATGCCGCTCGTGGAAAGCTCTTAAAATTCATTCGATGTCTCATCCTATACTGTAAAGATTATACACTCTCTTTCTCACAGTCCGACGCATCTTACAATATTCGTCATTACAACACCAATTTGTTTTAACACGCGTTATTAATATCTTTCACAGAAATGACTAATGATCTGAAAATTAACATAATAGACTTACGCCATTCCCTGTCTGAAATAATTTCAGTAATAAACAAGCTTTTCGAAAAGATTTCCCAAGTGGTTTACGATTATAACCTGCTTCGCTTTGTTAATAGTAGATTATTGAAGATGTTTTCCAACATGCTTGTTCAATAAAAATACAACAGTTATGGGCCGATGGAAACCCGAGGAAATGGCAACATACGAACTGATGGGGGCTTATAGAACCGCTATGCCGTTTGTAACTTGCGGGATTCGAAACAGACGGTGATAATCTAAGATGAAAATGGTTTTTCGCATACATCCACGGAAGTATAAAGCATTTAATGTTTATAAACCGCGCAAATGAACCGGTATTAATCACACTAGTTTATGAAAAAAGTTTATAAAATTCGGTTCACTGGATCTAGAGGCCTCAGAGAATGTGTTTGTCTTCTCATGGTTTGTCTTCCCAGAATATTGGTAGCATTAAGACGGTAGCATGTTGGTTCCCTTTTGGAATATTGGTATTATTGAGGTGGCAACGTGTTGGTTCCAGTGCCTATTTTAGGGAATTAAAATTCCCGGAAATTCCTTAAAATTACCGAAAATTCACAAATTTTATCTGTACGTGAATCTTAAGAATGATCATTCAAAATTGTTTGACTGGCTTAAACATTGTCGAGAACAGCTAAAAAAATCCAAAATCTGGAGAGGAATTACGGTCGTCGTTCTATTTTCTCTTTTCTATTTGAACTCTACCATATTCTCAATTCTCTATCGTTGTTTTGCTATTACGATTGTTATGTAATTTCGCTAAGCATATTGCAACGACACCTTGCGTGAAATAGCAAAAAACGATAGAGAATTGAGAATATGGTAGAGTTCAGATAGAAAAAAGAAAAGAGAACGACAGTCGCAATTCCTCTCCTGTTCAATATGTGTCATTTACAATGACTCATTGGAGGTAAATAAGTCAAAAAAATGACTAAATTTTTTTGGAATTTTAGGGAATTAATTCTTTTAAAATATTCCCTGGTTGGCTCCCAAAAATCCAGCACCTTCATGGTATACATCTTCCCAGTTCTAGTCGGAGATATTTAAAGAAGGTTTTATTGGATCTTTTGTGTACTTTTGGGCGGCTTACGCTATAAGCAATTTCTAATACTTTCGGTAGAGTTGTACGTGAAGCTCTTGAGGTACGTGGGAAATAAAGACAAGAATGCTATAGGGTTACGGATACGGACGAACTAGAGATAGTGACGAAATAGTGATATTGACGAACTAAGGATACACACGTATTAGGTACACGGGATCGTACGGGACTGACGACGCCGCAGCTCCATTTGTTGTTATATTGAACGAATGGCTTCAACATCGAATTGAAGTAATGGCTACGTACTATTGCATTGGAATATTTGAGATTAAAAAGAGTCTTTTCTTTCGTCATTGTCCAACAACTATTATATCAAAAATAAATGTTTTTTTTTCATGGCAGATCTGGTCTACTCTATTTTCAAGTTTTCTTCGTTTTCCTTTTTACCGACTGTACATACCTCTATTTTATATATGTTAGATGCATATTATCCAGCTGAATGCTTTTACATTATAAGTATCACAAAAGTACATTATACGTTTTAAATTTCAACAACCGAAAGCCTTCCGTAATGCTTTTCGAATCTCTTTGTGAATGCAAGTTGAAAGCTTGGTTATTGATTTTATTTGACCATTCAGTACTTAAGAAAATTGTTTTCGGATTGGCTTTAACGGTTTTAAACGCAACGTTAAAGATTGAATTTTTTCACTCAAAAATAGTGAGCGACATGTCAAATGAAAGGTATTGACGAAACGAATTAGAATATTTCAGTTATAGGAAAATCTGGCTGGCCGATCAGTAGCTATTGGCGAGAATGCAATCAAAATAGCGTGTTTTGCAGAAGTTTTTCAACAACATCTCTAGATGTTTTGACTCAAAAATGGTATGCGAAATGTCAAATGAAAGGTATTGACTAGACGAGATAAAATATTTAATTTTTAAGAAAATCGGGTTTGTACGTAAAACAGTAGTTATTGGTGAGAAATCAAGAAAAACTGCACATTTTCCTACTTTTACTGTTTTCCCGCATCTTCCCGGTTTCGAGTGGGTTTTGATCTTTTGTTTTGTGATTGTTTGCTCACTTTCTTGTTCGGAAAATTGTAGAAATGGAAATTTAGTCGCAGAAAATTGTAGAAATTGAAATGCAGACTCAAAAGTTGTTAAGAAAATTGTGAGGACACCTTTGAGATTTTGCTTCATGACTTTTCACAAGTTTGTTATAAGTAAATGATAGGCAAATGCAGCGATCAACGGATCAATGTTACTAATGACTTTTTTTTAGAAAAAGAACGAAAAATAAAGAAAATAAGTGCACGGCGGCACTTTTATGTGTTCGTCGGTGTAATTCAAAAATTTATATTAGCAGTAATAATGAACGTTATAACATCTACCCAATAATTTTAATTTTACATCGTTTCTACGTAACTGATGATTCTACTTGGAGGCACCACTTCAACGGGATAACGAACTTTTAAATAATGTTACCATTGCACCACGTTACCATTTCTGTAGAAGAAATGCTTCAAACATTTTTCGTTCCAGGAATACTTTTTGTTGAACCATTTTGAAAAGGTAATAATGCCATGATTTATACACACATTATGAAGTCACAATTTGTTAGCCAAAGCTCAACGAAACGTGTAATGACAAATGGAAATGCATTTCAACTTAGTGTGCACTGTGGATGTGTGTTGTGGCACCTGATTTATTGTCATATCATTCCGGAAAAGAGCCATGAAAATCTACTTGAAAATTTGTTAACGTTAATCCCTTTTCAGTATTGTAAATTGATTTTTATGTAAGCTTTGGGTGAAAAAAAGAGCTCCACTGTTACGTTGAATCAGTAAAATATTCTGCACAGTGAAGCGAGTTGAAGCTAGAACAAAGTGAGGGCGACGACAGGCGAATGTGCCTAAATTCTACCGTCCATAACTTTTCATGCTAAGGGCCTTAATTACTAGAAGAATTCCGAAATTTATGCCCAAGACATGAAAAATTTTTTAATTTTCATACAAAATTGTAGCGCAATTCAGTTCAGTTGAAATTTCGTAGTGAAATGCAGTGAGAGTTCGCTGGTGGAAATAATGTTTTCTTCCCGGAATCTTGAGTCCGAAGACTTCCCGGTGGAGGAGAACTTTCCGGTGGTAGAAAATTTCACGTGTAAGAAAAAGGAAAAATGTTGACGCAAGACATTTGCAGAGTAATTACAGCTATGTCAACCGAAAACTAAACTTCAGTAATACTTTTGTTTGTTGCGCCTTCTGCCGTGTTTCAGAATACCAACGAGTGAAGCCAAAGAAAATTTTTTGCGATTTTGAACTTTTGAAACGTTCCATATCTCACTTCCCGTTTAGCTCTTAGGTCCCAGTTATATCCGAAACGAAACGGGAAGTGGTACGAATTTTCCGTGGCTCTCTCTACGGTCTACGTATTTCCCGTTGCTAGCTACATCTACTGAAAACTATACTGTAATCCGTAATGGGAAGTTCTGCGTATTTCCGGTCTCTAGCTTCATCAACTTAAAACTGTATTGTAATACCAAACGGAAACTTCCCAATTGTTACCTTCGGTGAACCCAAATCATTTCCCAGTAGCAACGCTCCCATGATCCGCACTTTTTCCACCAGCCAGCGTTAGAGTTGCCGAGATTGTTTTTTCGATACAGTACTAGTAAAAAAATGGCAATCGGCGTAGCCTCATCGGTTGCTGGGAATCTCGCTCCGCGTCATTCACAATAATTCACATTTTGACACATCAGGAAGATGTCACTTTGTGAATTATTCTGAATGACGCGGCGCGAGATTCCTTAACACCACCTCATCATATAGATCCTTGCTGTTGACGATATTCTCATATTAGAGTAACACTTGAGCTGCACTGTTGCCATCTTGCACCTCAACTCAAGTGCCAATAAATCGGTTCAATGTCTATTGTTGAATAGCGTGGTAACCACTGCTTCTTGTTTTCACATCACTATTCGGTCAACAAGAATGTTCTTATTGCGAATTCGAGAACAATATTTCAGAAATTTTCAATAAATCGAAAGAAGAGACGACGAAAAAAAAACTATTAATAACCGGAGCATAAATATGGAAAAGGCATAAGCCACACAAGAAAAGGTGAAATTAAATTTTGTTTTCGTCGATTTCAACGATAGCAATGTGCGGCATTTTAATATTGCATTGGTGTCAGACCACATGGCACACATAAAACTTTTATTATTCCGCATTTTTTGTGAACATTCTTCCTTCGGAATTCACTTCCATTTTTTCTTATTTTTCCATATATGCTGATTTTGTGTGCAATGGGGCTTAAGACAACAAATGACAATAGACAAACCCAAGCGCAAAATGAATCAGTTTAAGCCGTTTACATGACAGTTAAACAAAAGCACCGGGGAGCATAAGGCACCAACAAATTGCCTCCATCGCACACGATTCAGCGCCAATGCTTTCATTTCAATATAAGTCTTTCCTTGGTCCTTGGCTTCTTCGATGATTGTCCTCTTCCACGTAATCTTTGGACGACCCCTCTTCCTGTTCCCTTTGGATTCCAATCTAGCGCAGCTTTCGCTACGTCTTCACTGGGTCTACGTAGCGTAGAGTGTGTCCTATGCAATACCACTTTCTTCTCCTGATCATTAATGCCATGTTCTCAACACCGGTTATGCGCCACAAATCTTCGTTTGACATGACGTACGGCCAAAAGATCTTCAGAATTCGTCTTAGACATTTATAGACAGAAACTTGGATCTGTGATGCTATCGAGTTCGTCACTTTCCACGTCTCACAGATACATAACAGCACTGAGAGACTTGAAGATGCGAATCTTCAGGTTCCTTGAAATTTGTGATGATCTCCAAATGTTGTTCAACGCTCCAAATGATTGTCTCGCTTTTTGGATCCGGGATTGAACATCACCAACTTTTGTGATTATGCTTCCGAGGTATTTGAAGCTGTCAACTTCCGTTCTGGAGTCCTGAGATCATGTGGTACACGATGGCATTTTATTTGACTAAAATTCGTCGAGCAAAAAATTAATTATTTTTCTGATGACATTGGTTTTGTTGCAGCGACTTCTTTTAATGAGATAGTGAATCGTTTTGTATCTGTAGAGTTTTGATTGAATACAGAAAAGAGAACTGATGTCGTAATCCCTCTCCAGGTCATGTCGATAGCGCATTGGATAGCGGTACTCGATACAATGCTCTATGAACACAATACCGATTTGCACACGAACAAGTCTAGCGAATTATAGTCGAAATGAAATTTCAACTAATCACAAAATTTTCTCGTGGCCAGTCCGTGGCTTCTTTACCAAAAGCGATTTACCGATTCGACATTGTGTCTGTCTAATGACACGGATTCGTTGTTGATGTGCTGAATGCTTAGCAGTCGATTCAACCACATATAATTGTTGACTTGGCCATCTGGTGGTTGAAAATTCAACAAATGAAGAATCAACCCAAGTCGCTTATGTGTGGCTTATGAAGGTTTGAAAAAACTTTCATTTGTTCCTGTTCAAACATATGTACAAATTTTGCTTTAAACCAGCATTCATTCGTTATATGAGTTCTACTTCGTAGCCGTTTTTTTTTCTGTCCAGGTTCCGATATTCATTGACGCGGTGACATTTCGTGTATTTTTTCCCACTCAAAATTCAAATTCTGAAACGTACTGTTTCAGGAGTCTAGCTGGTGAACGAATCATTTTTTTGTAAAATTTTCCCACCTAACTTTGTCCCCCCAGTTACGGGTCTGTTCTGTTTGCACATCATGTTATTTGTCTGTTTTCTAGCATAATGTATTTAATTCGAATAAAACTTTTGCTACACTACTATCAAACTACCCTCAGCATCAACATCCCTTACACACCATACATAAATGATTCTTTACCAAATTTTATTACAATAGTTTGATCTGTTCTCAATCCGAAATACCTTTCCGAATAAAGTTCCCATCTTTTTTTTTTCTCCATTGTACGTACATAACATCACCTCCACTCTGTGCACAAACATTCATTTTTCCCATCATCATTAATGAAAATAGAAGACCGTCATTCAATTTCCGGTGTTCTCTACCGATATCTAATTCTGCAAATAATTTCAGCAGAGGTTACGTGACCACAAACAAAGTGATTAGGGTAGAGGTTTATGTGTGTGTTTAGATTGAATGGAAGCGGCAGGCAGACATCGTGTATATGGATTTTCGGGCAAAAATTATATTCGCTTCAATGATTGTGCGATATCTTGATGAAAAATAAAAGAGGCGATGAAAATTGATTGGGTTGAATGGAATTTTGGAATGGCAAATAGTCATCAACTTATTGGGTGTGCGGCGGGCGGCTGGGGTTTGATATAATCAGAAAAGATTATGTGTGAAATTGGGCTTGTAAATTATATTTCGTTGATTTCTTCATATCGTTTCCATTTCCATTGGACAAAGTTTTTATTTGTGGAAACCTTCCTTCATGCAACGTTATCAGTCCATTCATGCATTGCGTTGGATAAATTACATCTAATAGGAGACCAAAACATTTGTGGCCAACGCTCTCAAGGTATGCCCATTGCCCACTCATATTTAATTGATGTTTAGCTGCTGCATGTAAAATATTCCCTTTGAACAGTAATCGAGACATTAATACCTTTACCCCAACCAGGGAGCAAAAACAAAAAGGAAAATGGAAAATATATTTTCCGTATTCACTGCGACACTCAAACAATTAGTTTTAAAGTACGCTTAACATAGCATGAAATTAAATTTATGCGCGTTGAAGGTATAACACACAGAGGTGCATAAGGTTTTCACAGAGCAGCTCTTTAAAACTTAATTTACGACTCGTGTAAAACTATATACTCACATCCCCTGTTGTGCAAATTAAAACTGATACTTTCCCTTATTCCATGGATATTTCAGCTACTTTCCGTTATATCCCATAGATATTCCAGCTGTATATAATTATAACGAAACTTTTCCAATGGCAATTGTAATATTCAAGTGAATCAATTGGATGGCTGTTGTTTAAATAAAAAAAAGTTTTACACTTTTTCTGGGAGGGAAAAGGATATGAACTGAAAACGTTCCAGTTTGTTGGTCAGACATTGTTTTCAAGTGAGTTTTTGAAGTCGCATTTATCCAACCTGAGAAATTTCTGTGAAAGTTTAGAGCATTAGTGGTACCAACTTGGTAATACAAGTTTGACGCCAGTGAATGCCGTTCGAGGAATAATACCATTTTAAACCTTTTGCTGGCGGTTATTGTTTTTGATAAGGACAACTTTCTCTAGCCAAATAGCCGAATGTTGAATGAAATGAAGTAAAAGATTTTGTGAAGTGACTATTTGCACCGTGGATGCTGTTAGCTCCCTGGTATAAATAGTGTCACTATCATTGTGCAAATCAGGGTCTATTCTTCATAAAATTTCGTTAAATTCATGAAATTTCATGAAATTTCGTGAAGTTTGGTGAAATTTGAGAAATTTGAAAGATTCGTGAAGTAATAGGCTCTTCCAAATAGTAGTTCTTCGGTTCTTTCTGTCGGTCGTTTCGTTCGTTCCTACTCCATTTACCCTTGTCTTAGGAATTATATGAGGTAGGCACATTGTTCGATATATTTACAAATCGTAAAGTTGAAATCCCATTGGCTCCATTTTCCTAAATTCGTATACGTAAACGGAGACAAAACGGACGACTGTGAATTCACCTGAAAGGATAGTCGTGGTGAAATACATTTTGTTCCCGAAATTCCAAAACATTAAGGAATGAAGGCTGACATTTTCGACCGATTGCTACCAAGGTGTGTGGTCTACAGTATTGGTCAGGTAGAAGCGATTTTAAAGTTCATTGAGGAGAACCAACTTGCTAGAGAGAATGATTTTCAATTAAGCTGAGGAGCTACAAATGGAAAAGGTTTGGAAGCGACAAAAAAAAAGGTTTTCTTCAACAACTGCTCCATATTGCAGAGTTCTAAGACGTTGAAAACTTTTTGCTGTTTTTTTTTGCTCCCTTGTAGGCGGCTTCTGGGATTGTTGAGGTGGTGGTAGTTTTGTTCCTACAATTCCATCACTTCTAAAACTTCAGGAATTTGAAGGTTTTTTCGGATTTTATTTGGTTCCTTTTTGAAGACTTTTGGGATTATTTCATCAATCCACATGGCCAAAATATTCTCGGTTCTACAACTTTAAGATTTTGATGGATTTTACTTTCGTGTTCGTTTCTGGAATCTTGAGATTATTGAAGTGGTAGCTGGTTGGTTCCTACACAGCAGCTGATTCAAATGATGCTTGTAGTGTGCTGGCACTGACCAGAACGAGTTGAAAATCTTACCTATTGCAGGTAACTTTGTTTTTGGATATGTCGCAGGTACAAACACTGCCACAGCTGTAGCTATGAAAAATACAGCTGTAGCAGACAACGTAGATTACCTGGAGACAAAGCTACCTGCAACAGGTAAGATCTTTAACTCTTTTTTGTCAATGTGTCATTCAGTATGGTGTAAGGGGTTTTGACTAATATGCGTGTGGTCTCCAGCTCTAATTCAACTTCACTTTTATTTAATACCAAAGTTCCCACCTTTCACTGCTACTGTACCGTTATTGACGTAATTACATTGTTATATGTATACAGAATTACTGTACTATAATAATCAATTAGGAAAAGAAGACGGTGCGCCAAAAACAAAAGAGATTTCAATTCAATTAAACGGAAGAAAATTTGTCAAAGTCCACATAAATGAATATCCGAGGCAATTTGCTGCGGAAACACGAACCATTGACAACAAAACAAGATATAAAATTAACCGGATTCGACGGCATTTCTTTGACCTCAAAGCAATAAATTAAATTCCTTTTCTATATACCAATATAAATCTAAAGAATTTTCCACATTTCCAACGTTTATTCATACCTTTCCAACATCGATGTCTTTGTTTATTGTTATAGATAATCCAGCATACCATTTATCATGCACATATCACAACCTACACATACGCTAATACCCTGAATTTGCTGCTCGGATATACTACAACAAAACCATGTTCAACATTCAACATTAATATTACAATTGGCGCAAACATTTTGTTGAATTGTTGTATTGTTGTGTTTATGATATTGGAATACCAGCCTAATTACGCTTTGCGTCAAGCTTTGTATAAAATACCTTCCAATTATTGAAAAGAATTTCCTTAAGAATTTTCGCAAAATTATTTAACTGAAGGAGCATTTTTAGCAAATCAATGTCGAGTCTGTTTCTGAAAATACCGGATAAAATACCTCAAAAATGTGTTGCCTTTGATTTTAGATATTTTATTTACAATTCAATGACAAAGAGCTAGCACGGCGTAATTTATTATCGAGCTTATATACATAGAAATGGCTGATCGTACTGTGTGAGGTATTTAAGTTGTCTGTGGTGTATTGTAATACTCCCTTATATTAAATCAGTGGAGTCCCCCTTCGGTTTCGCTCGAAATTACTATTAATTAATTTCATTTTAACATCAAACGACTATTTTCTGCATTACCTCAACATCTAAAGACTGTTTTCCACGTTACCTCAACATCTAAGACTGCATTCCATATCACGTTACCTTAACATCTTAGAGTGTATTTCATGTGATACTCCCTCAACATCTAGGACTGCATTTCATATCACGTACGAGAAAATCGTTGGATGCGGCTGGTTTTGGGTGTGACCAAATTGATTTACGCTTCAACGATAGAATCGTTTGGATGCGTTTAGACTGTGGCGACGCAATTATATTACATTGAGTAGTCATTGACTTCGCCTATATATACCAGGCATTCTGAGCAAATAAATCATTCACTATCCGGCTTCGGCCGAGATCATATCTATGAGTTTTCCTTGTAGTTAGTTGACTGTAGATAGATTATCATATATGGTCGAAATTTAGAGATGTGACCAAACGAAATTGCACTTCGTCAAAAACATTTGGTGCTACGATGTTTTCCTGACGAAAAGAAATTGCCCTTCGTCAAAATGATTCAGTGCTTCGAATTTTCCAGACTAAAAGAATTTAGCTGAGTTTTCACTTCCTGCGTGTTCAATGGTTCTTTTGCGTGAAGGCGTTCAAGTTTGGAGACTGATTAAAAGTGAAGACTAAAGTTTTTTGCTGCTGCTTGTCTGCTACGCTAAGGGATTCTTCAAAAGCGCTTTCGATGTTTATTTATCTAGAATATCATGAATACGCATTTTGAAAACTAGATTTGAAAAGAAAAAGAAAAATTGCCACGTCCGGGGATCGAAACCGGGCCATCTGTTCGATCCCCGGACGTGGCAATTTATCTTTTTCTTTTCAAATCTAGTTTTCAAAATGCGTATTCTAGCTAAATAAACATCGAAAGTATTTGCAGCTTCATTTGAAACATTCAGCTATGCTGATTCGATTGCTAATTTTGTCGAACGAAAATATTCTAGTAGTAGAAGTAGTAGTTTTATTGTCATTTTATATGAGTAAGGTACTTGACCTTTTAAGGTACATATAGTCGCGAGCAAACAAACGCGTTTACAACATAATTGCGGATAAAAAAGACTAGATGAATGCATTGAGTTAATTGAGAAAAAAGAAAAAGAAAGAACTGGAAGCATACACATTACAAACTTATGCACGGCAAGCCATTACAGTCGAGCAATTCATTCGGTTTAAGTGCCCAATTCCAGTTTTAGCTGGACCAGCTGAAACATGATATGTGAGATGATGCAGTGAATGATGACTTATTTTTTTATTTTTTTTAATAAAAAACGAAAACATTTACGTAGGAAGCGAGCGGTTGCATAAGCCCATATATTCCCTACAAGCACGTTTAAAGCCAGTTAACGAAAGTTTAGCCTTCATAGCAGCAGACAACGCCACACCACGAACGTAGAAAGAATCATTGACAATATTTCTGTTATTGAGTGGCAAAATCAGGTTTCGAAGCCTATTCGAAGAGCCGAAATTCAGATTTTGAAAGACGTAGTCGGGTTCCTTAGTGATGATCACCTTTTGCAGGAACGCGGAGGTGAGATAGTCCAAGTACACGAAAAGACTATTCCCAAGAAGCCTGTGTAGATGGGCAGCAACAGAGTCATAACGGCCGATCCCATAAGCGAAACGAATGCAAGCATTGAAACATCTCTCGAAGATACTCTTAGTCCCAGCAGAGAGTTCACCCAGAACCGGGCAGCAGTACGTCAGATGGGGTAACAAAAGAGCCTTAACAAGCAACTCCCTCGTCTTGGCGGGTAGAAATCGAGCACTCGGCTACATGTTTCTTAGGCCAGCAAACACCTTGGCTGAGATTTTCCTAGCATGACTTTCCCAGCCCATGCGACTGTCTAACGTCAGACCCAAGTTTTTCACGCTATCGACATACTGAACAGTAACTCCTTCGAACTCCAATTCCGGTATATCCCTCGCCCAGCGTCCCGAAGAGAACACAATCGCCTTCGTCTTAGAAGCATTTAGCTTAAGCCGGTTCTCCCTGGCCCAGAGTGATACTGCCGACAAATTCAACTTCAGCAGGTTAACATCAAACAAAACATTGTTCTCATTAATCACTTTGTAAAGCTGGAAGTCATCAGCAAACAGATGACTCTTACAGTAACTCAGTCGGGCCGGTAGGTCATAAATAAACAACGAAAAAAGAACAGGACCTAGCACAGATCCTTGAGGCAAACCACAGGTAAGCAATCATGATTGAAACCCGTTCACTAGACCATGCCACTTTGAAATGGAAATCTATTTTTTTTCCGGCGGATGTCTTTGTTCGTACCTAACATCATTGGAAAATCATTGTTGAACAATTTTTTCCAAAAAGTAATTTCCACGCATCGCACCAACAATTTTAGTTTTCCATACGAATTGAATGTTTACCAAAAATAACAGATCTTACAAACACACTTGACACATTGCGCAGAGCCGTATCTACATAAGAAGCCAATTAATTTGATGCAAATTGATTTGATTTTTTTATTTGTCCGTCGACACAATTTAAGTTTAATTATATCAATACGAGAACAATTAATTACTTACTAATGCACTATAACCGCATAAAAGAAGGCGGTGTAATTATTGAATCAATTGCACTTTGAGTTTGCAACTACTCTACGAGGAGACTTCAAAACTTATTAATACAACACAGCCCTAGCTTCCGCAATATATTTTTACAACAATGCAATGGTTCAAACAAAGGATCAGTAGGCTTAGTGAAATATGTATTGGTGTTGATATACATTAACTTGATCAACAAGTTTTCAACAAGTGTGTCTATCAACGCGGTTTAAAATTTTTATACGTTTTCGACAAAAAATGAACTCCGGTAGCGAAAAATCGATTTGGTTGATCGGGGAAGTTACCCCCAATCTTCCCAACGGCTCGGTGACTGTGCGAGACGTTTTGCGGGTGTATTATTTTTACCGTTCGGCGCTCCTGAAACAAAGAAACACGTGCCTCAACAGCTTGGCTAAAGATTTACAGAATCTTTATCTTCAAAAGGGAATACCTATCATGTCACCTAAAGATATTGCTCGGAAGATCAACAAAGCTGTTGTAGACCATGAGTCATATAAAAAAAGCATGTTCCGAGAAACGAATTCACAAAAAAACAAGGAAAAAAAATTTATTGACTTTCTGAACAGTCAATTCGATATTTTTCCGAAGCCAAATTACCACCACAATAAGAAAATGAAGCTACAATCAGAGCTTGAGAAATTGAAGGTAGAATTGGCTGAGACACAGCAATGTGATGTAAACACTAACGATGAGGAGATTGACGATATATCCATCGAACAAGAGCAGGTGCGAAACGATTTCGGAAATGACGACGACGTTGACTTCGAATCGACCCTTTCGAATTACCAACGAGGGAAATTATTGAGTGGATCAACCACCAAACAATCGAGTGTCATGCAAAAAATCATCGACAGTCCAGAAGTATCTTCAGTTCTGGATCGCACTCGTTATACTGCCCCGAAATTCACATTGCTCTGCGCTGCAATGGCCAGAGCGATTGGAGAAAATGTGGAAGACTGCACTCTGTCAGTCTCGACGTGCTACCGCCGCAGAAACATACACCGAGATCGAATTGTCAAAGTTTTCAAAGACGATTACATGTCTTCAACAAAGGCGAATTTGATTCTGCATTGGGATGGTAAAAAATTACCAGACACCACGAACGACAATTTGTCACTGCGTAAAAGCAAAGTCGAAAGTTGCAGTTGTCGTCAGTGGAATCGACAAGGAAAAAATCATCACGATTGCAAAAACCGAAGATGGAACCGGTTTTGTGATTGCTGACACAGTGCATGAGTACGTGACCGAATGGAAATTGTTGCAGTCGATTGTCGGTATTTGTACCGATACCACAGCATCAAACACTGGCATTCACAACGGATCGGTGGTTGTTTTTCAACGATTAGCCAGTCAGAACTTTCTTTATTTCGCATGTCGACATCATGTCGACGAACTAATCATCGGTGGAGTTTTTATTGGTTTGTTTGGCGAAAGCACCGGACCGAGTCCAGAAATGTTTGAGAATTTTAAAGCCGGTTGGCCATTGATCGATCAAACTTCATTTAAAGTAAGTGTACTGTCTGAACACTACATTGAAAATAATCGTTCGTTGCAGAGATGTTGTCTTTTCTATGTCAACTTTTAGCGACGTTTTAAATATTTGAAGTACCAGCTTTCTGATTAATTTTTTGTTTTTAATTTAACAGCCGTTCGATATGAGATCGTTTAAGACCAACACGTATATCAGTTCACTGAGAGACGGTATTATTACCTACGTGGAATCGGTGCTGGCAGATAAAATCAAAAAACACGAACTGAAAGGTGATCATCGGGAAATGCTCGAATTGTGTTTGATTGTGCTAGGCAAGCCGCTACATAATTATAAGTTTCACGTCCCACACGCATGCAGCAATGCACGATGGATGGCCAAAATTATTTATTCGCTGAAAATGTTCCTGTTTCGACATCAACTGAATCTCTCCAAATCCGAAGTCTTGAGCCTGAAAAATATATCCTTATTTATATGCCTGGTTTATGTTCAGCACTGGATGCAATGCTGTGTCGCAAGCAACGCTCCATTCAACGATTTGGTTTTTGTAAAACAATTGGACCAATACTCTGCTGTGAACAAACAAATTGCAAAGCTCGCAATGAACAAATTTCAGGAACATTTGTGGTATTTGGGTTCGGAATTGGTTGTCCTCTCGTTGTTTTCTGATAAAGTACCATATCCAGTAAAACAACGAATGTTTTCGAAAATGAAAAATTTAGATGATGGACAGTGGGCCAATCGAAACTGGCGTTTACTTGATTCAACTGGTATCGTGAAAAAGGACTTGGACGATTTCGTAGATGCCTCTTCTATGTCAGCCTTAAAATCATTACAGGTCGATATCCAGTTCATGTTTGAAAATGACGCCCAAGAATGGCAGTACCTGGATGCTTATCAAACTGCCAAACGCATTGTCGATTCATTTCATGTTGTAAATGATTGTGCTGAGCGTACCCTGAAGCTCATGACGGATTTCAATGATGGCCTGACTTCAAACGAAACGAAAATGCAACAGGTAATTCAGGTGGTGGAAGACAATCGTGAGAGAATTCCAAACACCAAAAAATCAGTTCTGGCGTCATATCGGAAATTGTGAATTGATTTTAAACCAAAATCAATTTTCATGGAATTTTTTTAAATTATTTTTTAATATTTCTTATCATCAACCTAAGATTGTTACGTTGACCTAGTCAAAAAATGAATAAAGATATAATTTTGTTAAACAACTTAATTAATTTGAATTTATTTAAAAAAAATAAAAAAATGTGATTTGCTTGCTGTTTAACACGGCTTTTTCCTTATATTAACGTCAGAAGAAAATATGGCAAAAAAAGAAAATTTTATTTACAAGGAAAATAAAGAACACTCGTGCGGTGTGCAACATAGATATTTTGGAAAAATTTCTGCAAAATAAATTCATAGATGTAATCAGCTATCAAAAAAAAGATCCGCAAGAAGAAAATAAATGTTGGACCAAAAAAATGAAACTGTCTACCGTTCACGGAAACCGATTGTAAACGATCAGACAAATAACTGCTCACCGTACGAATGGCATCTTCCGAAAAGAAGACGTTAGACCTCAACTTTTCTAGCAAGAGCACATGGGCCACTGAGTCGAAAGCTTTAGAGAAGTCCAGTAAAAGGAGAACAGTGGAGAGGTTCTTGCTCATGTTGACCCTAATATCATCAGTGACCTGCAACAGCGCTGAAGACGTACTAGCCAGCGCGAAAACCCGACTTGAACTTTAATGTGAGACCGTGGTCTTTCATGTGTTCCACCATTTGCTTCTTCAACACCCTTTCGAGCGCTTTCGACAGAGCTGATAGCATACTAATGGGCTTATAGTCATAAAGAGTGTGGTGACGCGAATTCTTATGCCGTGGAAGTACCTTTGCCAACTTCCAATGTTTTGGAAAGAAGGACTTCGTTATGATAACATTGAACAATCGCGTGATCACTGGCAATACTTGCTTCCAACCTATGAGCAAACACAGTCGTATGAGCCAATTGGCTTTATTCGAAACAGTCGCTGTCAGAAAACACTTTCTTTGTTGAAATTTTTTCAACAAATCGAACTTCTTCCAAGATGAAACAACCAGCCGAATTTTTGTTGTTATGGCTACCAGAGCAACTTCTCCGTGCAAAGTTATATGGAGAGTAATGTAATAATTTTCAAGTTTCACATAAACTTATCACAATCTCTTTAAATACCGCATGATATGGAACAATTTTAACTATTGTACAAATCGGAACTTTTCACTTATTCAGATCAAATTACCCACCTCAGCATACCAAAATAGTTCATCCACTGAACGAAGAGCAATTATTGTTTTTCTTGAGAACAATTTATTCAATTAAATCCCACACAAGTAAATTTCAACAAACATAATAATGATATGATACACGGACAGCGTATAACATTGCTCTAAATAATGAAAGGTTTGCAGTTTGCTTTAAGCGCGGACTAGTAATTAAAATGTGGCAAACACTTATCATTACGGTATGTTCAGTTGAATCAATCGATATAGCAAGCTGAATTTTGTGTGGCCATTTCAAATTCTGTTATTAAGTACCATTGAGGAACATATTTTGTTAAATTAATAGTAGATTACGTACTTGATCGGAAAGTTGTTGCTTTGATTAGTGGGATGTTTGTATCCGGAGCCGATTGAAGGCTGTGACACACAGGTCAGATTCCAAACAAGTATGTATTTTAACGTAAGCTCAACAGTAATGCTCAGATTACTATGCACGTAATGCACGGGTAAACAATAAAGTTTAGGTCAACGAACTTTGTGTTTCATTTGGTTGGATGCAAGCTATACAAAATCAAGCCAATGAATGCTCAGATTTATGGATCGGGTTCGGTCTGAACCTGATTTTCATAACGAGCCTTATTATGATTAGACGAATTTTTACTAGACAGGTATTTCGTACGGTAAAATGTGTCCACAACCAATGACACAATAGTGGGATAGACAGGCCTTCTATGTAAATATTTTGTTCAAGTAGTGAAGCAAAGGCAAATACGAAATCTTTAGTTGTGTGTGTGTGTGAGTACCTTAAATTTATGGTACTTACGCCTTTTCGTACTTATTTTGAAATGTAGGCGCGAGGGAAATTTTCATTTTTACTCTTTCTTCGAAATTGGTTTAAAGGATTTCCTTCTTGTTCAAATAAATATTTATCGAACTGAAATTTATACAGTGAACGACATCTCAAATGTCTCACTGTCAAATTTTTCTGAGAATTTTATTGTGTCATTGCAAATTCACAATGACATTCTCTGAAAAAAATGACAGTGAGACATTTGAGATGTCGTTCACTGTATTTCATGCAAAAAATCTCTCATTATCAAAGTCTGCAACAGTTTCACCAACTTGTCAAAATTAATTGGAATGTGTAAGTGTGTGTGTCTCAAATGTATATTATACTGAGTTTACTTTTGCTTCATGATTTCGTCTACGTAATTCCTGTCTATCCCACTGTTATGTCATTGTCCACAACATCAGTTTGTATAAGATGCATATTTCGTACGATTTTACGTAGAACTTTACACCAACACAATGTAGGCGATGACGTTTTTGGTAGTTGTCAGTTTAGTATTTTGAAAATCCAGTATCGCGACGCGAATGTAACGTTTTAGAATATTGGAATCGGTTGTGTCGTCAAAATTCGAATTTCTGCCGTTGACACAACGTGATATGGAACATAAGTGTCCAGTTCACACTCATGGACTGAACTGGCCATTTAGAGAGTGACGTATAGTGTCAAAATTGACAGAATTCTTTTATTCTAATGTCACTGTTACACTATACGTTGCCCATACGTCGTTAGTCACTCTATAAATGGCCAGTAAGTAAATATAGCGTCAGAGCCGCGCCATAGAGATATTGTGGTGCAGTTTTCTGAAAATATTTAACGAGCGTTTCGATGTGTCGTTTAGTCATGGTAATAAAAAAAAATTATAAATTGTTTCATGTCTACATCTTCCGCAATCACGCCGTGTTTGGATTCTATAAATTGTAAAGTTTTTCTTTAAAAAGATTGTATTTCATCGGTTGAAAACGTTTTCATGTTTAAGGTCTACCCCTTAAGATTAAAGAATTTTTGATATCACACAGTACGTTTCTTTCAATATGGCACACTAACAACAACCGTATAAAGTCATGTTATCACAATATTATTGAATGTACTTATCCAACTCCATATTAACAAAAATCTAATAAATTTTACGGAGCGAAAGCAGAAAAAAAAACATAAAAATTTTCCTTTTCTCTTCTGCACCATACAAGGTTAACAAGGACATTTATAGCTCTATTATAGTTATATATGAGTCCATTCAACGTGTTGAAACATGTGTTTCTGACAGAAATACAGTGGTGATTTAATATTAGTTTAGCACTCTTATGTGCGAGTTTTATTTCTATGAGCCACACATCGAGATGGAAACCGGAAAAAAATATAAAATAAACGAAATTACGTTTTGGTTTATGTTTTAGTCTTGAGTGAAAATGTTTTCGTTTTTATTTTTTCTCTTTCTCTTTCTCTCTCTCTTTCTCTATATTAAAGCATAAAGTAATACTTACCGTGTTATGCCACTACACTGATATTATACATACTTGAATGTTCTGCACAACCAGCATTTCGTAGCGTAGCGATAAGTACATTAAGCGTTTTACTTTTATGAACGATGCCACAAATCAAATAATAATTCGTCTTAAATTTAAGAAACGTCGAGATTATAATCTTAAATTTGATTCCGACAAATCTTAATGCACAGTGTAACGGCTCCACTGTAATATACCTTCCTGAATTAGTACGAATATAAGCACAATTCAGCCCATCAGTTCCGATTGAAGTAAACCGAATCAAAATAGAAAATACTGCACACAAATCATTAACGAAGTGAAACCGCATCGGCAACGTACCCTGTGGTAAATTTCGCAAATTATACATATCAAGGATCTCTCCAATCATTAATACTAAAGGGAAATGAATGTTGGCTGGAGTTGTGTTATTCATCAGCAGTATATACAATTTATAAATGAAATATATTTGCTCCACCAACACCTTTTCTCAACCTAAAAATTCCATTTATAATGTTACATGTTCCCGAGCACAGCCTATAGTCACACAATTTTGGTATTTCCCATTGGATTATGAACGTCTTTATGATGATGATGTAGCTTTACTTGGTGAAATTAAATTATCCTTCATTACCGTTGCCGTTTCTAGCTGGGGAAAATGACTAGTGCGGTTTGTGTAATACACATTATGACATTATAGATTATGTGTGTAGCGGAATAGTTAAACAACATTGACTATACGTATTATGTGATTGGTTTAGCAAATTAAATCGCATTTTGACGCCCTGCTAGGTTCAAATTCTCCTACGACGTGTCCTTTTTGCAAACAGCGAAAGCAACCAGATTTCACTTCTTCATGGACTTTTCTTATAGACCGAGAGCCTGTGTGCATACCGGGCTACTGTTTCAAAGGTATACCAAATATTGGATGAAAATTGATTTTTTTATTTCACGAAAAGTTGCGTACTGAATCGATTGGTTATGTACAAAAATATCCACTTTACGGTGACATAAAATAAAAGAGAACTATTTTGAAAGAGCATTCGTTTCGAAGGCATTTACTTTACTTGTGGAAAAAGACATTTTTAACAGTTTTGTATGCTGTATTGGACCCTGTAAGATGAAATATTGCAGAAAATCCAACGAGACAAGAAAACAAATTTAAGTTTCTTATTATATTGTAGCCCTGAAGACAGGGCTTACTTTAGAGAATTTTAATTCCGAAAATTCTGAAAAAATTTCGAAAAAGTTCCGAAAAATTCTGAAATAATTTTTCGGAATTTTTCAGAACTTTTTCGGAATTTTTTCAGAATTTTCGGAATTTTCAGAATTAAAATTCTCTAAAGTAAGCCCTGCCTGAAGATGACCGGTAACACGGTCGAATGCACGGCATCCAATAAATAATTCGAAATAATTCGAAATTGTTTTCATTTTGGTCGTGGGGAACCTTAAGCAATACAGAACCGTTGAAAATTACATCATCTCAACGGTAACACAATGAGACAAATTATTTCAAGCTTATACTGACATTTTTGCATTTGCTTTTAAAGAGCTTTCGAAAGCTTTAAGCTTGCTTTGTATTGTACTGAAACAATCAGCTTTTCCAATGGAATCTAAAAGACGATCAAAACTTTCCAAAACACTCCAAGCACACAAACAATACGATACGGTTTCTTTTGACTTAATTCACTACAGTTTAAGGCCAGGTCGGTTTCAAATTTCAATATAAATAAAGCTGAAAAACGCCATGTTGGCCGAAGTGGCCAATCAACACTATAATAATGTTGAAGTGGACTCAAAATGTCGGCTTTGGACAGGCTAATACTCCTACAAAGTTTCAACTTTTAACGCTGCTCCTTGCTCAAGTTATCGCTGAAACGTTTCTTGACCCTGCCTTACTTTTTGACACAAGTAAGTCGTTCGTTTCCCTAGAATTGACAGACAAATCGAACGAGCTATAGATCATCTTCAAGATAAGGGAACTATCAGACGTAACATCACTTAAGTTTCGTTAAATGTTTCGCTCATTCATTCATTTGTATGGGATTTTTTTTTAACGTGAATGACATTTCCTGACGTCAAACGGCCTTGAAGATGATCTATAACCCAATAATATCGGTAATGTCTTGTTACAAAAATTTAACATTATTTTCTGACGAATTCGTGAATAGGCTCTTAATACAGTTAATGTCAACCAAATTTGTGCCTATGTTTGCTTCAGCTTTCGTATCAGTTCTTGGACTGTTTTGTTTTTTTGAGAGGACCGAAACGAATGGTGATAAACAAGCTGTCACGAACATCTATCTATTTCTCATTGAAGAGGTAAGGAAACACATTTGTGGTGCTTATTGTCGTCGTATATTTTTCAAAATAGATTTTTGTCAGCGAAAATACAATACAAAACCGCCCAAATGAACACACTTATATAAGGTACGTATTATATATTATATATCAGATCCGCATATCATTTTGACATGAGAACAATAGAATGTTATGATCAGAGCGAGAGAACCGAAGACTAGTTAATTAAAAGTTGGCATCCCAAACATACTTGTCAAAATATTGCTTTCTCTTTCAACATATTACGTTGATAGCGAGAGGACCGAAGACCAGTCTATTATAAGTTGTCTGGGGGTACTTGTCAAAATATTTCTTTCTCTTTCATCATAACACTCTATACAATCTAGGATTATCAATATCAGCTTCTACCAAATTTGCCTGTAGCAGAAAGGGTTATCTTTTATAAAATTCATAAGCTTCAATTAAAAATCACTTTGGTAAAACATATGCGCATGGATATATACACATGGTTTGATAGGTCTTTGCCAGTAGACCTCAAAACAGGCCTCACACAGTCTCGAGCCACACCTGGTTGCTGGTGGAAGATCTCCGAAGTTGGAAAAATAGTGATTTTTATCCGAATTTTTTGGCCGTTATAAATGATCGTTTCGGTTGAGAGTGGGTTTCGGGTCATGCCTAGTTTGATTAGATTCATTGATATATGTTTCCAAAAATTTGCAATAAAAATTTTCAAAATCTGTGTGAACTTTAGACAGGTCTGCGTTGGTACTGATGACGCTTAATGTGAACCTAACATCCTAGTTACTCTCACCCGGAACGATTATTTATAACGGCCACAAAATTCGGATAAAAAAAACTATTTTTCCATATGTTTGACGACCGTCCCATGAAAATAATCAAATTTCGACTCGACAGATTCTGATCAAACAAACTGCCAGTGTGTAGCGCGCGATCTCAAGACCTCAGTAAAGTAGGTAGTCTTACAATAGAACCAATATCATCCGAGCGATAAGACTTCAAAAACGTGATGTGATCAATACGTAAAAATACTCTCGCCAACTAGAAGTATAATTATCCCTAGAGAGGACATTTCGTACAAAATTACGTAAAATATGTGGTCCCCCAACATGAAATACGAAAGTTTTATTGGTATGTGTTTGCCCTCTTAATTAAGGGGGCAAATTGAACCATCAAAAGCGTCAACGCATAAATGTATTGGTGTAAAATCATACAAAATGTGTATCTTATAAAGACTGATGTTGGGACCACATTTCGTCCAACAAAGTTCCTCTCTAGGTATAACTAAGTGTCCACTCCACTCAACAAAAAGCACTCCGTGAGAGAGCCGTGAGAGAGCGAGCTGTCAAATAAACATAGAAAAAAATTGAAAAAAATATATTTTGTCTCTCACACGGAGTACTTTTTTCGTAAGAGGAAACTAAGCATTACTCTTAGCTCAGCAGATATTGGTCCGATTGAAAAACTAATTATACTTTACCTAATAAGTAAAATCAAGCACGTTAAAGATCAATACGTATAAGTTACTGTGAAAGGGATTGATTTAACAACACCAAATCTTTTGAAAAATAGCAACAAAACCCATGCACCCGTCCACCAACTTTTCTAATTCTTTAATTGAACGTACGTAACACATCGTCATTGTTCCCGCATCATCTATCACTATGTACTAGCAACAAAAATACTTTCTTTGTTAACGCTAAAAAGTATTACAATTTTACAACTCTTACCTGAACATAAAACACTGAAAAAACTTATACCCATCGAGTAGAAACACAAAATAAAAGAGGCGAAAAGAGTACAGATACGATACAAATGAAAAACCAACTAAAAAAAACTCTTTTTTATGTTTTATACACGGTAACATTGCGAATATACATAGAAAAAAGTTGAAGAACATTTTTATTACCATCACTGAACAAGAACAAATTACGAGGAAAAAACTTTACTGGCATCGTTTCAAAATGGAATTAGTTTGGTATAGAGTCAAAAAATTTAGAGGTGTAGTATGACTGCTCTATATATGGTTGATTCTATGGTATAATGCGATAATGATGAGTATAAAAGTTAAACTTTTCTGAATCTTAATTATTAGAGTAAGAGAGGAACTTGAAATTTTTACGGTTGAAAAAGTTTTGAAACGGCGAAAATAACGAGAACGTTGCAGTATACGCACAGCATAGCATGTACTTTCCATCCGAAAAGGATTTAAAATTTTTCTCTTAGTTAAAAGAAAAATTAATGAAAAAACAACAAATTGAAAAGGCATACTATTTGCTGTAAACCAATGTCAACATGGATAGCATTACCGTATAGCCTTTTGCGAGGCCTTTTGGTGTTGCCACTTTATCGGTACTATCGAGTGGTGTTTGATTGAAAGTATTTTCATTTGCCTACTAATCAGAGCCTTTTTTAACATACAAAGTCGGAGGAAAAGTGCACCCCAGTCCCCTATCAGTGCACCACACTTTTGATAAATGCACCCCAGTGCACCCCACTTTTTATAAATCCGTCCAGTGAACTTAATTGCCACATCGTTTCTTAAAACTTTGCGCTGCGATTCAAAATTTTCATTCGCTGTAATCCAAAAGTTTCATTATTCGAATTCACAAAGCGCACCTCGGCGCATACATCGACCAATGATGCGACCCTTCAAATCACGTTAGAAACAACGACTCAAATAAAAATCATCGCGTCCGATTGAATTTGCTATCGATTATCAAATTATGCCCACCAATTACCCATACCCAAGCGCACTATTAGTCCGAAATCTTCGTAGAAAATGTCTGAAATTTTAATGAAAATTGTCCGAAAAATTCAGTGGGAGGTCTGACCTACCTTCACAGCTGTTAACGACAGTGCCGGCTTAGCCTATGTGCTAAGCCAAGGGCGCTGGGAATAAGAAATGGGGTGCTGGAAATGGTAGCTGTAATACGAAGCCCAGGGCGCTGAAGAGGTGCCGGAAACAGAAAACAAAAAATGTAAATTTTATGATAAACGTCGGCTTTTTTGTGAGGGCCCTTTCGAGAAAAAAATTGGGCCCTTCGGAAAGTTGTGCACCCCAGTGAAAAATCCTTATAAAAGGCACTGCTACTAATCACTGGTTGTTATTAGTAACCATGGCTCCTGTCGCAGCTCTCACCGAAAGTAGAGATGAGCGTGGCTAGGATTTTCGAAAATCGACCGATCCGAACACTGAATTTTCTAACATTTTTCTTTAATTTTCTGTATTTCGAAAATTTTCTATGATTTCCTTGAAATGTGAAGAAAACGAACAAAAATCGTCGAGTTTACTGCAGTTTCGTAGTTGACGGGGGCATTGACTAGAAATAAGAGAAATTGATAGAAATTGGAAGTAAATTAAAGGAAATACGGATAAGTATGATGAACGATCCAGTGATTGAACTGTGCTTTCTTTCGGTTGTTGTTTTTTTTTTTTCATTGGCTGATTCTTGTGATCCGTATTTCCTCTCAATAGCCTCAACTTTAACTAATGATGCCATTTTAAAAATCCTCAATAGCGGCGGGTACTTATTAAAGTTTGTTTCGTGTGATTTATTGATTAGTTATTAGTTGAAAAAATTTCCTTTTCGTTCGCAGATTCAAAACGTCGCGCCGAAATTTTTCAATCATTTTGCAGATTGTCGATTTTTCAGTCATTTTTAACAAACTGTGGACTTGCCTTCATATTTCATCGACACGAAACGCATTAGAAAATGAATTATCTACACTAATGCTTAGTTTCCTCTTACCAAAAAAGTACTCCGTGTGAGAGACAAAACTGAATTTTTTCAATTTTTCCTTTGTTTATTTGATAGCTCGCTCTCTCGCGGCTCTCTCACGGAGTACTTTTTGTTGAGTGGAGTGGACACTTAAATTACACAGTCAAGGCCAAATTGCTTATAAATCTAATTTTCACACCACTAACACTGTTTCAGTAAAATAATTTGACTTTAGAATTATTTCGGCGAATTAGTCGCAATTTTTGTTGGGGACACTAGAAATACTGAAACTGAATCACTTCGATTTACGCGACATTTCATCAAAACTGAAGAGTAATTATAGTAACTAGAGAGGAAATTTTCGAACAAAATTACGTAAAATATGTTGTCCCCCAACATGAAATACGAAACGTTTATTGGCATGTGTTTGCCTTCTAAATTAAGAGGGCAGATTGAACTATCAAAAGCGCCAACGCATAAATGTATTGGTGTAAAATTTTACAAAATGTGTATCTTATACAAACTGATGTTGGGACCACTTTTCCTCCCACAAATTTCTTCTCTAGGTATAATTACTCTTAGATCAAAACAGAGTTCATTGAAAACCACTCTTTTGTGATTAACATGGTTAATCAGTTAATCTGCAAAACAGCAACATGATTTTTGTGAATACGCACGGTTAATCAGTGATTTACAATGATTAACCCCCGTATTTCACGATTAATTGTAGTTTTGCGACGATTCCCCCGGTTAAATGCTAGTTAATCACTGATTCGTCATCATGTTAATCACTGGTTAATCATGTTAATCACGTCAATAAAATTTTCTCCTCGGAAAACTGGTTGAACTGGGTAAATTATAAGTGAACGAGTCGATGAAAAAGTGAACCAAAAAATACATTTCAACGCTTCGTTGTATAAAAATGACGCTGCGTTAGAAAGACTTGCGTGGCGGGAGCGATTTTGAATTTCGACCGCACTTACGGCATGAATTCTAAAGTTGCAAATTTAAGACCTTATGTGGAGTTTGTGTGAAAAATTACTCAAATCACATATACTCGCAGAATTTGCAAAGCCGACACATGTTCTGTTTTGTTGTTTACTGGTTTTTTGTGTAAACTTAAGTAACAGAAACAGAAAAGGTGTCGGTTTTCAAAATTCAAAATCATGGTTTGATAGCGAAATGAAACGCATTTCTGTGTAACAAAATAATTTGAGATAAAAAAGTCTTCGCAATTCGATTAATCTTTTCGAAGATTAATTTCTATTTGAATCAAAAACGTACACTATATTACACTTACCATACCAATTATTCATTCAAAAATAATCACATTGATTTATTTTCATTTAAGTTCGCAAGAGTACACTGTGCAAACATTACATGGAATTGTTCTATGACTTTTTTGTAAACCATGCTTGTTTCAAAAAATGAAACAAAACGAAACAAATCAAAATAAAACAAAACAAATCAAAACAAAACAAATCAAAACGAAACAAATCAAAACAAAACAAAACAAATCATGTTTCGGCCACTTGGCAACAAATTACAAGATCTGTTTTAAAGATTAATACATGGATTTCGATTATCACTCCTTTCCAGGTAGCATCATTGAGATTGAACTTAGAGGTAAACAAAGTAAAATTTTAAATTTTTTAATTTAAATTGCTTCGAAACAGCTAAAAACAAATTGTTTTTCCGTGGGAAATCTACGGAAAACAAATTTAATTTGTGCTGTTTCGCGACCTAATACTTACAATATTTTTATGTTTCACTTTGTTTACCTCTAAGTCCAATCATAATTAAGCTACCATAAAAGAATAATTAACGAAATCCAAATATTAATCCTTAAAACAGATCTTGTAATTTGTTGCCAAGTCGCCGAAACATGTTTTGTTTTGATTTGTTTTGATTTATTTTGTTTTGATTTGTTTTGTTTTGTTTCACTTTTTCGAAGCAATGTTGGCAACTTACAATAAAAGATCTCACAGAATAATTTCGTGTGTATGAAAAGTCAATGCACACATGATTTCAACTTCTAGGATTTGTATTAAAAAATCAACGTTGATGTGATCATTTTTGAATAAATGTTTCGTGAGTGCAGTGGTGTTATGTTTTCGTTCGAATAGAAACCATGTTTCGAAATATGTGAACAATCTGCAAGACATTTTTTATCTCAATTATATATTGTTTTAGAGAAATGCTTTTCATTTTCTGTAAAACCACGATTCCCGCACCTCCTAGTATAGTATAGTATAGTAGAGAGGGTTAGTTGGTTGTATAAATATTTGCAATTTAGCTGTGGATTTATGTACTGAAGCCAATTTCACTGTAATCATAAGGACATAAATTTTCCTAACCATATGCGACAATCAAATATTTTAAGACAAATCGATGCTCTAGAATCGAAATTTCCATTGGAAAATAAACTACGTCTTCCCGATCGTTCCGAAAATCAACACTCTGTTAACATATTTTAACGACATAAGTTTCCTATCTGATTCTTTTGTGTTATGTATGATAATGTTGTATTTCCTGCAAGAATATTAAGCACATAGGATCCATACCCTCTCGCTCTCTCCATCTCTCTCTGTGTGTATATACACTGATGTAGGCATCGTTCACAAATGATACAACTCCATTATGTGATATATTGTGCAAAATATAATACGCTATTTATACATCATAATAATGTTCGTATGACACTTGTGTTTTAGCACACTATATGAAGACTTCATGGAATATTTATGGGTTTATCTAAAGAGGGTGTGATGAATTCATTTTCACTCAGACTATTATTTGTTAGCTTGCGATGTGGGTGGACTTTTTTTTTCTTTTTGAAACATTTATGCTGTTTAGTTTGATGTGGTGGTAGTTTCAAACTTTAAACTTAAAAAGGAGGAAAAAATTGTTTATCATTTTTATGATGCAGTTTATAATGTGGCAAAAGTCTTTGATGTTTTCGAAAGTATCATGCAAACAAATTTTTTCTTTCTTGAAACACTAATTTGACTTTTGTTGTTTGATGGGTGAAACTACTGAAAATAAATTTGTGAGAACACTGAAATACTGGGGACACTGAATACTGACTCATGAAAGGAAAACATTTGTATAGGTATTCGAACCAGTTATTTTAACTTTCCTGGAGTAATGCATCGAAATTTCTATGAAGATTTTTAGTGACAAGCACCTCAAGGCGAGTTTTAATTCACTGGTCTTCGGTATTATCACTCTAATCATAAAGGAGAGTACAGAGACCGTGAAAAATGATCGAAATAAATTAAATTTGAATGAGCCGCTAGGCCATCTGCTTATAATTCACCTTAATATTAATGCTTTATGACCTTCTGGAACGTGTAGAAATCACCTTTCAAAACAAGTTTACACTTAAAATTCCGTAGTATCAGTACATGATTCAGCCCAGTTCTAGAACTTTAAGATTGGTACGGATTGCTCAGATTTTTTTGGGTTCCCTACTGGAGTTTTGGAATTATTGAGGTGATAGTAGTTGGGTTCCTTCAATTTCATCACTCCACATGGTCCACCATCTTCCCAGTTCTAGAAATTCAGGATTCTGAAGGATTTTTCAGATTTTTCTGAATGACCGTGGGCAATTAAAAGGTTAAAAGTTTTTTTTAATAATTAATTAGTCGATTCTGAGATCCATTTTGTCACTTTCTTTGTAAAAATTAGCAGGATGTGGTCATACAACGCACTTCAAGCAAAAGTGGTACTCTAAATAGGGTACTGAAACTTGACAGTCTCCATACAAATTTTTACACTGTAAAAAAAGGGGGGATACAATTTCATAAAGAAAGTACTCTATTTGGCAGCAGTCATAAATAGAACTTTTGCTTGAAGTGCGTTGGGTCATACAATTATTTTTTGTTGTTGTTGAAATTTTGCAAGAAACTGTGTGGACTCTCTGTCATTATTTCACTGTCAGTAAAAAAATTGACAGAAAGTCGATAAATTTTCTGTCAAAATTTAATTTGACGGCTGACTGTACATCTAGCTTAGGGCGAAGACACACGAGCAATTTTGCGTTGATGGGATCGACAATTATGCTGCGTTTTTTCATTGTAATCCGATATTCACAAGAGGCTAAACAATTGAAAACGCAGCATAATTGGCGATTCCGGCAACGCAAAATTACTCATGAGTTTTCGGCCTTAAGAATGGGGGCGATTTAACGTTGCGTTATTCTTCCATTTTGATTTTTTTAACACACTTACGGCGTCAATTGGACGCCATCCCTTATTGTCTTTCTGATTACTGATATTTCATATTTTCTTAGTTAAAATTTTAAAGGATCTCTCATTATGCATAGAATTTTCATAATTTCTACGCTAAAACAAGTTAAATTACAAAACTTGAATTAACTCTTCAGTCGATAGCAAGATGGTTCGCTCATTTAAATGCTAATTTTTCTACTTTATTCCATTATTATAAATTGATGTAGTTTGAAAGGATCAATATTGTGTTGTGGATAATAATTAACCGATAAAAATCGCAAACGTTTCAAGCAAACATACAGCGACAGTGCGACAGTACAAACTGTCCAATAGACTGTAATGATAATGTAAAATGTCAAAAACCTTTTTTCTCGAAGATGGAAATGGTTTTGATAAATTTATTATCTTAAAATGCACGGTGTTCCCGCACCCTTACTGAAAGTAGATTTACTGTATGCTGTGCTCGAAGGAGTATGTGATTGGTTTTATATATATACATATAAACAAACTTTGCGCGCATGCATGTGTTGACAATCTCAGCTTCGCCTCGGTACCGCATTAATAGTGTCTAATACTGAATGAACTGAAAGTATTAACTGAACTAAAGTTACCATCGGTTGCCCTCGGTCGTCATAACGTCTCTGTACAACGCACTTCAATCAAAAGTGCTTCGAGTGACAGATGTCAAAAAGAGTACTATTTTGTATGAGAAGTGTTTCCAATTTTTTTAACAGTGTTAAACTTTGTTTGATACACAATACACTGTCATTTTTCAGTATTCTATTTAGAGCAGTACTCATGCTTGAAGTGCGTTGCTCTGTACAATTCTTTCACTCAAAACAACAACAATTGCGTTGTTGTTGATAACATAAAATGCAACAAAAATATTTACCGGCATTGGATATAAAAAAAAATCGATTAAGATCTTTCCACATCGTGGATCGATGATGCTGATGCGTAAATTTCCGCTAGGCCTAATCGAATGCAAATGCAAAGTTCTCAGTTCCACCATACGATAAATGGTTTCAAACTGCGACCGAAAAAGAGTTTTATGGAAAATAGATTGATACAGAGTGAAAACTATGAGATAACGGACCATTTCAATCCAGCCAATGTTATCATTCCACATACGATATGTGTAATACACATTGTATATGAATAACATAACGTGGATTGGACATAGAACGTGGAACGAGTTGGATTAATAAAGTTGAAAATTTTGCTTCTTTATTTTCCTCATACTACTCTATGATGTAGATACAGATTATTTACGGGTTTATTACAGACTGATGCTGTTCGCCCGCGCGTGCGATTAGTCTCCTACACACTATTCGCCCGCAAATTGAAATCGCGTAAGGTAAAATATAAAGTCTTCTACTCCTATCGAAACGTGCATTGCACGTCGCTGAGTTCTTCGAAAGTGTCTACGTCGTTGACGACGAAAGTGAATGGGTCTTGTCTGTCTCGTAAGTTTTACCCCATTAATAAACGTGTTGATCGATCTGTTTGACTGCTGATGGTGTCTTGAGCCATTTACGCATTATTGAAACCAGCAAAGCTAACGGGCCTGATAACGTCGCACACATCCTTTTGAAGAACTGTGCTGAAAGTCTGCCTTCTCCTCTCCTCCGTATTTTTGACTCGTCTCTGTCAACTGGGAAGTTTCCTAGTAGATGGAAATCGTCGTATGTGACCCCGATTTTCAAAAGTGGGTGTAGAAGAGAATTCGAAAATTACAGATGAGTTCGAGGATGTGTTGCTATTTTGCCGAAAGATGTTTGAATCCATTGTGACCAACGTTTTATCCGCGAAGTTTAATCGAGTGATTTCAAAGTCTCAGCATGATTTTAGGAAACGCAGGTCTTCATCGACGAACTTAGTTGGGTTTGTGAGTCATCCCACTAAGCTAGATGTCATTTACACTGACTTCCAGAAGGCATTTGACAGAGTCAAGCATTCGATTGTTTTGTACAAACTGAACTGAATTTTGGTATTCATTCTGAGCGTCCTATCTGAGCGGATTTCCACTTACCTGTAATACGCCGACGATCTGAAGGTCTTCAGCGTGATTAAGAACGTGCTACATGCCAGTGCTCTTCGTTGTGATTTGCACAGGCTCTTGCAGTGGTGTGAAGTTAACCATACCAACTGTTTTTAAACGTTAAGAAATGCAATCTGATTTCCTTCACTCGTAATCGTAAGAGATGCAAAGTCGAATTTGGGTGCCCTGTTAACGATGGTCAAATGGAGTTTTTTTTCCGCACTAGATGTGAGTTTTAATTTTAAGACAATTTCACCTTTTTCTTAATTCCGATGAGCCGTGGAAAAAAAAACATTTTTTTAAATCATAAAACAAAACACAATTAATGAACATAAACATAATAATGAGCTTCAATGAAATGCTAGTTGAGCTCCTTGACATGTACACTAATACGACACTCATGTCATGTGCAACAAATAAAATGTTTATTGCGTTACTCAACTAATTATCTTTTATGTTAAATTACGCTACACAGAGCATGAAATTAAGCTTATATTTTCTGTTATATATACAAGTGAGCATAAAAGCTTTTTCAGCTTTTGAATTTATTACAATTTTACATTTGGTCTATTGTAATTGCTTAATATTATGTTATTTTATGTACATTATATGTCTGAAAGAGTTTGTGTATGGGGATGTGTTTCAGATAATAATCAATTGGTAACCAGAGAAAAAGAAGAAAATGTGTGCGGTGCGGTAGACACACACACTTGAACACCCGAGATTTTTTTTAAATGAGCTTAAAATAGAGAATTCTCTATGTCGAAAACCCCTAGTAACTAGTAACAAAAAGGTGCGTTTTCGTCACCGTGGTCAAAAACAGACACCCTTTTGTTCCGTGTGACGTATGTTGTTTTATTCCCTAGAGGCCCAAATCATAAATGACTTTGAATTTTCAGGAAAAATTGTCATTCCCTCATTTGGTTGCCTCGCTTTCGCTCATACGATAACGCAGTATATCATCATACAAGGAGAAGTCTCGGTGAGCCTCGACTATATTCCCCTTATATGATGATAATCTACTATTTCATTCAGGCTGACTAAAAAATCACATTCCGAACAAAATGTGACAAAATGTGACAAAAAACTGGAATAATTTGATTGCTCGGTCTCCGTATACACAGCGATTTATCACTCTCACTCACTGATATTTTCAATGTTTTCGCAAATGTTACTCAATTCTTCATAACAAATGAAACCCAAATTGTTTCAACACGTTGGATGTTCATTTTGTACAAATTGACACATCTAGAAACGAAAAGTGGCATCACTGCACAACTGGGAACGAAAAGTGAAAGAAAACGTGAGAGACAAAATGATTGTTTTGACTCTCTATCTGGTGAGAGAATGTGACGTTTTTGGTCAGCCTGAATGAAAAAAAAATACATTCTTTGAATTGCACAATAAATCTCAATTTATCGTTGTAATATTTAAATTGATTTCCTTGCTTCATTCGCATTAAATCGCTACTTAAAAAATACTTCAGCATAATTGAATCTATTTTCCAAAGAGCTTTCTTAATTGAAAGTTTCTTCAAACAAGTTTGTATACAAAATGTTGAACAAAAATCAAAGAGATACCCACTTACATGATAATTTAAACGACAAGCTTCAATCGATAGCTCGTTTATCAGTGCCATATTGAACTAAGTATTTGGGGCACAATAAAAAATTGGGCCTCAAAACTGTAACTCTAGCTACTCATGGCGATGCGAAATAGACCTATTTAAAAAAAATGTATCATGTCAAGTTTGACGGTAACTGTCAGTTTTAACGGTTTTAACAACCTACAATTTCTGGCACGTGGTCAGTTTTAAAGTATACATTGTCTAAGCAGAGAGTTTTCGGGGTATAGCTGTCAAAACAGGAGGCAAAATTTGATTAAATTAAAATATGGAAAAGACAAAATCAACCGAATGAAAGATTACAGTTTACTATTCAATTGTTTTGAAGTCACTACAATACACTACAATTGAAACGAAAAAAACTCAAAATTGTTTTCACATGAAAACATAATGTCACGCAAATTCAAATTTTCTGCTCACTTTGTTGTGACAGCTATACCCCGTGATCAGTTATATTTCCTCTACTTAAACACCGTATATGGCTCTTATCCAAACCTTTAGTTTCGATAAGATCGTTGACAAACTTGCATAAAATCATTGCATAATTGTCGACCCCATCAACGTAAAAGAATTGTTCATGTGCTCTGTTAGCGAATTCGATTCCGTAACTCACCTCCGGATCACTTCTTAATCAGCCGTCCATTTTGACACAACGCTGGATTTTTTTACTATGTGTGACGAATGAGATATAAATCAAGACCAAGGTTATTCGAAATGTCAAAAATCATCCACAGATAACCCTAATCTCAACGTATGTGCAGTGAAAATGAGCAGGCACTCTGCTCATGTTTGAAAATAGAAACAAATGTTTGAATAGTTTTTATGGTTTTCTTGTAAAAAATGAGTTTAAACACTTACGCCATACAAGAAACAATCACAATTTCACCTTTTATACATTGGAAATCTAAATATTAAATTAAACGTTTTTGTAGATGCGAAAAAAACATAAAATTAAACGGCATCTCAATAATTTCCTTTTTTTCACCGAGTTGAGGTTAGGGTTCTCTATAGATGACGGTGCAGTTGTCAGTGTTCGGATTTACAGTTAGTCGGACTTGATCTATACTTAGGGCCCTTCAAAGTGGTCCGTAGGCTTGTGCTTAAACATTAAGTCGTTGAACAAAAGCTCGTCTGACTTCTGAACTGTTCTCTGTTACGGACCTGCTTGTCGCTTTGCATTCGTTAGAATGAACTTGATTATTCTTGTAGTTTAAATTTATGTCGTCAAGAAGAATTTCTCGGGAAAGAAGTTAATGATACTCTTCTGAACCTGTTCAAATAAATACAAACTATGCTCTGACAAATGGAAATTACCATTAAACGAAGCAAATAATATATTACTTCAAGAACGTACTTCAATAAACAAAACAGAACAAACATCCAATGGAGTAGCAACTATAAGAATTTTTTCTTTGTGAAAAAGCTCGTATAATGCAATTATTCCTTATTTCAAATAATACTTCAATAGACAGAATATTTCATATCGAACGTAGACATCTATAGGATCTGAATTCGGTTTTCCATCACTATGAGGTTTATCGAACAAAGTACTTCTTTGTTCTAACCCGATCAGGGTGTTTATATTTTTTATTCAAAAATGTGAGGTAAAGTTGACTTTACTTCACGGAGCCAAAACGTTACCTCAAGTTTTTGTATAATAGTACATTACGTCCTTGTTTGTATATTTTTAATTTGCTTAGAGGGAGGCTTGTAGGCTGGGGCAAGGGCTATAATCCCTCGTGGCAAAATAACAATCTTCAAACAATTACTTGCAGGTGCAAAATTTCATTTTCGCAGGGTGCTGTAAGTAAAATAACTTACGTAATTGCTTCTAAGTGATTGTTTTGGCAGCCTTAAAGGTGTGTAATGAGTCAACACCGAGGTTAACAATTATTTTACGTCAAAGAGTAAGTTAGGAGTCAAATTCTTAGAAGTTGCAGGAAACAGTGATTCAGCAGGATTCACTGGTTCGTCTATAGACAACGGGATGGTTTCCATAGGGAAAACGATGAAGAACAGTAGAAAAAGTTGAAAATATACTATCAGTGACTTTGAAATTAGTGCCTCATTTAGTTTCAGCTGTTTTTCAGATTAATCACTCATATAAACGAAAGTTACACTTGTTTGTACGGTTGAAATAGTTACACACCCGCTCGTGGTAGTGGTGAAACGAAACCGTTTAATAATGTATGGACACTTTTATTATTTTTTTTTGTATCAGCTGCAAAACAGCCGAAACGAAAGGCGTCGATTATTTCAAAGTCAGCCGACTGTAATATCCATTTACATAGCTAGGTAAGGAAAGTGAAAAGTAAAGTTTAAATGTGAAATTCTGTTGATCTGAGGTGAGGCCGATGTCAACAATGTTCTATGGATCCCAGACCAATTTCTTTATTTAGTCTGCTTCGGCTGGAGTATACAAATCTTACAATTGACAGAATAACAGTTTCCAAAACTTGGTGTCAGGGCACTGCTCCAAGCATTATCACTCATAAGCCAGATGTCAAAAAGCAGACATGTATGATGGTGCTGTAGACGCACAGTGTGCTGTGCATACACCTGTAGGTGTTGATTGGCATAACTCACACGAGATAAATTTGACTCCGAATAATTTCTGTGTTAATGCTAGTAGCAGCGCATGCGGTCGCTCAAAAACACACGAATTCGTGGTTATCCATTAAACTGATGCAATTAATTAATTTCGCTTCATTCAATATTATCGACTATTTTAACCGGAAAAAAATGCTTTCACAACCGCATCACTAGCATGATTTTGTTGTAATAATAACAAATCCATGCGATGCTCATTTGGCAGTCCGTAAAAAATTTGGTTGTGGCCTTCTGGTAGCCGTAATAAGTACAAGTACATATAAGTAAATATATGAATAGCAGTTTGGTCATATTTCATATCTCTACAGCACTAAATTGCTGCCAACATTTGTGATCTATAAAATATCTTTTTGAACGATCAAGCGGGTCTATCACGGGTATACTACTTCCTAATGCTAAACAGACTTGATCCAATTTTCGCTTTTATGATTTTTTTCATATTTTTTTGTTCCAAAGCTTCAATGTTTAAATCAAAAAACCTTTAAATATTTGACTGTACTAAACCATAATGAATATTGAATTCGGTAATGAAAAATCAACATTTCCATAAAATTTTATCAAATTTAATGTAAAACTAAAGTTTAAAAACTTCCCTTGCTTTACATGCCAAAATAGACGAGCTTTAATTTCTACCTTACTTTAAACTCTATCGTACCATTTAACATTCGTTGCCAGAGCATGTATTTTATGCATACCGAACGAACGATTATAACGGAAACGTTTACATATCGAAACGAAATAACCAAGCAGCATAATATCACAGTGTATACGATTCAAATTGTGATGATTAACTTGTTATTGCAATGCGATATGGTTGTAAAAAAGGTGATTCCTGTTTAAGTGGATTTCGTTTTTTTGTTAGGTTGAAATTTCATATACAAGCTGTGCAATACCGGTAATACCTTTCAGCTCATTACCGACAGTATCAAAAATGTACCGAAATTTCTTCGAACCGGTAGTCGAACCGGCCGAATTAAAGTCGCAAATGCTTCTAGTTCTCCAAATTAAATTAATTAAAATCTTATTATTTTTGTGAAAAAACTCTGGAACGAGCAGAACAGTCCGTATGATCTGGAATTTTGATTACGTTCCGCAAACCCAGTCGGTCAAATGGGTTGGTAATTTACGTGGTTACAGTCTATACTGAAATTCAACTTGACCAAAGAAAAATCCAAAAAATCTGCGTACCATTTGATTTTATTCGTTTCGTTCAAAGCATAACGTAAAACTGTGTGTAATGCACATTCTGTTATTTTCCGTCAACAACTGATGGCTACGCTCAATTCCCCTGAAAGCTCTCTGGCGTTCTCTCTCTCTCTCTCACTTTCTATAGATTTCTCTTTGTCTCCATAAATTTCTCATTAGGATACGTCTCGTGAGCGTCTCCGATATTCATTCACAAAATGAAAATTGAGCCCACTTCGTTATCCCCATCTGTATGGTACTAACCATTTCACAGCACCAACAACATTATAAGATGAGAATAGGTGAAAAAAGAAGAAAAAAAAATTCATTTCAGTTTAATGCGCATTGGAATCGACGCATATGACAAAGAACCACATGAAATACCGTAAAACGGTAAGTGTGGATTCTCTCTGAACACAATGTCTCTGAACCTTAAAAAGGACTGAAATTTCGTGACTGTTGTCAGTTTGTCTTTAATTGCGAACGGTACGGGACGGTTTTAATGCAACTGAAAATTTTCAAATGAATGTGAAATAAATGTGCGTTGATTTATTATGGTAAAAAATATCAGTTTTTGATGTTACCAAAATGAAAAATGAAAATTCGAAAGCAAATTTAAAATGTGACAATGTTGTGCCATCCAAACTAATGGTTGAACCAATTTGAGAAAAATTCGGCAACTTATTAATTTCCATGAAAATTCAAAAATGTTAAACCCAGGTGGTCGAAATTAATTAATTTTTATTTTCAATTAATGCCAACCAAGTTTACGGTATCATGGTGTACCGTAATCCATCCACAACAGTGTTCATTTCTTTAAAATATGTTAAATCATTGCAGCTCGATATATTTCACACTTTTGTGCTAAATTTGATGAACACGCTTCCAAGGCGAATGTAAATCGGTCACACCATATTATCATTACACAGCACAAACTGTCTGTGAATTATTTTAATCGGTGAATTGCATTAGAAAACAATATTGTTCCCATCGGGATATTGCTGTAGTGCACGTTACACGAATTTATAGAGTGAAACAGTAATAGAGTTCGGTTTTGTGATTCTGTAATTGCCAAGTGTTTGGTGTTTAAATACTGCAATAGGGAATTTAAAGTAGACTCCGAGAGAAGGTATGTGCGATTTTATTGTCATCCTTATTTATTCATCACAGAAAATATTAAATTTGTCTGAAAATTCTGTGAATTTTCTAAAAGCGTACGATGAAAGAGGTGCTTTTGAAAATACCGTTCCACTTACTCCCTTTCATAGAAACACCTAATCTGTTTGGGTTACATGCTCGGAAAATATAGTATTTAATGTGCTTTACATTACCGAGTCTAATAAGGTCAAATGAAATAAACTTTTTCTGAATAGTTGAGTGTGGTTGTCGTCTACGTCTAATAACTGTAATTATGGTGTAATTAGTGATTTGTAATTAGTGATTATTGGATTTCATTCAATCATAGGGTTGCATGCTATACCGTTTGAAAATATCGCATATATATATCTCTGCCAACTGCTGGCTTACACAAATACAATTCCATTGATCTTATAGAATGACCACTAACAATAATAATAATAATAATCTCTCCAACGGTGCTTTTGTGGTTTGTTTATTCAGTGTAACTGAATGTCGGTCGATGGACGTAGGCGTAAAGGCATCTTCATCGGTGAGGTTAATAATTTAGCTTTACATGGGTTGAGAAGAAATCAATGAAACGATGCCATCACCATGTAATTTCGGTTAACTTTTGTTTTTTAACTCAATGCTTTGGCTTGAAATGGCTTTAAAAGTTTTTACAATCAACGGTGACACATTTCAGTCTTAATTTTCTTGTAATGTCAGGTCGTGGTATTCTGGACTATTTTTGGGAGTATACGTTTTCCCAGCTTTTCTGAAAAAAAATCGTAGATTTTCCCGCTTTTCCTATTTTCCCGAAAAGTGTTTTTGGGTAAAATATGGAAAATAGTGGGAAAATTATAAAGTTCTGGAAAAAATGAATAGTCTATGCATGATATACCTGTGACCGGCCAGTGGATTAGTAGAACTATTTCATTTCCATCATGTCAATATTCAAAAATAAAATGGAAAACGGATGGAGATGACCCCGGTAAAATATATTTTATGTGGCGTATTCATATTGGTCGTGTTGGGCTAGATGTTTCATAAAAAAAAACAACAAATCAACGGTTCAGACGAGAAATTTTCCATTAAAATAATTGACAAAAAAAATAATTGACTATTGACAGCCGTTTCCATTAAATGCACATTAAATGAAATTAAATCCATAGCAGGCTGACGTCGAGTTATGACAGTGTTGACAATATTTGGGTCAATAAATTCCATGTTTTTGGGAATGTCATGGATTTTACAATAAATTTGATTTTACCAATCAAATCATTAAGAGGAATCTTCCCTTGGCAAATTTGTAGCCTACATTTGGGCGCAAAAAAAAAGTAAAAACATCATTTGGTATTGAATAAAGAATAGAAAAGTTGTAATGATGTGACCTAGGTCCGAGAAAACTCAAAATTTGTGTATATTTTCGTGAACTATTGAGTTTTCCCTCACCACAAAAATTTTAATTAACACATTTCAACACTAAACGATGCTAGTACTTTTTCCAAAAAGGATGCGAGTGGAAAATTATCATCAAAGATACGATTCTTTTGTATTTGGGCAGGCTATAAATTTGCCAAGTGTAGATTTCTCTTAAATGTGCCATCAACTATCTAAATATTAATTGTGTTTGTATCATTCAATATTTTCGTTTCGATTAGGCAAAATTTGATCAAGGTTCTGAACATGTTAAGACCAAGGCTCCGAAAGAACTTACGAAGACGGGTGAATAACAAAAATCTTGACAATTCAGACATGTATATTATTTGAAAAGTCGACTTGAAAACAATTTTTTGTTTGTTAAGTTGAAATCGTCATATAAAATTTTCCAAACCTAGTTGGCGCTACAGGAAAATTTCGATCACGAAGGCTGTGACACACAAATTGCGTCAGTGGCTACGAAGTTTATAAATAAAAGTCAACTTAACAAAAACAAAATTACGAATTTTCCTAAAAAAAAACATTTTCTTCGAGTTTATTTCACACACAATATGTACTGAGTGCGTCTATCAATTTCTGTGTCACTTGCGAATATTTCGCGCCAAAATGTATGCAATTTTTTTATCGATAAATGCAATCAAAAATGAATTGTCCATCCACTTCTGTAATATTGTTTTCACTTTCTTTTGGGCTTTCGTCGACGATATAATGTCGGGACTGAAGCAGGGCCTATTTTAAGGAAATTAAATTTCCAAAAATTCTTACATTTTCTCATTACTTTTCGTCATTTTATCTAAAAACACAACAGATTGCATCGTCAATGTTGTTTTTACTGCCTTTTTAGTTGTTTTTCATGTATTTGACCTAAACTGATTACTTTGGAATAAGATATAACAGAAAACAAAATTTAGAAATTTTAAGAATTTTTGTGTTTGTGAAATTTTGGAAATTTTTGGAAATTAAATTCCTTAAATTAGGCCCTGGCACTGAAGTCTGTTTAGCTCTCCATTTACGGGACGTTTTCATTGCTCAAATGACTTGCATTGTTTTAATTCCAACTGTCAAGTAAACGGCTGGAAAACTGTTACACGGTGTGTTTTAAGGGACACTGCGAGGGGATACTCGCTTTAGTAGCTTGCAAAAATCCGAAAAATCTCTATGGGAATTTTGAGATTTTTAGGACAAAGATTTTATGAAGTTTTTTTTTTAAATCTTCAAAAGTAAAAATACCTTGGATTCTCGACACTGAAAATCATTCCGATATTATCGACCTTTTTAATGTAGATAAAACATCTTGCAGAATTAGAGAATCTTTGATGTTTCAAAATCTTTTATTAAACGCGGATGATTATTCTTACAAGAATTTCTTTGTGTTAGATTTGAAAGCATCAGAAGGATTCTTTGTATAAAAAACACGCAAAGTAAATTGAATCCAAGTAGAATCCAAGCTTTTTTTACGTTACGGTTATTGCAACGGGCTGTGAACACATACATAAAGCTCGGGACGAGGACAACTACTAACTGCAATGCCTATCAAAAATTCTAAAAGCGAAAAAAATTTTTTACGAACAGAGCTTGGCTCTTCCCTTTCCCAGGGTGTGCGTAAAGCATATCTTAGACGAATATCTCTGTTTCGACCTCCGGAACCAGTGGCGGTCAGAGGTTAGCGTGGTCTAACCATCTTCAGTCGTTTCCGCTGGTCCGTTACACGAGACAGCAGTACACTTTCAGTTGAACAAGTTTCGAAAGTTTACAAAAGAAAGTTCATCTTCTGATGGAAAATCGGGAAATAATGTGGAAAACTGCTGTGAAAACACCCAAACGCAGCAAAATACAGAAAAAATTCATTCAAACAAACAGAATCAACAAATAAATTATACAAAACAAATGAACCCAATTAAACTAGACTCACACCACACTTCGGATCGTTCTTTCCATGCATTGAGGCCAAGTCACATTTCATCCAATTTTCAACCATTGGCACAAACTTTTTAATTCTTTTCGTCCCCAAGCACCAAATTTTGTTTTTAATTGACGTTAAATTGACTTTCAACTGAATGGCCAACCACATTACTTGATTAAAATCCTGTGTAGATCGGGACACTGTCAGTTTCGAATTTCTGATATCGACCGTTATGCTGCATGTTTCATGGATGAAAATCGGATAATAGAAAAACCGTTGGCGCAACGGATTATTTTCGAGTGTTGGAACCGTGGCGAGACGCAACGAGCTATTATCGAATAAATACAGAAAGCACAGCTTGATTAATATTAGAAAGAAGGAAATTTTAGTTTTTCCATCAGTGTTACCATTGTTCATTCCATTTTACACACCTTTTCATATAAAGCTCATTAATTGAAAATTTGTTTAGAGTGGAATGAGCGAGTAGCAAAACTTAAATTTTCTCTTCTTGGATTATTCTTTTGAAAAATTTAATAATAAGCAAAAAGTTTACGAGAAAATCAAAATAAATTTTTGATCAATTAATTACTTAAGGCTCTTACCCACACAGAAAATTAAAGAAGGACGCTTTGATAACGGACATTAGAGAAATAAAATTAACAAAAACTTACCGAATCGAAACTACATGGACTCCAGAATTATCGATTCCATATGCGACTAAATTACCTTTTTTTAGAACTTTATCAAAACTCTTTGTTTTGTCTCGAATTGCTCAATTTTGGTTGATTTTATTGCCAAATATTTCGCCTACACATGGTAGGCATTATCAATGGCTAGAAACACAATCAAATTTCCTTACTTAATATCACACGGGAATTAGAACAATTTTACCTTAAATTCTGATTGGAATTTCGTCTGAGTAAGTTTACGTTACACTTGCTATTTGTTTACTATCAACATAATAGGTTCATTGACACATTATCACAGCTGATTTTTTTCATTTTCAGAGGGAAAACGTCAAAACGTTTTTACGACCAATAATTTCTCTTGATTTACCCGTTCACTGAAACTTGTTGGAAGTTATCTCGAAACTAAAATTAAACTTAGGTCAATTTCTACATATATAACAATCGAACAGCCTCGCCAAAGACTCAAACCTTAATCCTCGAACACACCACTATTATATGTTTGACTAAGCGAATGGTTTTTTCAGTGTCTTCCTGAAATGCTTTCCCTTATTGTTTAGTTCGTTGGAATCGACTTCGTGCGACGGAATCGATATCATATACTCTTACTTTTTCAAAACATGTGATGTTTGCTCTCAACAGGTTCAAATATGGTGTTTGATATGTTGCCTGACCGTAATTAGCTGCAGGATCAGCTTTCAATTACATTTAGGATTGTTGAACTATATATATATCTATTGTGTAGATGCAATGCCACTGTTTTTGTTTGATCAAAGAAGTTTTAAAGGCGTCACACAGTATTCCAAAACGTTACTTATAAATCTATTTTCGACATCAGTACGTCACTTTGCGACCCCTAATTCAGAAAAATTAGTGGAATACGAGGTGGGATGGAATAAATGAAAAGAGAGGCGCTACTTTTATGTATGTGGGACGAATAGGGGGAAGCTGGTGAGTTTACTATTTTATTATTAAAAATTCAAAAATCTGTTGAAAATGTTTCAATCGGACTGAACACACCTTCATGGGGTCAACTTAAATCAAAATGGAGCTTGATTGTCACCTTCATCACCTTATTAATATGTCACAGGTTAGTCTGCTTTTGCTGACTTAGTTTTAGGCTCGTAAAGAAAGTTATATTAGTCATCTCTTCCGCTTGATTCCGACTCATTTTAGTGAGCTAGTAAATAAAAATCTGTTTGTTTGGCTAGTGTTCAAATATCGCGACATCGTCGCTCATTTCTAAGAGGCTTTTTTTTAGCGAATTCGAACCTCTCGTTCGCTAAAAAAAACCTTTCTGCATGCGTTAGGAAAAATACTATTCTAACGAGATATTAGGCTACAACACAGTTACTGTGTTATTTCATGTTACCCACCAAAACGTTTTATAACGGAATTTAGACTAGCAGTGAACTCTTGAAATTCTCAACATTAATTGAGTATTAGACTGCTACCAAGCGTTATCAAATTGCAAATAAATCTACTCATCTGCTCGTTTTATGAAACTAACATTCCATCAATATCAGCCGACCAAGTGCTAAGTTTTATTGGCAATTCAAAAATAAATTTCTTCCATTTCCTCGTCCATTTCAAATCATTTTCACTAGAACGGTTGTGGCATTTACAGCTCTTTAAAAATCGACTCCAGATTTGGTGGAAACATACACTCGTTTCAACCAAATCTGGAGAGTGAGTGGATAGTGCCACACATGCCGAGTAGCCGAGTGTTGTGCAAATATGGTGTGAGTATTCTCGTAATTGAACTGTATTTGACACATGCATGCAACATAACAGTTTTGTAAAATCAATTCAGTAAACCGGGACCACTCATATTCCATATCACTTTAAAATCGGACGGGAAATGGAGTAATTGGTTTCTGCATAGACGTTCACACAATAAATAAAATTCCAATTCGTGTCCCCCAATTCAACGGTTTATTTCACGTAAAGAAAATTTCAAATTTAAAAGTTTGTTTTCCTTTAATTGCATTTTATAATTATCTCTTTGTTCCAACAAACTCCACCGACATTGTTTCATTTAATTGGTGTTAATCACACAATTTCCACCGAACAGTGAAAAAAAAATTTCAAAATTAGCTTAACTTTTTGTATTAAATACGTCTGCGATTCTTGTATATGATGTATTTTAATGCTTCGTTTTCCGTATACACAATCGCTTTCATATACTTTCGCTTATAAAACAAACAGAAAAATATGTATAAAACATCAGAAAAGACCCGTACGAATTGTCTACGCAGTTGTCCATGAATCAGATACATGAAGCACACCCAACAAATAACCAATAAGTTTCCTCTTGACAGCAACGCAGCCACTCGAAACATCATTTTCACTTAGTTGTTTCACTTTTCCTAAAATGTAATATGGCGACTGGAAGCCATTTTGTTAGAGAATAGACAACATCCATAAAAATCGGATAAAATTTACTCAAGATATGGGCGAGAATCACTACCTTCTACGCCGGTGACGGAATGGCATACTGGAAAGTCCTTTTGCACAATTTATGGACTTTTCGTAGATTTCAAGGTAGCCAATCCAGCACTCTCATGTACTGAATACATGTCGCACGTATACAATACATATCGTGAGTACTGAGTGTGTGTAACGCACATATAAAATAAGGACTGCTCATAGTATTGTGGCCTATGAAAAAGTGAAGAGATGGAAATGTAGTATCAACCTTGAAGAGCCCTTTAAAGTATCACCTTTCCGACTCTGTCTCCTTCCCTTTTGACATTACAAAACAGGGAAAATAGTTACTTTTAACATAGGGAAGAAAACAGGAAACTAAAACAAGAGCGATATTTGTGACCAGAGCGAAGGGTGGGCCATAATTTCGCTCGAGTTGGGATTTCTTGTACACCTGTGATCACAACGTTTTTCATATCATTTTTTATTCATTTATTTCAACAATGGCAACATGCTCCCTCACTACTTACATTTTAAATCTTTACAATATGTGCGAGGTGTGATTTACTGTTTTTCTCCACAAAACAAAGGCCATCAATTCGCCACATCATTTTTTGAAAACACAAACAAAGGGAGAGTTCAAGTAAGAAAAGTTCTATTTTCTCCCCACGGAAAAGAACGTACTGCACTTTTCTCACTAGAAATGTCATTCTAATCATCAAAGTAACTTACACCACACAAATAAGAAAAAAAGAACTGTCAACCACAATAGATTTCCCACTACTCATGGGTCGACGTGTTACAAACTTATCAGTACACTTATAAGACCGCTATGCTCGGAACAGGTCTAAACAGCTCTGTAATAGCTGCAAATAAAAAACAAAAAGAAAAAGGAAAAATGAATAAATATTCAAAATAGATAACCAGGAACACATAGCCCGAGTAAAATATGATTCACGATTTTAATACATAAAAGGGATTTAAAGCAAGCACTAAAGCAGAAAAAAAATGGAAAATTTGCATACAATTTGTTTCTTTTCAAATGCAAATAAAACTCCGTAGAATGATTTAAAAGAAAAAAGAAAGATTTGTACGGATGCATACACGAAATCATTTGCGAATAAAAACGCGAGTAACAAGTTCCCTTATTTTTTTCCATATCCAATGCAATGCGATATCACATCTATGAACGGGGGGCTTTAATTTATTGTCTTTGCAAAGAAACGTTTCATGAAATATTAATTTTTTTTTTTTGGTTGAATGCAAAAATGATTAATGATGTTTGCACTGAACGAACAGCTATTCGGTTACCTTTCTCATCTAACATTGATGGAATAAAATTTCCTTTTTACCCACAGTGCGCTTTCGTTCAATGTTCCATTACTTATACCCATTTTTGTTGTGGATAAAGAAAATAGATGAGTGTGCAGTTTTGATTTTCTTTTTGCCTTACCTCTTCTTCTCTTTTTCATTTTTCTCGACCGTGTTTGTAGAATTGGTTTTTCTACGTCGAACACGGAAGTGGAACTAGTTAACATAATACAATTTCGTATTATGTCGGATGCAATCACTTTAAATGTATAACACTTTCCAATCAGTTTCACACACACCTTTGATAAATTATTTTTAAAGTAGATTTAATAATGTCGGTTGCACTTATCGATTCGATATTCTACCGCTTTTCTGTTGATTTTCTGTGGAACGCCACAATCAAGAAATTATGTACACTCCGGGCGACCATGGTGGTGAGACATAAAGAATTAATTTTTATATGAATACATTGAACTGTACATGCATAATACCACTGTGTATGTATACGAAACGAAGGGACGTCTGTTGATGTATTTTAATTAAACTCCTAAGTTCACGTCATTGAAAGTTTTTACAGATTCCTTCATGCATATCCGAGCCCTATCTGCATTAAATAAATCACTTTACGGTTGTTATTAGAAGAAACCAAACGCGTTTTATTGAGCTGTCTAATTCAGCTCGATACCTCCCATAGTGCGATAATGCAATTGCTAAATTTATGATTAAGGGTATGCTTTAAAAAATTGGAACTTAAAAGCCTCCGAACAACCTCTGCTATCCACATTTTTTAACGGGCGGAAACGGATTCGTTCCACAGATTTTCATGCTCTATCCATCGCAGAATGTTTTAGTTTTCATCCTATATAACTCGGCGGTTCGCTCATGGTAAATTTTCAAAATCTGAAAAATCAGCGGACGCCTGAGTTTCTGTGGCGAACGAATAAAATTGGAGACGATAGAAAAACTGTGAAACAAACCCGTTTCGCCCGTTAAAAAATGTTGATAGCGGAAATCGTCGTAGTAAGATTCGTTTAAAAATGTAGACCACCGCCTCTTGCAATAGCGTTGTATGATCAGTTAACTGAAATCAAATTTTCAACAGTTTGAGGCAATAGATGAAGGATCAATGCATTCAGCAAGGTTTTTTAAGGTCCAAATGACATTTGAACAACGGACAAGTATCATCATTTCAAACTAAATATCCAATTGCTATATCACTCATGATTCCTGGTAGTCCTGCAGTGATGGCATTGTTATTCCCCATCAACTCTACCAACATTGAAACGAAAACTATCTACATTAGGCATACAGACGGTATACGGTAGGTAGAGAAGAGAGAGAATAGTAGTAGGTAATCCCATATTCCACTCCTGGAATGGAATATTGATGATTTTCGTTTCAATGTTTAGTAGATGCGCTTAAGAATAAAAGAATAGCAACAGTAATACCAGTGGTATTATACCACTCAAGCCACCAATGGTGAAATTTTGAGATAGAAATTTTTTGTCTGAAATTTTATAAAAATTGTACCCCACAGTAAATAACCTTTTAATTTAAACAAAGCCTTTTCAATGAAATTTCTGTAAAATCCAAAAATTTATCACATTTCTCAAATTTTACAATTAACTGAGTTTTCACAAAAAATTCTCGAATTTTCATAAATTTTATAACATGAAAAATATTTAAAACGAGCCGTCAGAACAGTCGGAACGTTTGCTGCAACTGAGCCCCGTACGACCCACAAACCTGTTTCGTACGTGATCTTAGAATATTTCGTAAATGACTAAAAATTATTTCTGCCGTAAAATGGTATACGCATTATTCGATATATTTTCAATGTAACTCTAAAATTGAACTACTGTTACTGATCCTTCAGGACATTCAGTGTTTTTTTTGCGAATGAAATAGGGTTACGGATGAACTAGGCCATTTTCCGGTTTGTTGACACACTGTGAAGGATTTTTTTTTTCAATAATGAATTGACTATACAATGTACAGTATGACGAAATACTGAAATTACGTAATTTTCGAATTGATTTCCTCAATAGAAACTAACTTGATTCAAGAGCTACCTCTAGATATAAATTGAAATAGGAAAAATGTTGTGGTGAGTATCTCAATAATTTGTTTGTTTTTTTATTATTATTCTATGTGCTTGATTAATGCGTGTATATATGAATTCGAAGTGCCAATTAGTGCAATTTACAATCAATTTTTTATATGTTCTCCGTCGGATTTCAAACAGCACGGTGTGCCTGAACTAAATTTAATCAAAAAATGTTGCACCTCTGTTTTCTCTTCGTATTTTACTTTTTTGGTCATTACAAACAACTTTTGTTTGAAGTGTAAGGTGGCGCAGTGGACGCTTTTCAAAATAATGTAAACAATTATGGGTGTTTCATCGATTTCCATACATTTTCTCAGGGTACATACGTGAAAAAGACGAAAATACGTCTTATCATACATGGAATCTGTTGATTGAATATTGTTTGTGGGCACAGAACAGACACTTTTTTGTACGAAGACTGCGATAGGAAGCCGATAGATTTGGTATAAAGCCGGCTTCAAACACGTTCGCAACGTGAAAAAAATGGAAAAATCGGGAAAAACGTCTACTTTCATTTGCCATTAGTGTCACAATACAAAAAAAAATATTTTTGTTCCACAAACAATATTCGATCAACAGATTCCATAGAGATTATTTTTCGTAACTTTCATGTACATACCTCATAAGAATGGGTAATTCCAGCTAATTTGAGACTTTTCGAAATATTTTCACCAAATGAAAACCGATTTCATTAAAAAAAAATCCTTGAAAGCTGTTGACCAGACGCGTCGTTATATTAGGTCGGTGGCCGAAAATCTCGGGGAGATACCACCATAAAAGTGTATGCTTGTTTTTAGCAAATTTTAGAAAATTCTAGTTTATTTCACGAAACCTGAACCGATTTCACAAATTTTTTTTGCTGAAAGCTATTGACAAGACGCGTAGTTTGACACCAATGTGTTTCCCTATAAAAACGAACGCTATAATTCCACAATTGCACCAAATGACACGAAATTAAATTTTTAGAAGATTTTTGGTTCATTCTGCTTCGAAGTAAGGTGAAATCACCTCGACCCAAACGTTTCCAAGATTACGTTTTTTCATATAAAAACTGAAGATCGGTGTCATTCGAAATCTACAGCATATGACTTCACGAGAAAAATACCTTTGGCTCGATCAGGTTAGTGGGGTGAATGAAGTAGGTGAAATCAGCTTCCCAGTGGTGATAAGTGTCATCCTCGAATTTTGACTCGTCGAAGTTATCTCGAAAATTTTTATAACCATTTTTTGAAACGGTTTTGAGCCAAAGCAATATTCTCTGTGGGGTAATAACCACCAATTTCGAAAAAAAATATTTCTGGCCTTTAATGACCACCGAAAAATATCACTTTTATAGACATATCTCCCACAAATTTTAGGCTACCAACCTCATTATGGGCTTAAACTGTGCGTCCTGAATACAGCATTAAGGGAAAAAAAAGTTTATAGAAATCAGTTTACATTTGGTGAAAATATTTCGAAAAGTCACAAACGTGTAACGCAACTAACCGCCGACTTCTTCGATCACACAAGTCACAATTCGCAGGCTAAAAATTTCTTTCTTGTTGGCATGAAAGCACTGGGTCTCCTGAGTATTAGAAAATTTATAGACTGATTAGTTACCGCAAAACATAGCCAACACAACTACACGACTCACTTTATGCCTCAGAAATGACGAAATTTGTAACGCAACTAACCCTGAAGTTACCTATATGAAAATCGATGAAACAAACAAAGTTGTTTGTAATGACTCAAAAAAGTCAAATACGAAGAGAAATCAGGGGTGCATGTTTTGATTAAATTTAGTTCAGGCACACCGTGACCGCGCAATCATACACCATTGAGTAGTCATTGACTGTTGTTACGATTATTCGAGAAGAACCGATCAACAATTTTTTCCATGTAATTTATAATAACGACCGAACCTTTATTCAATTTTTGAATAGCCAATCATAGTTATTATTGAAGGGAAATTCAATTAAAATATTCAAAAGAAATCTCTAAATAATTGAGAATCAACAAATCATAGTTGATGTGAATTTCAGGCGTGTTCTTAACGAGCTATTTTTTAATGTTGGTTATTAGATAACATTTCCACTTTTTCAATTATAAATTTTCCGACTTCTCTCAAACTTTGTGCTAAAAAAAGCCAAAGGCTCCAAACCACCAATTAGTCCATTGTCTGTGCTGGTATTTTTAGTGGTATTTAATTAGTACCACAGTTTCCGAGTTTCCTTCCTCCACCTCTTCGGAATGTGGCAAAATTAATTAAACGAATCGTTAAGATTTCTGCTCAACATTTAGCAACTCGCTCCAGACTGGTCTGAATCTGCTGTGCTTATCAAAAATGGAGCAATGTGTATGCGAGACACGCCACAAAAATCGCTTTAACATGCTTTCTCTGATCAATTTACGAAGTTACTGATTTGGTGGAAGAAGCAGGTGAATAGCCCCATTTGTGTATGTGTGGAAGGGAACGTAAACAAATTCGGAAGACATGTTTTATCAAAAGCCAGAGCCATGGCGTTGGGGTATCTCCACTGCAGTGAACAACCTTTTTCAGCGAGACACCATCCGATTGATCTAGACCAGATGGGAAAAAAACCAAATTCAGTCTAATACCGTGGTACCATGGGCACTCAAATAGTGCGCACTGCGCATACTGTTTTTTGGCCAGAGGAGTGATCAGACCGAAGCTTTCACTCCGTGGACAAATGGAAAATGATCAACGTGTCATACTCAATACAACGCTGAAGTGTCGTTAAAGTTTACAAGTTAAAGGAAATGTTGTCTCGATTTTAAGTACTCGCACAATCGAAAAAGTTGAGCGAAATTTTCTGTCCAATTACTTAAGTAGCAAGTAGCAATGGAAGCAAATTACGTCGTTCATTGACATATCAAATAAATAATTACATTCCAACGTAACTTTCAACACAACATCTCCATCAAAAATGGTATTTTTATTTATAACTTTGATAATCGGTATTGAGCACAGCCCCAAAACAAAAGGTAGACAAGTTTTGTACTCAGCCATTAATACCCTCATCATTAAAGTACGTATACGTACGTTTAACGAAAGACCATGATAAAATAGCTCGCAACGGAACAAAGAGATAACAATAAACAACCTGGAGCTATTGATGGCATTCCACTTTTGCCCCCCATACACACATACAGACATCAATATTAAATAATTCGTCCGATATTGGAATGGTTATAAGGTGGTATTTTCAAGGAAAGATTTTACGTTTAAATTGTTTGTCGTGAAAATATTATTTGTCTATTTCGTTGTATATCAATTAATTGTTTACTTTGCTCAACCTGTAACAAAAACATGCGGAAGATATTTTCCTTGATCTGTTTTGATTTAATTTATGATATATTCTGGTAACAATTAGGAATTGAACCGGATAAATGGTATGTGGGTCGGTTTTGCTCTTTTGTTAAAGTTAATCCCTATGTATAGGAAGGAGGACTGACGGATTTGTGAAACACGTGCAGAAATGGGCTTTTGAGCATGAAATAGTGTATGGTAGTGCTTCTCCGTGTGTTGAAAGAAAGAAACCATGTCCACCGTGTCGGCGTGACAGGAGTCCTCTCTTCACGAAAGACACGGATTCTTTGATTACAGTGGATTCTGATTGATTTTTGAGGCTCGGAACAGGTCAGGTCAACCTGAAACTTGACTTGAAATATCTGAAATCTTGCCTGAAACCTGACCATTCAATTTAGACCCGACCGGTGCTTTAACCTTTAAATCTCGAGGAAATACTGTTGATCTTTCTCACGCAAATAACTGATGAATGTGTGCATCACATATGAATACAGCACTGGGCATTCTATATACATTTCTTCAATACACTGTGAACGAATGAAAGTTGGTATAAAGATAGACAAACGGTTTTACTACGCTGTTAATTTTATTATATATTACTCACTTATCACGATAAGACTTTGAAATCATGTGCCAATCACATACAAAAACAAACATCTTCCAAAGTCTTATCGTTCAGCCAATATTGGTCCGATTGGAAAATTAATTACCTTGCCAGACTCCTGAGATCACTAGCTACACACTGGCATTTTGTTTGATCGAAATCCATCGTGTAAAAAATTTCATTGTTCTGAATGTGACGGTTGTCAAAGTCATGCGACTTATACTCGATATACGGAATATACGAAGATATACTCGATATACTCAGAATATACGCGATATACTCGATATACTCAGAATATACGCGATATACTCGATATACTCAGCATACTTAAAAATGAAAGGAAGAGCCCTACCGTCTTTTTCTAAATCTCTTATTTCTCCAACTTCTCTCATTTCTTCATAATGAATGAAGGGAAATGAGAGAAGTAAGAGAAATAACTTTAGAAAAAAACATTCATGGTCGTTATTGCGGTCGTTCACATTTCAAAAAGGATTCTGATGAAAAGATATCATCAAAAATGAAATGCGCTACATGTAAATGTACGCATGGATCTTCACTTTACAAAATTGTATCCTACATTTGAACATTTGTTATTTTTTTTATGATAAGTAAAAACATCGTTTGGTGTTTGTATAGATCAGTGTCAAATAACGGTTTTTCTCTCAAAATAGTGTCAAATGAGTTGTCAATTTCACAAAGGTAACCTCAAACAATGGCAGCTCCATATAAATTTTTGTAACATTGTGGTTAGCTTTGTGAAAATGACAGCTCATTTGACATCTCAAACGACATTGACAATGATCTATAGTTGTTGTAATGTCCTCTATTTCAAAATTGAAAAAAATAACCATTTTCATACATCTAGTGTTCAACGCGCACACTATTCTCTCAATACAACGTATAATAAAATGACCGATGATTCTAATTTATACAGAAACAAACTAAAAAACGTATGCCTTTGGTCAGAGGTATGAGAATGAATGACTAAACATGAAAAGTCAAATAACTTCCGAGTGTAAAAAAATGTATCATTTCACAATGTAAAAACCTCACGTTGTCCATCTATCAGATCAAAATTTTGACCATTGGCAGTGTGATCGCATGCCAAATTTTGTGTGCTAACTATTCGCCATCAGTAGTGTTTTTGAAACGTCAAATCACCAAAACAAAAATCTAGTGTCTACTGTGGAAAATGCAAAAATTTCGGTGATTTCGATGTTGCCGAACCTTGTTGAAAAACGCAGCGGGCATTTGTAACAACAATTTTGCCAAGTGAAGATTCCTCTTAAATAACTGCCATATGTTAACAGAAGGCAAGTTTTAGGAATCTCTACGAATTTTCAGACATGAATTTTTAAGAATTTAAGAACTAAAATTCCGAATAATAAGCCCTGCATTGCTGAGATGGTATATATATAAATATATTTAGAAAAACATTGCTTATTGTATGGATAATTGGAATAATTTACTATCGAAATAGAACAGGACTATTGCCGAGAAAATCTATTGAAGAATTCCAATTAGCTTGTTTGTCGTTTCTATGAATAGGTTGGGATAGTGAAATGTTAAATGATTCGTATTTAAAGATCCGCACTTCACTCCGTTTACGGTATAATAATGGAGAGAGTGAAGTTGTCACTACAGTGGTTTTTTTTAGTAGTGAGTGAACATATTTGAGATTTTTTAGAGTTTTAAAAGTCATCGATGTTCCCAGTCAAAAAAGTGTTTCCAGGCTTTGATATTTTTGCACAAAATTTGAAAATCCCTTAGCGAATTCAAATTTTACGCCAAAATATCAGATACTGGGAAGAACTTATTTGACTGTGAAAATTGTGCTTTTTAAAGATGAACACTCAGTATTTATCTTTTTGAAAACGGTGAGAACGAAGTTAAGTGTTTATTAAGCCTTAACCCCCTAAAACGTTTAATTGCCATGATTATTCCAAAAATTTCCGTTTTTGAACCTGGACGGATCTCAAATGGGACATGTCATAGAGTTATACTCGAGAGTTGGCGAGATGGCGTTTTGTCGTTTTATCATCTACCCTTGTGGCCTGCACACTCTTGCAATATTTAGTAACCCTGACTCGTATGTCAAACTGTCATACTTGACATGTCCTGTGAAATTTTGTGTTTTGATAAGAATCACACAACAAAAATGTTTTTAATGTAGCGATTTCAGCGTTTGTTTTTAATAATTAAACAAAATAACGTAGAAGACAAATGAGAAAGTCCAAGAAGTGAAACATAATCGACTCATTACACGTGATGTGCAAAAAAAAAATAAATTTTGTTTACAATGGAAAAATATGGAACGTTCCTTCCGTAAACAGTACGATCAATTTTGATTTATTTGTCCTCGGTGGTGAAAATAAACACAATAAAGTCCAAAATGTTAAGATCCAAATCCAATGAATGATAGAAACAAATTTTTATTGAAAATTTCCAAAAAATTTGATGCGAACAATGACACAAATTTCACAAAAACAATTAATTTTTCGACCCAATTAAATCTAGATACATCCTCATCATCCTCATTTTGCACAATTTTCTTTCACTTTTTATAATTATCCTATAAGCACTGAACATTTAATACAAAAACCACTGAATAAAAAAGCAAATCAAGCAATACATAACAATAAACAGAATCTAAAAAATATGAGATCAGCTGACAACGAAATTTTGTCAAACAAAATGGCTACTGACCGCACAAAATGCTTTTTTTTGATACCAACATTGAAAAATGATACTATACTTTCGCCCCGCATATGAGGGGCGAAAGTAAAAAAATGCATCCCACGGGGAGAAAGTACTTAACGAAGAGCGAACGCAACTGAACGAACAGCGAAAGTGACTGACGTCACAGAAAATGAGAGAAATGAGTCGAGTTGTCAACAAAATCCGCTCATATTATGCAGAATACTTTGATCAAAATTGTAAAACACTGTGCGCCAGTGTTCTTATTGAAATTAGCATACAAAGTTGATACTTTTTGTTACTGAATGATTTGTTAGTTATATCTTAATTTTCATGCCTTGGGCAAAAATTACGGAATTTTTCTCGTAATTTGGGCCCTCGGCATGAAAAGTTGTATACGCATCTGTTGTGGACGGTTTATTTTAGGCACTTTCGCTAGTCGCCCTCACTTCGTTCGGGCTACAACTCGCGAAATTGCCTAAAATATACCGTCCACAACAGATACGTAAATAACTATTTTGTGTGTGTTATTGTTGTGATGGCTAAATTATTAAATTTTTCATATACCAGGGGGCTGCCGCCCCCTGGACCCCCGCATTTTCTGGCTAAATGCCTCTTTATATCAACATTTTGTTGCGATGTTTGCGATACGTATCAATTTTCAATGTTGGTATCAAAAAAAATAGTATGAACGACTCGGGGCAAAAGTAAAAAAATTCAACCTGTGCGATTAGAGCCCTTGCCTTCGGCGCGGGCTCCAACTCTCGCACACGATTGAATTTTTTTACTTTCGCCCCTTGTCATTCAATGTACTATTTCAAGGAGCATCGGCACTTAAAATGCTGGTTTCTTTTTAGAACTAGCATTTTAATAGTGTAACTCTATGGGACATGGTTCTTCTGGTCGATCCTTTTGAAATGAAAATCGGGCGACAGCAACAAGGGTCAGAAAGCTTACGAAGCAGCCAAGCATGCTTGCTTGGAGAACATTTTGAATATTACAATTTTTGTTAGAGCACTCCCAATTTTTCAGCACTTAATTTGCCAATTCATTTGGGAGAACAAAAAATTTGCTTCGAATACCTGTAAGTAATACCCATGGACAGCAACACTAATTTTAAAGCCACTCATTGGAACTAAATTACCTGGAACTAAATAGAAAAATTACTTTTCATGAAACACTCAAATGATTACTTTTGTGCTGCTTTTTACGACAATAGACTTTGGTGACTTTCATTCGATCGGAATAATAAATAATTCACTGCGAATGAAAATGCTGTAAATATCCAACAAACAGAATAAGCTTCACCGAATAACAATAACAAACTGAATTTCCACAGATTTATTTATATAAAAAAAAACAAAATCAAATTTAAAAATGCAAAGCGATTTTCCTCGGAAAGAGCAAGTTTCTTTGCTTTTACAACAAAGAAAAAAGAAAAGGAAAATAAAACTTTTCTGTTTTCAACAGTTCCTCTTACATTTATAAGATTTTTTTATCGATTCCCATAACCAATTTTTCGATTTTTTTTTTTATTTTCTATATTTTTTTCAGTTACAATCAAATTTCTTCCTTCTTTCTTTAAATGAAAACGGTGAGTTTGGTTGGGCTTTCTAACATAAAACTTTGGTTATATATAATGCATTATATATACGTTACACGTAACACCGATAAAATTCGATATTTTCTTTTCGCATAGTTTTATTTCTTGCCAGTAAAAAGCTTCAACAAAATTTTTTTAATGTAAAAATCAAATTTCTTTCACCATTGTCACACATTTCTTTCTCTCATATTTTCTTCTCTTTTTTTTGTTAAATAAAAAGTTCGATTCCACCACTAGCTCTTATGCCAAGTTGTTATATATTTCCACATACTTGTTAGAAATCCGACAAAAAAAACCGTATATATACCCTGTAGTCATTGTTATATTGTACAGTATGTATACACATTTGATTTTGAGAACTAAAAAGTCTTTTTACATTCTGCGAAATGCAATCCCCAAAAATATACTACTGCATCAAGTGGCACATCTGGTGGAGTTATAGAAAAGTTTTTTTTTTTTGGTTATTTTGTTTCGCTGATATAACAGTTTGCGAGGAATGTAAAGCTGTACAATAATCTTATTTTCTACCATCGCATCGTATGTATAATAGATATTTGATTTAGTCTAAATCCTTCTTTCTTTTACAATGGGGATGTAATATATTTTTAGATCCGTACGCAGCAATGGGGGGCTGATAGGTTTTGTCGAGGGTTTTGTTAATAGTTTTAATTTTGAACATTCCTGAAAATGATGGTCCCACTTTTGCCAGAAAGGACGCCGATACGAAGTTTATCATCGAAAACGAAAATATATTATTTTCGCGCACGAATTTAGGCTACAATTTAACATTTACTTGATTCGTCTTAAGAGTAAGCGAGTCCAAAATTGTCATCAAAATAATAATAATTTTCCCCCAATAGTAGGCAAAAATTTAGCCATGTGTAGATTCCTCTTAAAGGCAGGGTAATATATATAAATAAAATAAATAACAAGCTATCGATCGATTTGTGTAACATTCACAAAGTTTTTTAAGTGTATTGAGCTTGCGCGCGCACGTTTGTACTTCGAAGTCGAGCTTTTACTGGTGCATTGTAACTGTTTACAGATAACAAACCCAACAAATGCAATATAAACAGTTCAAATGGGCTGTTTCGAAGAGTATACTGGCTTTCAAATTTGGATAAACTCAAAGTCGATCATTTTAATTTGCTTCCACTTTAAAAAGGATCTTCAACATTTGGTCGCAAAAATGCTATATTTTTGATGATAATTTTGCACTCGCATCCTTTTTGGAAATATTAAAGACATCGTTTGGAGTTGAAATTCTTTTACTTTGAATGAAGAATAGAAACGTTTGTGGTGATGTAACGTAAGTCAGAGAAAGCTCACGATAGTTCACGAAAATTGACACAAGATTTCTATTCTTGATGCAAAGCTAACACATTTTAACACCAAATGGTGTTTTTACTTTTTCCAAAAAACATACGAATTCAAAGTTATCATCAAAAATACAACATTTTTGCGCCCAAATGTAGGCTGCAAATTTGCCGAGCGAAGATACCTCTTAACACAATGCTAAATTGTATCCTTAATTCGTGCGCAAAAATAATATATTTTCGATGAAAACGTCGGGAAAAAGTGGGACCATCGTTCTGTTTCAAAATGTGTTGCCTTACGAAGTTATCATCGAAAATATATTAATTTTGCGCACAAATTTAGGCTACAATTTAGCGTTGTGTTGATTCGTCTTAAGATTTCCACTAAATTCCATAGATCTACAGGATAATGCTTCGGCCGAATATTGAGATAATGTTGTACAAATTTTGTACACTTCACACAGAAAACTCTTGAGATTATCTCAATGGAATTCTCTTGAGTTGTACTATCTTCACCCACATCAAAATGAATTTTCCTTTCATTTATGTCAAATCCAAAAATTCGAGATATAGGTCGACCGCGGTAACAATTGACTCGACATTATATAAAGAAAAACTTCATCTGATCAGAGCCTGAAAAGTCAAACAATACCATCGAAGTCTTCAATTCGACAACATAGATTGGGAGATTGCACAAAACTTACAATATGGGAAAATTACTATTGTCTAGTATTTTGGAGTATTTTAAGTACGTACAAATTTTAAACGGTATGTGGAGTACACGTTAACTTCGTATAAAGAGGTATCGGTACTTAGCTACATTTGCATGTGTCGTATTTCATTTTTGATAATATCTTTTCATCAAAATCCTTTTTCAAAAATGTACGACCGCAATAACGACCACACGAATGTGGTAGCTTTAAATAAAAATCAGTTTTGGTTGTAGTCGTTTGACCGGATCTGAGAAACATGAGCAGTTGAACGAAATTTTCATAAACTGCTCAGTTTTCTCAGAGCTGGACAAACTGCTACAACCAAATCTTATTTCTGCTGAAAGCTAGCACATTCGTGGTCGTTATTGCGGTCCTATAAAAACGGGTTAAAAAAACGCCCAAATGTGCTTTTCAGCAGAGCACCGATGCATCTTAAGCCCATAATTACTAAGTTAAATTGCATAGATGTTACTCATCTCTAGCCTCGTCTCTAGCAGTTGCATGCATAGTTCTCTGAACTTCTCACATTTAAAAACGGATGGATACTTTGAGTCGGGTACTCAGTACATTTTGAAAAAACTTATGAATTGAAATATGCAATGGCCATTTCTAGCTTTGCTCTCAGTTTTAAATTATAACTCAATGTTAAACGTTAAAACTAATTATGAAAACCTCTGTGATTATACTTCACACATTTATGCGGTAAATAAATTCCAGCTAAAAAAAAAACTATCTCAAACACCACTAAACCCTAGACAAAACCTCTTCAAGCTCTTGAACAGAAGGATTTACAGAGAGTGGCGCTTCTGTGAATTTTTATTTATAAAAAGAAATCCGTTGCAGATTGCAAAGTAAACTCTTTACACAACAGCGAAAATCATTTCTCACGTTCTTATCATCAGGGTAAATTATTGCAACATAAACGACATAACTGCGCTTATCTGTTGATAGATCAAATCGAGAATTGGACTCATTGGTTGAAGATAATGATTCATCATTTTATTGATGAAATTGCAAGAAATGGTTGTAACTTAGATCCGTTCATAGGAACTCTCTCACCCTCTCTGTGCGGATGTTTATTTAGAAATAATCCGTTGCAGATTGCAAAATAATATTTTCGCACTTGCATTAACAACGGAAGTCCTTCCTCCGGTTATTGCTGCTCACATAATATTTGCTACATTGGAAGATCTATTTGCTGATGTATAAAATCGAATATTGGACTCATTGGTAAGATAGATTTTATTTTAGATTGGACTGATTGTTGTTGAAATCAATCAAGAGCAAACCTGAAGAACTCAACAGAGAGAAAAACTTTATTTACCATGCGAACGAATGTTATGTCAGTGATGTATACAAGTCAAATGGAAATTGAAGAAATCGAATTGGTTTCCCATTGAATGCTAGGCAACTATTTTATGGAACTCTGGAAACTTTTCAAAATTGAAATATCGGAATTCTGAAAAAAACATTGGAACAGAGAGACCTATAAACTGGTAACATATTTATCATTCATGGTTGTAGGACCATTTATACTGTAAGGGAACAGACTTCTGCTTGACCATTTATGACACAATAATTCTGGGAGGAATACTTTTTGCAAAGTTTTTTTTTCTTGCTCATTGATTTGTCAGTCTTTATGAATCTTAAACTACATGTACATGGAACTGGGTCATACTTTACTCTATTAAGGTTCTTGTCATATGAAAATCGGTTTCAATTTACTATTTTTATACGTAAAAAGGTAGATGCTATGTGCACAAGAGTGCAAATGGTCGCAGTATATTAAATATATATTATTTCCTTGACTGAAAGTCAGGGTCTTACACCAGAAAATACCGAAAATGTGGGTAACAAAAAGATTCACTGTGATTGAAAATGTATGAAATGCTATGAAAAACGTTAAATGTGGGTAACAAAAAATCGTTGAAGGCACGATAACTTGAGTAATTCTCAACCAATTTGGATGATTCTTTTTTTTAAATACGTCGAATTAAAATCCCGAGGCAGTACCGGACTGGCTCGAAAAAGCCCATCGGGGGCTCCATGCAACTCAATTTAAAAAGTCCCACAAATTAAAAATTCTCATACAAAAATCCAAAAGGCCCATCGGGAATTCCCCGAATTCACCATATGGCCAGTCCGGGCCTGTCCCGAGGCTAAGTTCGAAGATGGGCTATGTAGGACTAAGGATCTGGAAGCTATCCTAGAAAAACGGGATTTATACTGTTGATCATACCCTCAATTAAAAAAGATTGTTTTGATGAAATTTGATTTTGTTTGGTAGTGTGGGTAAATTATATAAGTTTGTTTCCGATGTGCATGAAACTAGTAGGAAGAACAATTTCATCATTCGATGCCCATCTTCTAACGTGTAAACATCTATTGCTATCAAATTTGATAGTTGACCAACAACTTGATAGTTGACTAACAACTTGATAGTTGACTATCAAATTTGATAGTTGACTAACAACTTGATAGTTGACTGACAAATTTGATAGTTGACTAACAAGTTGATAGCAGACTAACGAATTTGATAGTTGACTATCAAGTTGTTTGTCATTTATCAAGTAGGTAGTTTTTTACTCCCTTTACCACATCTTACACCAGCAAAATGCCTGTTATCAAATTAGCACACTTTGATTAAAAAGTGTAAGAAATTTTAATAAAAAAGTTAAATTTTTGCAGGCAATATAAGATGAATTATCTCAACTAATTTTTGAAGATTTTTTTTAAATACATGGAATTAAATAAATCAAAGAGAATATTGTAAATACTTTACGAGTGTGAAATTTGCGGCCAGAGCGAAGTGATTTTATTCACGGTTGAAGGTTTTGTGAATGGGAAATCGAGGGATTATTTTTTCTCGGTCTACCAATAAATTTCTCCTTTTACAAATATTTTTAATCCCTTTACCATTATAGAGTGGTACCAATTTACCGAAAATATTGGTAAACTGAGTTATTTTTAACGATGAACCAAAAACTAATTAGTTCATTTATTACCATGTCACCATGTGAAGGTATATTAAGTACCGGGGAACTTCCTTTTTTTACGCAAAAGTGTAAGAGAAGAACATCTATCGCACTTTTTTATTTTGTGAAAAAGTCCTCGTTCCACATTCACAAAACAAGCTTCACATCTACTCTGATGTAACAAAAACACAATCAAACAGAATAATAGACAGCTCATACGAGTGGGAAGTTTACGGCCAGAGCGAAGCGAGGGTCGTTATCTACACTGGTCATATTTTATTTATGATTTGAAGTTGATTGAAAATCTTGAAAATTGAAAATTTTTAAGAAAATTGAAAGCTCAAAAAGTGGTCAAAAATAATTCCACCTTACCCTCGATGGTTTCCAAGAAAAAAAAATTGACAAATTTTACTGTCATTTGCGTGGAGTCATTAATATAGTAAATATATTATGTATTAAATGTCACAAGTTTTCATGAATACGTCAAAAATACATTTAGAAAAGTGTCAGTCAAGGGACCTGACCCTCCCAAAAGGTGGGACCTAGTTCTAAATACTACCGAATGCAAATAGTTAGTCCGAGGGCACCACTTAGTCAGCCTATCATTGATAAGAATTACCTTTCATCTACAGTGACCGAATTTATAGTTCCGATAGCAACCAATGAAATTACTCATCTTCACACTAACCTGTTTAACAGTTTATTCCAATTTTCATTTTAGGGTCATCAGGATCATCAACTTCACTACTGGATACTGGTCAAAATAAAATCGAAAGGAGTGCATCAATTCAATTTACATCGAGCACTGAATTTGTGTTGTTTTACCCCGTAGAGTTTGTGTATATCAAAGGTTTTCCGTTACAAAGAACGATTTCAATTTATGCAACATATGTGAAGTTAACACAGTGAACTAATGTTTCGAGCACATTAAACATCGTAGATTGAGTAAAATGAAACTGTTTGATCTATTTTTTCAGTGAATATTAGTGCTTTTTGTGCATTGTATGTGCATTACGTAAAAAGCAAGAGCAAACAAAGCGGCACCATGGTAAGCAAAGCAATGGCATCGATGTCGCTTTTATTAACTACTATTGTGCTGACAACAAAATGTCGACAAGCAAGTGAGTAATTTTTCATAATTATTTTCCAATTGAGTTGGGGAATTTGATATCAAATGTTTTCAAAAAAAAAAAAAAAAAATAGAAATTAGTCAGGAACATGAAAATATTTTGATGGTTTAAAGGAAAAGCGAATAATGTTCGATTTCGAAAAACTCTTGATTAGACAGTAAAAATAAACTTTAACAGGGAGAAGTGCAACCTTTTGTGTAACGTTGACGAGAGTGTTATATATCGTTCGGTAAAAACGAATTTTAACAGGCCGAAAACAACCGACCGTCATCCAGAGAAGCAAACACAACCACAACTTAAACAAATTTGTTCGTTAAAACTTCAAAGTGAGATTGTGTTGGCTTCTCTGTGGATGACGATTGACATTTTGAACGGCCTTGGAAGAAACCTATATGTACCCCACACATCGAGTTTGAAAACACAAATAAAGAAGACTGTCAGGAGCCTGCGATTTTTTGTAAAATAGTTTAGAACACATATTTAACTGTTCTAAAAAAGAAACTCAAAGCCAATGAACAAAAGAAAAAAACAATAGAATGTTACAGCAGGGTCTCGTATTTGTAGTTTTACCGTACAAACTTATCGAAATGTTTTTTACACGCGCCCCTCCATGAAAACAGAGAATATCAAGCGTCAAAAGTTATTGGAAACCACACGTTTTCAGCTCTCTTCAGGTCTTGGGATCCAGGCGATGTTTTACTTAATGGTGGAGTTTGTTTATGTTATTCGTCAAAGAGAGAAACTTGATACGAAGACGGAGCTTACTCTCCGTCAACGAGAAGTGTGATGCACATCGAACGATCAACTCGTTCGGCTTTACTTCGCGTATTTTCGGTTTCGTTTTTATTCTAATTCTTCTTCTTAATTCTTAATTTGTTTTTGTTGTTTCTGTGTTTCATGGAGTGGCGCGGAGAGAATTATTGTTATATGAGTATGTATGATTTGTCGAGACGAAGTCGGTGAGCGAATTCACACTTATACTGCAATTTCGTTGTTTTAGGCCTAATGATGTAAATCACTATTTAATTGTTTTAATTAACTTATAAAATGTTTCATTAACAATGCAATTAAATCGTAGAAATATTTTCAATTTCTAAATAAATTATGAGAGACCACAAAAATTTTCCTTTTCGTCTAATTCAAGCATTCATAGCATTACACATCGCATAAAAAAAGTCTCATTTTTGAGTGTCTATTGACCTTGGTCTCGCCTTGGATCAACGAAATTCACACGAAAACTCTACTTTTCATTTTTTTATCCCTTATTATGTAAAATACTATTTAGTCGCCTTCAATCGCCTAAATAAGCCGAAAAGAAAAAAATTAGGCACCAGTGCTCGACAGCGGTAAAAAATGCAACTATCATTTTTCATAAAATTTGCTTATGTGACGATTGATTGATTGATTTATTGCCCAAATATGCGTAAGGTGATAAACCTTATAAATAAACATTATACGCGAGACAAAACAACGCGAGTACATAAATTTGCAAAAACTTGTAGAAGGTCGCCTTATAAATAATGAGAAGAAATCGTTAAAATATAAAGAAAAATTTAATAGTTTTGATATCATGCAACGAGTAAAAAAATCAATTGCGGGCAGATACCTTTTTCGACTGTGTTTAAATACTGACCATTTGCATAGAATTCTTTTGTCTTAGCTATAACCAATACACTCTCTAGCAACCAAACTATGAAAAATAAGGTGGTAAACATTGACAGTGTGTGCAGTCATAGCAAATTTTACACTTTTAAAAATAAATTTAATGAAGTATGAATTTGTGATTGTGATGTCTTTTTTGTGTGTTGCTCCGTTATTTTGGTGTGCAAAAATTAAAATTTGTATTTTTCGTGTGATCTCGATATTGCCTTTAAAAAAAGCGCGGCACGGCAACTCCATTACAAAAAAAAATCAGTGTCAAATTTGTCAAAATAAGGTGGTATTTTGACTGCGTCAAAACGAAGTTTGGTTGCTAGAGAGGGTATTGCTATAACACTTCTATAACACTGGTTCTTCAATTAAGGTCTGCATAGTAAAGCTCGTAATAAACGTTTATCACGATTCCACGGTTCCGTAATATAGGTTACTGAATTTTGTTAGTTTTTATGTTGATAGGTAAATTTCAGTGAATTTTGATGATTTTTTTATTCGTAGTCGCAGTGACGAAAAATGTCGAATTATGACTCTAAGGAAGGGGTTGTACTCAAAGTAGTGAATTATAAGAAAAATCAAACTCTCCACTGGGTTTTATTATTAAAAGATGAACGATGTGAAAATAAACCGTGTATGGAATTATCAATCGAAAACAAAAATAAATCGAGACTTGGCTCAAGATAAGTTTTTACTTTCTGTCTCTCTTTTCATTTACTCCATTCCACATGTTTCTGCTGAAAACACAGAAAACGATGTGGGTTGACTGAAACTTCAGAGCCTCCTAACTGCGCAACTGTAGCATGTAAAAATTTTATTTGAGTTGGAGAGTAGAGAGTTATAAGGGGTCAAGCCAAAAAGTTTTGGAAATAAGACCACGAATTGTGTTGTGAAAAATGTGACATCTGATCGAGAAACATTCAATATAACAGAAACTCGAACAAACCTCAGAAATGTTAGATATTTTCGCAACTTGTGCTTCAATAGAAATTTTGCCCACATGACGTAAAGACTGAAGACACAAGTTCGCAATAAAATTTTTTGCCACTCAGCATCATCATAATATGCAAAACTTGCAAACTTTAAATGCCTCTTATGTACAGCATCGTAGGATACTCATTTAAAAAAAAAATCACTTTCATGCACTAGTGCGAAAAAGTATTTAATGAAAATCACTTTACGCACCACTCTGACCGTTTCACAGTTTCCAATCACCGAATATTTTTTTTTTTATCTTCGAAATGATACGACATCTAATTCCAACCTAATCAATAAGTAACAAGCGAAAACAAAAATTATAAATATATCATCTCCAATCCCCATACCCGTAAACAATATCAATACACATTTTTTCAAGGAAAATTTAAGTAGATCCATCGTAACATTTAATAATAAGACACATAATTTGTAATTTTTTCTTTCCAGATTCAAATACACCAGCAGTTCGACTTCCACATTTTGCGGGACCTATAGTAAATGTATCGTTCCCTGTCGGTAGAGAAGCTGTTTTGACTTGTAACGTTGCAAATCTTGGGGGTTTTAAGGTAAAGGTATTGTTACCCATCATTAAAATTAACATAAAAAAGAGAGAGGCACTCGGTTCAGGTGGATTTTTTTTTCCTATGGCTATATGCGTGTAAAAGCTTTTGTATTATTGCTCGGAATATATTTCGGTTCGGTTATAATGTTACCATATAAATTTATATCCGAAATTGTACATAATACGGGTGGTTTGGAGGGAAATATGTTATATCTTTTTCAACGAAGGGAAAAATATACAATTTTTATACCCGCGGCAAAAATGATTACTCGTTACAGATCGATGCATGCGTTTGTAAAATAAGTCGGTGTTTACAATATTGGGCTTATTATTGCTCTCTCTAGCACCGAAGCGCTTCAGAATTTGAATTTTCAATTAATACAATGCTGCCTCTGATTTGGTTGTTGTGTTTCATTTTGAATTTGCAGCAGACTTACGGCGTGAATATATTTGACTTATGTCACAGTGAGCTTCGGTGCAAGAGAGAGCATTGGTTTACTGAATTAGAGTGGGTATATGAATTCAATTTGTTTAACTGACGATAACTTTTGTGGCTCAGGTAACCCTGCCAAAATCCAAAGGTAACTGTGAGGTTATGTTCTTCAACACATTTTTTACGTGTCCAACTCTTTTGCAATCCCTCGGTCAAATTCCACCCAATTATTCACACGAAAATTAAAGAAATGAGCCAGCGGAACATTTTGAGCAATTTGGTAAATTCTACTTTGAAACATTCGCGAAATTCTCGGGAATTTTTAGAAAGTTTGGAGAAATTTAAGAAATCGACTTCGCAAAATAGTTCCTGAATTGAGCTGAAATCATTGACGATAACATTTTCAATTTACTGTTGCATAAAAGAGACATCTGCACCGAATTCGAAAGGGTTCCATTTCAATCGGGTCGGTATTAAATTGGTAGACTAAGCAAACGTTATCTCTCCGGAAACTGTGTATAAAACAAAAGGAATTCATTTCATGCGTTCTTTGAAAAGTATACAAAATATAAAAAAGGTATTTGGCATAAAGAACCTACGAGGCCCAAAAAACGTGGATCAATTTCAACGGAAAAAAAGGTTAAATATTCTTACTCCGCATAATAACATACGCCTCTCACCGACACACACACACGTACTATAAGCTACCCGATATACATTTTAATATGGAAAAATGAGGGTGAAGCATAGAGATTACCGATTTCTTTATTGTATAGATAGCGATAAATCACCGACGAGTCGATTTTGTGTGAAATATCGAAAGTAATTTGTTTCACATTTCGATGTACCGATATAAATATTATTCAAAAGTTTCTGATGTCTTATGTCTTATTGCGGAAAAAAAGGGGATAGAAATATGATTTCTCGGGTTATAACCGTTTTCCATATCGTTAAGCATAATATTTTAATTGGATTTCAAAGGAAATTCATTTTTTGTGTGGGTTCTTTCTGTTTGAAATGAGTTCATTCTCTTTGATTTTTGGATAATTAAATAAAGGAAAGAATTCACTTTACATCGGAGATGTTATTTATTATGCTAGAAAACAGACCGTGGCACTCGTTCTATACAGGCACATCACGATTTGATACGCATTTTGTAGAGTTAATTTTCGTGATTTTTTTTGGGTATACTTGTCTAAAACCACAAAAAATAAATTATTTTGAACTTAAATTAATTATCCCAGTTTTACATTGCCATGACGTTGTTTATTACAACCAATCGACAATTTTTACCTCAAGTTTTACAAACCGTACCGCAATAAGTTCTATTCACTGCAGCCCCGGTAAATTAGTCATTACTTGCATGACATGTTAGCATATTATGGCCAAGCAAACTGAGGTGTTATGTTGAAACTTAAACCCCAGTAGCAATCAAGCCTGAAAACTTTGGGGAGGTCACGTAGTTACAGATACGCGGATGACACACCACACTTGATGATAACATGGCGGATTTCATACAAAAATTCACCTACTGTGATGATTGTCATCGCTGTGATGATGTGGTGAAATTTTTTTTGTATGTAAAATCATCAGACGTAGTGTGTTCCCGCGTATCTAATAAAATGGCGGTCTGCGTGTCCTCCTGTTGAACATCCTAGGATAATAATAATGAATTCATTAACATCGCAAAAAATAAGTAACGATGACAGAATTAATGTCACATGTAATACCCTGAAGAGGGTATACCCTGAGGAGGTGCACTCAACAGCTAAAGAGAAAGCGACAACAGACAAAAATTGTTTTACAAATGTATCAGCCTTACAAATTGATTTCGTTCGGAGCATTAGGTTTTTCCTTTTAAAAATAAGAAATCCAATAAATTCATTTATAGTCTAGAGAATCTAACCCGGGATTCTTGGCGTATGTATGAGTCCAACGCTTTATCGATTGAGCTACCTGACTCTGCCGAGGGCCTATAATGAGTAGTAGTAGATTACGTTCAAGTTCACCTCCAACTCGGGTTACCAACTCACCAAAGCAACAAGAACGTATTTTGACGTGATGCAATCGGTACGCTGTGTTCACATCGCGTATGCATTGCCATGCACACAACAGGCTACCTTTATTACACGCTACATAGTCGGTATATTTAACATTCCATCTGTCACCTACTAATATGTCGTTTATTGTAAGCCACCTCGACTTCGGCTCGGATATCACAACAATTCGCACTGCCGTTTACATGAGCACTGCCGTAATCTAAGCACTGCTGTGATTTGCTAAGCACTGAGTTAACCTATATTAGGCACTGCTGTAATCTACTAAGCACTGCTGTAATCTACTAAGCACTGCTATAATCTACTCTAAATGTCTACTATCCCAGCAAGACAGAAAGGTATTATTTCGAAGGTTTTTCGAATTTTTAAAGGTCGTTCTAAGAGGGTAACATGATAGCGGCATTCGTTTACCATTGATATAGGTAAATGTGAAACATTCCAATTCGAAGGCTTGTTACACTGCTGTTTTAAATTAAACGAACAAGGTTGAATATTTGAAATTCCAACATCATTAAAACTCTGCTGAAGAGTGGTGTACAATTTTTAATGTAAAATGAACATAAAAAAATGGAAAAAAGAGTACAGGGAGAGAATTAGAATAAGCGTCGTCGGATTAAATCCAATTCGTGTTATTTATTTATGATATAGCGAATATCAATATACCATTACGTGCTGTAAAGTTGTACTCATGTGGTAACGCATTTGAAATACGGCGAGAAACTGTCGGTTCTTATAGTTCTCTAACAGTCTAACGTCTTGCTTTTCCATTTTATTAATGTAAATTGTAATGAAGATGATTACTCCGATGGAACCTTACGTTGAAATATTAAAAGCACACTTCACATTGTAAATGTTTTCATTTGTACATTTCCATCTCCCAAATATAGGTCGGATGGCTGCGGGCATCGGATCAAACAGTTTTAGCTCTGCAAGAGCGTGTTGTGACACACAACGAACGAATAACTATAACACACGAAGACTTTTCCACATGGCGATTGCGCATCAAACAATTACGTGAAACTGATAGAGGTTGTTACATGTGCCAAATAAATACGCTAAAAATGATAAAACAAGTTGGATGCATTGATGTACAAGGTAAGCAAAAAAAATATTTAAATTTTTGTTGGAAGTGCTCAACGGCTTTGCTATTTAAATTCGTCGGTGCTGGCCCGAATATAATTACATAGTCGCATTGTAGTTTTAATGCAATAACAATGCTGAACTTTTGCACAAATTCGTTTCACTCTTGAGTGGAACAGTAAATGTTGTTGTTATGAATGTGACAAAACTTTGTTACCTAATTTGAAGAAGTTCAGTTACTACTGCACCCAACTTTCTCTACAAAAATTCACCAATGCATTCCGACCGTTATGGGACCGTTTCTGTGTTCACTTTTATTTAACACAGGACGTAACTGAAATTCATCGGCCATAACATATTTTATGAGTTCCTTAAAAATGTCAGATCTAAAATCAGAAATGAATATATTCTGGTCGCTCTGAGGCGCTCACTTGGAAAATATTTGCCTTTTGAATAACGTCAGAATGTCTCACATTTCCAAAGTAGCGCCTTAAGAGGCACCGGTACTTAGCTAAAATTGTAGCCTACATTTGTGTGCCTCGTATTTCATTTTTGATATCTTTTCATCAGAATCCATTTTGGAAAATGTACGACCGCAATTCCGACCACCTTTAAATCAAAATTAGTTTTGGTTGTAGTCGTTTGACCAGCTCTACAACCAAATCTATTTTCTGTTGAAAGCTAACACATTCGTGTCCGGAATTGCGGTCGTACATTTTTGAAAAAGGATTCTGGTGGAAAGATATCATCAAAAGTAAACTAAAATCCAGTATTGAAAAATCGCCCTAATGTAGGCTTTTCAGCAAAGTGGCACTGCCTCTTAAGAGTTATCTATGATTCGCTGAAAAGCATACATTTGTGCGTTGTGTATTTTATTTTTTATGTATCCGCTGTAAGGCGTTTCTTAAATATTGGATTGAACCTTGGCTGAGAAAACTGAACTATGGTATCTGGGAATCTGGCACACGGTGTCAAAAGAACGCACTTTTAAACTACGTAAAAGGTGAACTCGCACACGCAAGTTTATTACTGCAAATGCTTTTTAGCCATGTCATCCACTTAATGACTCCTTTTACAAAATTTTGGTATAGTTGAAAAATGCGTTGTTTTAGCACAGTGTGCCAAATTACCCTACGCCGAACTGTTTATGACAATTTCGGTAAAATGTTGAGTTTTCTCAGAGCTGGAAAAACTACTGCAACCCAAAATTGTTATTGGAAGCTAAAACACTGCTTCTCTCAACCCTAAAAAATCTATCAAAGCGGTAAAGACAATATCCTGAGAGGATTTTCTTCTTGAAAATCCTTTGTCAACGAAATATCAACAAATATCCGGCCCTCGTTCAAAAAAAAAAACATTCCACCAGACTGAGGAATAGAAAGAAGGCAGTCAAAATATAAATAAAATAGCTGTGGGAATAATGCAGCGACTTAATTAAAACGAGCTAAGAACGTCCCTGTTCGCACAAATATTTTTCTGAGTGCTCGAGAATAGGATGAAATTTGACATAGGTAGTTTGCATGATGGTTAAATTTGCAAATTTTCTTCAACTTATCCATTTTCTGAACTGTCCGGAAAATGGACAGTACAAGTATATAATTGGCCTAATACTTAAGTCATAAGCACTTGCTTGAATGATTTAACACTGGGATATACACGATCCTCAAGTGAAATCATTTCACTCGTTCCGCCTTCGGCTTCACTCGTTTCGCGAACATATTCTCTCACACTCACGCACTCATTCAAATTCCTCCAATCAGGATTCACATACTTAGTCAAGTGTATAACACATCGAGTATACAACCTGTCGGTTCGCAGTAAAATGAAATTTTCATACATTTTTCCACACGAACTGAAAATTTTGACAGATGGCCCATACATATACTTGGCTTTAGTAGACATTTATGGATAGTATAAATATGATAGGAATGGTAACACGACTATCATACCTGACAAATGAAACGGTAACCAGTTCGTTTCAATTAACGAATTTATCTTAAAACGGGGAATCATTTAAAACTAATCTCATGAAACATTATATGAGGGATTCTTTTGAACTTCGACTGACCGAAATCGGCGAAATTTTTTCTGTGACTTTTTTATATATGCCTAGTTAGGCCTTGGTGCTTAGGTCCCAAAACCAGTCTCAGATATTTTTCATCTTCCATACTTGGCTGGTGACAAGTTGCCCAAAGGTCGAAAATGGGGTTTAGTAGTCCGGATTTCATTTCTGTAAGGTGGCAAGGACACGGGCGTGTGTGGATTTGTTGGAAAGATGAGGTCGAGTGCTCCTGGGGCAAATATTACCTTCAAAAAATTTGATGATAAACGGCCGAAAATATGACTTCCGGAAAGTTTTTCTGAATCGATGAATCGGTGAACTTTGATGAGGATGACCTCACTAATGCAATTATTTGATTAAATTGTTATTTATTTTGAGAGTGGAGGACCTCTGCTTTACAGCGATACCAATATTATGTAATAGTCTGACACGTGACTACCTAACAGTAAAAAAGTGTGTGTTCCACCCCAACAATGAACTACTGCATATTGGTAATCCGTGTCCTCGCCACCTTACGGTAATGAAACCCAGACTACGACAACCAGGTATGGAAGATCAAAAATTTCTGAGACTGGTTTTGCGGCCTAATCACCAAGAGGGATTCTTTTGAAAAACAGCCTACCGAAATCGGACGCATTTTCTATTGGAATTTTTTATATGTGCCTAGAAAGGACTTCGACCCTAGTGGCCACAACCACTTTCAAAAAAATTCTTCGAAGTTTGTGTGGCTGATCAAAGGTGAGCAAAAGCCGAAAAATTGCAATTTTCTTACAAAAATTGCTCCAGTTACACGAGCCGTACAGGGTCGTGTGGGGTGTCATTAGAAAGGTAATCACATGTACTATTGAGCCGAATAGGGTCTTATTGGGTTTAGAATTCATCCACACTGAAATATGTGCAGATAAAGTTTTTAACCGAATACGTACACTGTTCTTACTGAAATTTCTCGAGGTACACAAAATGTGGTTTGGATGCATCTATGATGAAATATGGACACTTAAACATTTCAACTTCTTTTTCATCGCATATGTATCCAAACCACATTAGTCTCTATTTGGCTCAAAAGCACATAAAATTACCTTTCAAATGATACCCCACACGACCATGTACATTTTGTGTACCTCGAGAAATTTCAGTAAGAACAGTGTACGTCTTCGGTTAAAAACTTTATCTGCACATATTTCAGTGTGGATGAATTCTAAACCCAATAAGACCCTATTCGGCTCAATAGTACATGTGATTACCTTTCTAATGACACCCCACACGACCCTGTACGGCTCGTGTAACTGGAGCAATTTTTGTAAGAAAATTGCAATTTTTCGGTTTTTGCTCACCTTTGACCAGCCACACAAACTTCGAAGAATTTTTTTGAAAGTGGTTTTGGCCACTAGGGTCGAAGTCCTTTCTAGGCACAAATTCCAATAGAAAATGCGTCCGATTTCGGTAGGCTGTTTTTCAAAAGAATCCCTCCAAGGCCTATCTAGGCATAGATAGAAAAAACTCCCAGAAAAAATAGAGCCGATTTCGGTCAGTCGAAGTTCGAAAGAATCCCTCATAAACTTAGACGGGAAATGGTTTTCCTTCATCTGTAAAATTATAGCCAACTGGAAATGGGACGATGAATCGTAAGGTAACGAAAAAAACAAACCAAACTTATGATACACGAAACGAACGGCGAAAAAAGTTATACTTTATGAAAACTAATAAAAAATTGCAATATAAACTTTAATTTGTTGCAGCCGGTTTCTCTTTCCTTCTGTTCCTATTTATATTGTGACATAAAATAAATCTGCGGCTCTTCGGTGCACATAATAAACTTAATGAGAAAAAGTTTTCTTTTCCTCTAGCTTAACTACTTGTTTTTTTTTTAATTTATTTATTTTTCTCGTTTTTCTCTTTTATTGAAATAATTTTTTTTTTAACTCAATCAGTAACTCAGGGAGGTGTACACATCTCGCCTGTTATATGTATCAGAACGATAGAATGTTTGAGATCACGAAGAAGAAGAAAAAACCCCTGTGATGTGTTGAAGACGTATACCATTGAAAACACTTTAGATTAAAAGAGTATATTTCAGGCGAGAAGAATTTCATTGTCAGCATGAGTGTGGCGTGTGTTGTGTGATGGAAATATTCACCGGTTGAAAATTGAAGAATGTTATTCAGAATGATTTTATTACCTGCAATGTGCTTTCAGCTATATACCTTCCGTTTTCCTTTTACTCTCTCGCTGTACTGTGTATATATACGTATAAATTGTATAATGCTCAATGTGATGAAAATAAAATGCTTGAATTTCTCCCGTACAGACATGAAACTTTATCAATTGCTGAAAGTTATTATATTTTATGTTATGGTGAAGCCAAAACTTTTTGTACAACATTTTCAAGTTTTTAAGTGGGTGATTACTTTATTGAAGCTGTGTGTTACACGAAAATCGGGTTCATATCTTATGCAAAAAGTACCAAAACTGATTTACAGTTCTATTACGGGGGGCGGTTGCTTACCGTTTTACTCCTTTCCATATAATTTTATGTTAAAATTAACCTGTTAAGTGCGCGCACTAAACAAAAAACAGGGGGGACCATAGAACATTTTATAATTTCGATTGTATAGTACACCGCACCTTTTTTGGATTACACGTTTGTGTCATGTTTAAATGGTAAATTGAATTAAACATTTAGGAAGAAAACCGAGTGCAACTTTTGAGATGTCTGTAGTAATGTCTGAAAAGTTTCTTTTGTTAGTGGAGGTGGTTGAACATTGTTTGTTGGAAACTAAACCGAAACTAAGTTGGAATTCATAAAAAAAAATGATTTCACAAATGGAACATAAATATCAGTTTTCTCGATGAAGCGAAGCAACTGTTTCCAGTTTTCATACTAACAATACGTGAAGCTTATGGCATATTTAGGTTATTTGGACAAATTTTCAGTTGATTTGAATGTTTGTGTTTAGATTAAATGATGTTGTATGTGTTGTGTGCGCGTAACTAGCTATGCAAATTGCAAAGACTAATGACGAAACATAACCAATGATATAATGTAGTGGTAATAAGAACCTGGTATTTGCTACATTGTTGAAAGTAATTTTTTTTAAAACGTAATCGATTGGTACCAATATTAAAACAATTAAAACTGAAGTGCGCTATTGACACAAAAATTTAATTTAAAGAAATATCAATATCGAATTCCAATGAAGCACTGCACCAAGGTAAATATAGTGAGGAGGTAATGTCTTGTATAACCGAATCAGATGTGCGGTGGCACGATAGTTCGATACAAACGCCATCTCATCCCTTCATTTAAAGCAAAAAATGGAATAGAAAGTCATTTTAAAAAATGACATTACCTCCTCACTAAATTTACCTTGCACTACACCACCGAAAAAATAGATTAGCTGACGCCGTCGCTGGTACACTTTCAGACGACAAAAAACATTGGCGGCGACTACATTCAAATCTATTTTTAAGTTGACCTATCAAACATAGCGTTTCTGTTTGTTGTTTCGCTTGGATTTATCGTTCTAAAAATATCAATTTTCGTCTATGTGATGCTGAAGTCAGTAGTCGATCCAATACAAATCATCTGAATTCATAAAATTTGTTTGAGTTTTCGAACCTTTTCCATTTTCACCACCCATCGTCCATGCTCAAGGAGCTACCATAGTTGGAAAATCGAAATTTTTTAGACAGGAAGAATTCAGAACTAACCGGGAAATAGCTGTCACCGGGAAATCGGTAACAGCTATCACTGGGAAGAAATCACACCGGGAAGAACTCACACCGGGAAATATCTATCAGCGAGAAGAATTCAGAACTAACCGAAAAATAGCTGTCACCGGGTAATCGGAAATATCTATCACTGGGAAGAACTCTCCGGGAAATTTATCAGCGGGAAGAACTTATCGAGAAGTTTCTACCAACGGGAAGAACCCATTGGGAAGTTTCTAACAGGGGGAATTCAGCGGCGCTTTCGCTCAAATTAAAGTTTCATTTAGAATGTTGAGTTTGCACAGTTTCAAAGAATGGTCCTATTTATGCATCATCACAAATCAATCTTCAAAAAATATCGCTCGCTCCGCTCGCGAATTTCTTTTTTTATATTTAAGTAAATTACGGCATAATTTCCGAAAGATGGTTATGCCCAACATATCTGGCAGATTAGAACAGAAGATAATTTTCCAATGAGTTTATATCAAAGGATGGATCTCGTGCAGTTAGTATCTTTACAAACATTCTCATGTACAAATTGATGAGTGAAAATTCATACAGAAGAAAGTCACGAAAAGGTTATAGCATTGTTAAAATGTCAAAATTTTGGGATACCGGGAAGTTTTGACTAGGTTACCGGGAAGAAAACATTATTTCCATGCACGGATTGATGTTTAGAGAATTTCTAATAATTGACGGAAGACCACTGTACATCGTACATCGTTTGCCATAATTTGAAGAAATTTTAGGTTTCTTGAGCAAGTAAGAATGCCTCGTGTCATAACGATTGAGCTTGCAAGAGAACTGCAACGAATGATGTTTCAGTCCATTAACACAGCAAAAAAACGAATTTGCAGACGGCAAATTCATACATCCAAACTGCACATCTCAATTCAAGAAAAAGTAAAGGCGATATCACGTTATAATCAGTGGCTCCTTTCATCACTTCGATTTTCAGCTTAGATTTGAAAGTTTTTATACACTTCAAACGTCGAAGGTCATTTACAGAGGCTGTTGTATTCATGCGTTTCTTGTTTCAAGATTAGATGGTGGTCGGGGCATCTTAAGTTGTCCGCATGGCGAGTGTGGTGGGAATGAACATCGTGATTGTATCGAATTGTGAAATTGTGCTTAGTTAATCCATTCACGATCTTGTGTAGTTGAATGAGCCACCTTTTCGACGACAGCAAGTTTATCAACAGGCAGTACACTCATTGAGTAAAGATACGTTGACTCGTGATATACATAAACAAGTCCGAACAATTATGTCCGGAACTGCTCGAAGGCTGGACCTATGGAAGTCACCAGTGGACAACACTTAAGGCCACTACCGATACACAAAAAAACACGCTTCAGAATTTATTTCATTCATATTCAAGTCTACCGTGCCATTTGCCAACTATGTAGTAGCCCTACTAAGGTTTCAGAACTTCCACAAGAATGTCGATTTCGTTTCTCCATCTGCTACTGAGCAATACTCTGGAACATCATAATTGACAAAAAAAAAACTGTTTCTCAACACGATCAAAGCTTACATGAAAACGCGTCTTTTATTCGGAATGACCGAAAATTTGGACTGAAGTCTTTGAGACTCTTGGAAGCGAAACTTTATTGTCACCACCATATTGCAATCGAAGGCCAAATATATATTGTCAGTTGAGAAGCCTGTATCCGAAGACTGTCAGACTGTTCATCCGAAGCAACCACAGAACCAGCCGGATATAAAACAACTTTAATGCCATTATTCCAGAACGTCATTACATTTCCTGTTCGATTATTACATCGGTTGCAGCTCGTTTACACAACTATTTTATGTACTTGCACAAATTACGACCGAAAACGATTTACTGCCAAACAAAGCACTATCGGTTCGCTCTCTGTACCCACTGTATATATTCATCGGAATATTATACCCGTCCATAATCATATTAAATGATTGTATACAGTATGGTTTTTACGGTTCGATTAACATCCATTATAGATATTGGCCAAGCATATGTTTAAATTATCTTGCGTTCAATTAAAACATCATGCAATTTAATGAATTTATCCACTTTTGCCAAAATCATAATATGGATCACATTCAGTGTAGAGAAACTAGCGTTTCCTAGCATGAACTGGCTGTTATATAGGGATATTTTGTTGGCGAAATTTAGTCGAATTTCCAAAGTATGTTAGCCCGTTATTATTCATCCAATATTATTAAAATATTATCGTCAATAACATTTAATAATTTCGATGGAAATTTCAAATATTCGTTCGATTACATGCTTTGGCAAATTAGATTTTCGTCATAAAACGGTTTATAGATTTCCCAATTCAATTAAAAACTGAGAATTTCCCAATGCCATTTTTAACTTCTATGTGTGGGAATGTTTGTAATTTCCATCATGCAGAATGTTAAGCAAATTATTCGAATCCATTGTTTTGGTTTTTATGATCACGTTAATTAGCAGTTTGATGAGTTTAAAGTTAAATTAAATTTAATTCAATTCGATTCATTCAAATTGAGGAGATTACCACCCCATATATAGCGTAATTTGTTCGTAATTGATATTCGGATGCGTTGCAAATTTACTTTTTGTAATGCGACTTTCATAAAAAAATGACATTGCACAGTTAAACATAAAATTGAATACGAATACGAAAGGATAGTCCGAATTTATGTGATTTACGAATTGACGGATTTATTTTAATGCTTCGATATAGACGAAATGTTGGGCTTATTTTCAGAGCCAGAAAAACGGCCTGAATTCGCTAGAGTTTTATAGCTCTACGATAGGGAAGATAGTGAACCGTGAAGACGTCATTTCTTTTTATGAATTGACCTCTGGTGACTTCAAACTCGTTAAAAGATTAAATGTTAGCCAAAAAGATGGTCAAAAAAGTATGAAACGTCTGGTGGCTAGAACAACGAAGTTGTCATAAACGACAGGTTTCGACATTATTTTGGATGACTTACTCCATAAACAGTGACAAAAATAATTTCATCGACAGGATCAATTAAATCGCGTTTGCGATTACTCAATTGATACACTATTCGCATACGCATGTAGAAATAGTAAATAAAAACACTAATCGCACGCGATGAAAGAAGATCTATAATCTTAGTATACGAAAAACTGAAAAAAAACCTTCTGAAAGCTCACCATCATAGACTGGTTTTGTCATAGTCATAGGTGATAGGCATGAGGTACTTTTGTCACATTTTGCAAAAGGGATCATTATAGTCCAGGTACTCATGTCAGAAAATGTGGCTCCGATCGCCTTGCAACTTTTGATTTAGAACTGAGAAGAAATAGGTATCAATTTCTGGAGGGAAGAGTGCTCAACAGATAGGAACTGACCTCTGACGATCTTAATTATGACGATTTTTCATGAAATAGGACAAAAAGTCAGATGTACGTTCGTTGAGACGTTGAATCCTTAGGTTGTAGAACTTGGAAGGTGTAGGTATCAATTTCTAGGAGCTGATTGACCTTTGACGATCTCAATTATGACGACTTTTCATGAAATACAGCAAATTTCATATATAAAGAGAAGAAAACTAGTAAACCTCGTAAATCTCTGAGTTCTAGAACAGGAAAGAAATACTTATCAATTACCGGGATTAGTTACTTTAAGTAACTTACTTATGAATTATCGGTATGAGAAATGATGCTCTTTAAAAATGTCGAGTTTTCGTTTTTAAATTGCCAAAACAAAACAGAGAAAAACCTTACAAATTTAAGGTGGTAAATTTGGTGGTAGGTGAGAATCTTTGATCATATCCTGGGAACCACAAAACGGTTCAGGCTCCGCTGGGCAGATTTCGAAACAGTTTACTTATACCTTACTAAATCACTTATCACAAATCACATCCAACGTGACGAAGAATTGGCCAAGTTAATAGTCCACAATGTTGAGGAATTTTCCGTGACACTTTTTGAGAAAGTATCGATACCAATCCCATTTGGACTCACCCAAAAAAAAATTGTTCCACAAAATGTCGGTATTGGATCACCCTCTTAAAAAAAAGATTATTGAAAAAGATTCATTCCTTCAGGAGATATTTGACTTTTAATTTTTTTCATATAAATCGCTTTTCCAATCTCGGGAAAAACAATTTGTTCTTTTTTCACCACAAACAACATACGATATCAAAAAAAAATCTAAAGTTGCAAGGCAAGCGGAATGACACATGCAACCGTACTAATAATTGATTTATATTTGGTAAAAGGGAGCATAAGCTTCTTCTGGTACATTTTGTTCAACCGATAAATAATTCCTATCATTTCAATAATGCTCTTTTCACAGAAAACAAATAAAATAGATTTCATAAATATCAAATTTTACGGACTGTACATTGGCCAATTTCCGCACAAGTTACATCTAATTTTCTAGTTTTTAGAAATGCTTCTCCTTTTTTTGGTATAAATACTTATAAACCCTTAAGTTAATAGTTTCTATAATCCTTGAATATTCGTTGCTAATGTGTAATGTTGGTTGCTAAGAAATAATATAATATGCGATAAAAAAAGTATCGGCAAGCCTCGACAACCGCTTCATCGAGTGTAAAGTACTGCGGTCTCCAGTCAAAATTACACATCTTGAGCCTAATAAAGTAGTTTGCACCGAGATTCGTACAATGTTTTATGCCACAGAGGCAGTTTGCAAATTTTGCATATTGTGAAGCTGAGTGGCATAATATTTGTACCTGTGATATCGATGTGTGTAGAAATCTGCAAGTAACGTCGACGAAATAGTACATTGAATGACAAGGGGGCGAAAGTAAAAAAAGCCAACAGTACGAAGGGAATTATGTCAAGTTATGCATTAACACCTGGGTGAAAAAAAGCCAAATGCTCAAAAGTTCGAAAAACCGATACTCGTTGGAAAATTTATTGAAATTTTTGGGAATAAGTGGAGTTGGACTGGAATTGGATTTGAAGAAAATAATTTGAATTTATGAAACAGGTTTCTTGGAGTGGTTTTCCCCTCACTTTTGAGTCGCAATTATTCGTTTTTCAAACTTTTGAAACTTTGTTTTTTCACCAAGCCATTTTCCCTATTTGTTTGTGGTCAACGTGCTTTCCTAGTTTACAATTTTCACATAATGACATCTAAATAATTCGATATCCCATGTACATTATTAAGTTATTTATTTCTAATTATAAGTTTTTGTTGGCAGTTCATTTAGTTTGATGAGCATTTTTATTTCCTTTGTATGACCAATTTGTGAGTATACAGATGCGAAAAATTGCTACGATAAAATGTTTCATTAGTCTTCAAAACCAGGACGAAAGCATTTTCATGTAGAATGATTCGGTTAAAGTTTTAATCAATGTTTTAAAAAACAGAGTACAACTTTTCTCTGACCGTTACGGGTATGTATATGGTATATGGTATAGTGGAAATCGGAAGTTGAGAATGCAGAATCCAGTTATAACTAATGAAATAAACGACATGGGAATTATGAATGAAGTCATGGTTTTTTCGATTACACTACGTAGTAGGGTGTAGCGTTTTGCAACTTTTTTTTAATTTTTTAAGGCCTGCGGGTAGGTTCGATGCAGAATGGTTTACTGAACACGAAAATACGAAAAAAAAATTTTGAAGCTCCCATGCGCACCTCTGAAAACCGACTTTTTTGGCCCCAAAGCCATAGTGAGATTAGTTGTGCCGGCTGTGCGGAAAAATATATCTTAAGTGTATATGATAATTAATCGTAGAGACCGTGGCTTCAATTTGGCATACTTTAAAATTAAAAAAAATTTGAGTCACCGTTGAACAATTACAAAAAGTGCTCCCGACCAAGACTTTTTCAGATTTTTTTTTTTGGATTTAAAGCTTTCTAAAATATGTGACTGGAAAGGAATATAGTCGTGTCGTAGCTCATTTTAAAGGGAATTTCAAGCTTTCAAGCGAATATAGACTCGACGTGAAGATTCACCGGGTTGCAGATTCGATGACCTTCTAGTGTGTAGAAAATGGTACGAGAAAAATCATATTTTTTAATTTTTCACACAATTTATACAAAAACGGTTTCAGATTGTTTTTAGTATTGCATAAGTCTGATTTTTGACTGAAAGGAATTCATACCAAGCTAATTCCGACCAGTCGAAATCCTGAAGTAATGAACTCCTTAAAATTACGAGATCGGAAATAGGGTGCAATCACGAACCAATGCAAGCTTAACGATCATTTTCACAGAATAGATCGGTCTATCGACCCTGTTCTTGTGGTTTGACACCTGCGACAATCTCAGGCTTAACACCTTCGGATATCATGAAGATGTGGATCTAACATCATTTGATGACAAGTGCCTTAATGATTTCTTATCGAAAACAGGGAAATTTCCATGATAGAAATAGTAAGGTTAGGGAATAGCGAACAAAGGATCGTTGATCTGGGTTCCTACTTCTCAATTGAAGAATCCTCCCCTACCTATAATCTATCTATCTAGTCAGGTGACAGGTTTCAAGTTAGTTTACTTGAAATTTCAATACAAGACCGGAATTAATCTGATTAATGATTACGTCTGGTTCAGACAATCTGACCTGATTCTGAACCTTGGATTCTTTGATTAAAATTTAAGTTGCATTGCAGTTAGACCCAGTGACGAGTAAATAGAGGCTAGGGGGGTAATTGTTCCCATAGAAGTTCGGAGTTTGTGTGGGCAACCACTCCCGATAAAATACCTGGAAAGTTTTAACACTTCCGGGGTAGCTCCCGAACAAAACAGATTTCTAACGTGAACTTCGGTTAGATGAAGTCCAGAAAAATTATTTTGCTCCCATGGGCAATACCAGAAACTCTGACCCTAATTGGAAGAGCTGCAGAAAGTTTTAGTAATTTTTAAATTTTATGAGCTTTATATATGTTATGTTCAAATGTGTGCAAGTCCAGTATATTCAATATGGAATGACGACAAAGTATTCTGTAAGCCTATCCTGAAGTAACCTTTTGAGCTCCCGCGAAGCGTGACAATTATTGACAACAATTTCCAAATTCATACAAAATCGAAATTCAAATTCTACGTAAACGCCTTCAATATTATATTCGGCTCAACGCGTCAACACACAACGACGACCGAGAAAAGTTTCGATCTTCAATTTTTCATATTGATGAATTACAATCACCGCATTATTGTCGTACAGTGGATGCATTCCGAGAAACCACTATAAAAATGGGAATTCAAACGGGGCGACATTGAAAAAAGAAAAAGGAAAAAAAAAATGTAAATAAATACAGAATACGTTTCGCTTCAATTCGATTCAAAACATTTACCATGCTTTCATTTTATAGAAATATTTTTGTAAAGAATTTCCATATAATTTTCTCAGTTATCTCTTTATTCTTCCATACATTTTTTGCTCTGTGCAAAAAAAAAATATTTACATAATAATATCACGGCATAAAGGAATTATGTATCAAAGCGTAATACATATATGCTTGACGAATTTAAATATGAATGTCACAGTCATATATGCATATATTATATATACACATTCTACATGTGCCTTTCAACATATACTTATAAACATCGCATAATAATTCTCTCTCATATTCATGAATGAATTTTCTTAGTACCACCGGATATACTCAGCGATGACTCATCAACGGATGTAGCCGTACAAGAGGGAGACGATGCCATATTAACATGTCGGGCAACAGGAAATGTAAGATGAAAATCACAATATTTCATAATGTTCCCGGCTAATCTGGATTTTTTTTTGTTTTGTTTCAACAGCCACCTCCACGAGTGATATGGCGACGCGAGGACGGTCATCCAATTCTCATAAGAAGGCAGGGTATTCGTGAGATGCAAAGAGGTAATGTTTGTTTTACTCGAAAATTGTTTTTTTTTTTCGTTTTCGTGTTCCTTTATCGCGTAAATGTTGGTGTAGATGTAGACATTGCGAGGAAAAAAAGTTTGAAGAAAGTTTTCTGAAAAAAAAAAATGTACTTGCGATAAGGGGCCGTTCATAAATTACGTAACGCAAAAATCAACATTTTTCAGACCCCCCCCCCCGGGTCTGTAACGCTAAAAGGGTCAAGTTTGACCCAATTTTGTTAGAACCGTAACGCTTGCCTCATACCCCCCCCTCCCCCCTCTAGCGTTACGTAATTTATGAACGGCCCCTAACGCCTGTGTGTATTAAAGACGGTACAGAGAGTGTATCAAGTTTTTGAATGATGTTGAAAAAGGAGGATGACTCGAATTATATTTTCAAGAGAGCTTATACATAAAAGTTGATAATATACTTTTAAAAAATTCATAAAATGAAAAGCCTTAAATGTTTTAAAATATATTAAAAGTTCGACCATGTTGGAATCAGAATTTGGATTTAATCTTCTTTTATTTTGCGAATTAATTTGGTGGTTGGGGGATGGGCTGGCGGAAAAATAAGGGAAACAAGTTGTTAATCAACATAAATATCAATTTGTTTTCTAAATTGATTTGCGCGCACAATATTCAAACGATAAATGAATTACAAACTCTCACAATGCCAACGGTATAATCGACATTTTCTCTTTCATCACTACATCTAGTAATGAATTTTATCCGGAAACATTCCTCAATCTGAATGGCATTACGGTGCATTCAAGGTTTTGACAAATTGCATCAGGGCTTATTAAACCGAATTTTCAGGAATTTTTAAAAATCTTTGGTGATTTGAAAGAATTAAAATTTAAAATTCTTTAATTTAAGATTTTTAAGAGTCATATCGCCAAATCTTCAGACGATTTTTTTAACTTTGGGAACAATCGGTCTCCCATTTCAATGAGTTGGATTCGTCTTTCAATTCTCAATTCTAGGAAACACGTATCTTCCACTTTTCCTAAAAAATTATTTTCTGTGAAAAGAGCTCAAAAGTAAAGATATGTCAGAGGGTACCGAAAACATTTTTTCGGCAATAACTCAAGAAAAAATTATTTTAAATTGTTGTTATGTTGTACGAATGTCGGCCTTGGAACGACCTACAGGTAGAGTATACGCACAGCTTGGTGCGAGTACATCCACGAGAGTTATGACTAAAAATATAGTGAATGTTCGAAGAGTCCGGATTCTTTGTATTTTCGTTGTTTCACGGAACTGAGTACGGGGTGTTGTAGCTGGCCTCACCCACTATCGTTGCACATGTAAATGAACCCAGTACTTTTGTGCTGCAAGCCTACAGAAGTCTTGAAAAAAAAGTTGGTGCCAAAATGTAGATTTTTTTCTTCTTTCTGAGGGCTCTACAGCTGGAACAGCATCTGGAACGGTACTACGGCAGTCATTTTTTATCGTCTACTATTCTTTTACCTTATCAATAGAAAAACGATTCGATGTGTCGCGAAAAGCCGTTGAGAAAAAAGGAAAAAGTCTTCATTTTAGAATTTTTAAATTTAAGAATAGAAATTCCAAATAGGTTTCTTCCAAGGCCGTTCAAAATGTCAATCGTCATCCACAGATAGGCCAACACAACCTCACTTTGAATTTTTGACGAACAAATTTGTTTAAGTTGAGGTTATGTTTGCTTCTGTGGATGACGGTCGGTTGTTTTCGGCTTGTCAAAATTCGTTTTTACCGTACGATGGAAGAAACCTATAATAAGCCCTAAAATGCATATAGAAAATCATAAAAGGAAACATTTCGAGAAAATTTCACCGCGTTGACATATCAAATAAAACCGAACACATTCGTTCTCATATTTAACATGAATAAATTTTGCAAAATTAGTAAAATATCAACAGAAGTATGCTCAAATAACTCGTCCCACCATAGCGATGTTTTAATATTAATGAAATGAGCCGATACGAATTATGAAAACCTCACCGCAAATGCTGTTTGTAAAATAATAATAAATTTGTTGCCATGTAAATTTAGCGGAATGGACAGGTTTATTCCGCTTTGAATAATTTCATTTGAATTCAGCTAGCCGCTAATGGGTTTTGTTCATTCTGTCAAAGCTATTTAATTTGAAACAGAATTTTGCAAAGCAATCCAAAGAAATAATAAGCGGTGCCTTCTAGACAATGAATGCATCGCATTACCATTCCCCTGGAAAGCAACCAATGTATAATATACGCTTCGAGCATTCACAATCGACTAATACAGAAATTGTTTAGAGTAGAGTTGAATAGGACCGAATATGTTTATTTTCATTGCAATTTTTCGATAATGCTGGAAAACAATGTTTTTTTCATATCATCAGACCAGAGCGAAAATTTTTGTGAATAGAGCCATACGGAAGAATGAAAATGTACTTACTTAGAAAACAAATTTGACGAGTAAATGTTCAGACATTTAAATTCTGTTCCTTTGAAATGACGCAGAGAGGAGAAAGGACATTGACTGAAGCTGCACTGGCTACACTATTGCTCAACGTTGTCGAAATGAAGAAAATCGATTACCGATTTTTTAAACCCTTAAATCGTGAGCGAAGCGAGCGAAAACTTACGTTTGAGTACTATTTCAGTTTAGTCTTTTTTTATATTTTCCTACAAAGGATCTCGATTCGCTTCACGCTGACCTATTATCATCTAATCATTTTAATTCCAGATTCCTGTACGTTTCCTAGTTTTCTAGCTTTTCAATGAATTCATTTCATTTTATTTCTTTCTGATAAAATTAACCTGGCACAATGATAGCACAATGAACGGCGTTGCTCCAGTATACGGTAACAATTGTTGATTGCAAGGACCGATTTTCCGTTTTTGGTAATTTCTCGATATCTAGCCATTTCTCGATTTCAGATCTCGTTTCAGACCATTTTCCGAATTTTTGTCATTTCCTGATTTCTGGTCATTTCCTGATTTCTGGTCATTTCCTGAATCCTAGTCATTTCCAGATTTCTAGTCATTTCCCAATTTCCGGTCATATGCCGATTTCAGTCCATTTGCTGATTTCTAGTCATTGTCCCGTTTCTTTTCTCCTTTTCATTATTTCTTCGCGCTGGGCCGTGTAGATTTCCCAGTATCCGATTTTTCGACAAAAAAGAATTTCCCGCCATCCTTGAAACCAACGATACACATTATTTGCACACGCGGTTCAAAGTGTTCATATGGAAAAGGCGGCAATTTGTTTGGCGCGTTCAATCATTTTGTTGCTATGCTCCACAACATAATTGATACAATGTAGTCAATTTGACTGGTGATTCAAAATGAACCAATTATTTAGTAGAATAACAAACTTTGTGCTGAGAAATGTTAAACTTACAAATGAGAATTACGGCAACACCAGGAACATCAAAAGCATCTTCTCTCCACAAACATTTACTTTTACATGCTTACCAGTTGTAAGAATTCACTAAACCCGATTTATCATGATATTATAATCAGTGTTCCACTTAACCATCAATTTCATTTCCTGAACTCGTCGTCGTTTGATGTATCTGAGTGATTATAGTTCTATTCACTTCCGACACACTTTTGCGCCGCAAACCACAAACGACATGTATGATGATTTTCTTTTTCGTTCAGTTTGACAAAGAGAAAAAGAAAAACTTTTCATCATGTTCCTTTTGCCGTTGTTTCATATTGCAAATAAATTCCATTCAGAATTTTCGCATAATCAGATTACACAAAAGGTTATAAAGGGAAAATAATAAATTTTGCCCCTGTTCGGTCTTGTTTCGCAGTAAAATTGTAAAATTACCCATGTTTTATCGCATCGTCTTCGGTATTCGCGTGTACTTTCTCTATCACATTGTTATTATTATTATTATTGTGTTATATGTGTGTGCAAACCGTATATATATACTATACTGGTAGTGAATGTGCACACGATGCTTATGGCTTTTATGGTTTGAGGAAATAGTAAAATCTAAAGAAAATGTTGTAAAAAAAAAGTCATTTTGAAGAAAATATTGTATTGCTGCACAACAATATTATGATGATAATAATGTTTGAGTTTATGTTTCGTCTTGTTAAGATGTGATGAGCCTTCAAAGTGGATAGAGCTTCATCAAAATGCTGTTATATGACATGAACACGGGGTATGATTTTTATACAAAACGGCATATGTGGCACAAATCAATAGCGTAGTGCGGTTTCCACTACTCGATTAAATTGCCAGTGTGAGAGTTCGAAACAAAACCGCAGGCAGATTTTAGCCAATTGTTTGATTTCTAAACGAAACAAATCAATCGGTGCAAATCAATTGAAGTTGAGTGTAGAGCGTAGAACTACCGGCAGAGGTATTGTTAGGAGAACCGGTATTCGACTCATACTAGTTTCGATCCTAGTACATCATAGATGACACTAAGTTTACCGCTCAACTTCTTGGGAGACGTCGTTGGGACAACCGTTATTCTTACTAGTTTAGCTCCCAGGCGGCTCTAGGTTTTTGCACTACTTGCCACTGGGACAGAAAGGGTCTCAAAGAATAAAATCATATGGATCTAGGCCCGAGCCCTTCCATCGTGGGTTGATTATTATTCACTTGTCCGAAAGTCGGGATCTTCTGACAGCAAATCATTTTAAGTGTTACGGCAATGTAAATGGTGCTTTGTTCATATGAAATATGCATATTCCCTTCCGTCGGGCTACAACGTCCCCACACGTCAAAATAAAATTCTAGAACCACGGACGTAATGTCCGTAACGCTTAGTTCACTGTTACTTTTTGAAAACGTAGTGACTATTCGCAGGCGCCTGCCAATAGCCAAATTATTATTAAATATACTATTGGCTTTGGCAGGCACCTGCCAACAGCATCTTCCCCATTTTACAGAGGCTATTGGCAGGCGCCTGCCAATAGCATTTTTCCTATCACAAAGACTATTCGCAGGCGAAATGACGTGCCAATAGCATCTACGGTTTGAAAAAGTTCTACAGTGGTAAAAACGGGAAATACAAACAAAGTCCGTAGCGTTTGTTCCCACGTTAACTAGATAATTCTCAACCGAATTTAAGATTTTTGCTTCAACGGACGAAAACGGAAACTATTCAGGTTGAGTTTATAGAAAGAAAGTTTTGTCTCTTTTGTTGATGACACGGTAACTTCATTCAGGAAGAAGTGTTCCAAGCATTAACGTGTATGACGCTGTAGTTCATACGATGTCCGTGTTTTAGGGAAAATATACTCTCGTTTCCCTTGTTTAATCCCTAATTTTTAAGAACCTAATTCGGAAAATAGTGTAATGGAATAAATGTATTGATAGTTGTTACTCTGGTTTGCGGTCGTATTACAATTATTATAAAAAATTTTAAAAAAAATCGGTCCAGAGCCTCACCCACCCAAGTGGTCAGTCGTTGTTTTTATATGTGCACACTAATATTCTGCCATTATTATCCCAAAAAATTCATTTTCGCTAAATCAGCACATTTTTAGAGCTAAATTTGTGTCTGTCTCTGTGGAACCACTTCGTAATCATTATGTTGAACAATGTTCAATGAACATAAAAACAACGAAATGCAATTAGGCAGACAAATCGATTTTTTTGCCGAATAAAAATGAGGTTTTCCTTGCACGCGCAATTGATTTTCTTAATTTACCTGCAAATTTAAAATTGTCATTCGCCTTTAAATCTAACTGGAAAATGGCATAGTTATTCACAATTCCATTTATGACCCGATTATATCGTCGAACTCTCACGTCTCAAGCAAACAAGGGAAAAAAAGACCGGTACTGTGGTTTGAAAATTATTCCTTTCCGAACAAATAAAAGTTTTTTTTAAGGTCACAATTTGCAGATGTGAGTCATCGCTTTTAAATTGAAGTATTTTATCGTTCGATGAGAAGGTTGTAGACAAAGACAAGGAATATAATGGAAAAAGGTGGTAGCATTAAATGGACATTATCCGATAAAATCATTTTCGTTTATAAAAATTGGACGACTTTGAATGGTATACTGTAACCACTGTGAAAATTACATCTTTTACTAGATTAAATTTAAGGCCTACATGCGATGAATTATATGTTCGATTGCCATCAATTTAACAACCGAAAAGGGTATATTCAAATCACACATGACTTATCCGGTAGAGAGATATATAATCAACGATTTACAACAACAGCAGTGTTTACATAAGCGCAACCTTTCCGTTTTTTTTTTCTTTCGTTCTATTTTGATTCATATTTTCGAAGTCACGTCGATGTTATTAGCTTCGTTAGACGATTGTTAATGTAACTGAAAAACTAAAAATGATTAAACTTTTCAATCTTACTCGTTCCAGTTGATTCGTATAACGGAACTGAAATGCGCCTGGCCAAATTGGAACGGCGACAGATGGGAGTTTATTTTTGCATCGCAAGCAATGAAGTACCACCGGCAATTAGTAAACGAGTCTCCTTGAGTGTACATTGTAAGTAATCGAGCATAACATTTAATTAGATAAAATAACTCGAATGGGGGCGATAATAAATTGCAGTCACGTCGTGCCGTATATGGCTTTAAGATTCATAATTATTAAAATAGATTAATATTGTTTACTACGTAGATGGAAGCACAGGGTTCGGGGGATTTTGAAATTTAGTTTTTTCATGTTGTAGATATTTCAGTGTTTAATACTGTGACTGTGAGGGATTCTTTTGAATTTCGACTGACCGAAATCGGCGCTATTTTTTCCAGGTTTTTTTATATATGCCTAGTTAGGCCTTGGTGCCTAGGCCCCAAAACCAGTCTCAGATATTTTTGATCTTCCATATCTGGCTGGTGGTAAGCGGCCAAAAGTCGAAAAATCGGGTTTCGTAGTCCGGATTTTATTTCCGTAAGATGGCGCGGTCACGGGCGTGTATGGGTTCTTTGGAAAGTTGATGTCGAGTACTACTGGGGCAAATATTACCTTCTAAAAATTTGATGATGAACGGCCGAAAATATGACCTCCGGAAAATATCTCAAAATCTAGCGAACCTCGGTGAACTTTGATGAGAGCGGTGACCTGACTAATGCAATTATTTGAATAAATTATTGCTTAAATATGAATGTGGAGGACCTCAGCTTTACACCGATGCACATATTAAGTAGTTTTTGACTTTTGGCCACTTACAACCAACCAGGTATGGAAGATCAGAAATATCTAAAATATAAAAAAAGTCCAGGAAAAAATAGCGCCGATTTCGGTCAGTCGTCGAAATTCAAAAGAAATCATCTGTCAAAGGTCTTGTGCAAGGAGGAGTCCTTTTTAATCAAGCAATCTGCGCAACCTTCTTATAAAAGACTTGAATTTGACAACAGAACGCATGTCAACTGGTAAAAACAATACTCTCTCTAGCAACTAAACTCTCAGCTATATGTGTCAAATTCACACCTTATTTCTTTGTATTCTACAAACTCTATTTTACATTTTGACTGACTACGCTGTAATTTATATGTAAATTCCAAAGGCTATTTGATTCTTTCACCACCTAAATAAAAGTAGTTTGTTTGCTAGAGGGAGTATTGGTAAAAACCAAAAATCAAAATCCACTCAAACCCGATGGGGATTCACTTGCCAAACGGACAAGTTCCTTAATCTATTGAGAATGGTACAAATGTAATGCTGATATTATATCAGGACGCAGAACCTGTTGTTGGGACATTGTTTTATTCAATTTTGTGCAATTGTTACCAAAGTTATCCCATCAATTTAGTACCCAAACACTTCACATATGTACTAGTGTGTACTAAAAGAAGATCTCGTACATCATTCGTTCTTGCACAACACTTAGACTTTGCTGATTTGTTGTTTTCTGTAATTTTTCCCAAAGTTATCCTATCAACTTAGTACCAAACACCTCACATTTACACTAGTGTGCTCTTGCACAACACTAAGACTTTGTTGATTTGTTGGGTTAAACAAACTTTGTGGTGGCCTCAACCACACACCCGCACCACACCCGCATGTGTTAGGATTATGCTAATAGCATATTTGATGATGAAAACGATATGAAAGTTTACTTTCATTCTGTTTATAATTCTGTGAAACTGTAAAATGGCAATCGTCGAAAGATGTATCTAATCATCTCACAGTTCAAAACAGTAACGGAAAACATTCGCGACAGAGGGGCAGATAATTTGTGAATTTCGTTGACAAAGAAGTTGCTCTTTCGTAAAGAAGATTATCAATGAAAGAACAATATAAGCAATAGATGTTTCACCAATGTTCGGAGGCTGGTGTCACCACCCTACCTCCAGATAGCAAAAGAGAGAGAAAAAAGTTGCACTCTTCGAGCAGTCAATTTGAATGTAATCTAAGTTGTAAACAAAAATTTTCTCCTTTTTATCGTTTAGTTTCACCAACGGTTCAAACGCCAAGCCAACTCTTAGGTTCACCTTTCGGGTCCGATGTGGAATTGGTTTGTAATGTGGAATCATCACCTATACCAGTATTTTACTGGCTACGAGGCTCTCGCCAGCGGTACGACGGTACTGGTTCGGTCAATTTGGAATTGGGACATTCAAGGAACGAAATGCTGTTGGATGGGTAAAAATATATAATTTTTATGTTTAATTTAGTTGTCGTTTTCAATTTAATATTTTATGCGTTCACAATACGAACCGAACCTATACTCAGCAATAATAATACACCACAAACTGACCGCATTGGTTAAATAAATGTTTATTGCAAAATTTAAAGTGTGTCTATAAGCCACTGCCACATAGCATACATAATATATATATATATTCCGAATTTACCACAAAATAACCTATTATAACTTGAAATGTGAATGTGAAATGGATGTATGCAACATCAATAAATAAAATTTACTTTTTTTCTGCACTAACATAGCAAATGGGTTTGTTTAACATGCGGATAAACAAAACTATTTTTAATTTAAAAAACGAAATTAACAACAAAAAAAAGGAATGAAAAAAAGAAACCCACCATCGCCATGCATGGAAAACAAATTGGAATGTATTATGCAATCGAAATTTCAATAGGAAATTATTGATTTTTTTGAGGTTGAATAATTGTTCACACTGGAATGTTTAATGTTCATAAAAAAAAAAAAAGCAAAAAGCGTGGATTAAGTAAAAAAAATAATTTTACTCAAAAATGCATTTTCTGCAACAGCGCTGCGAAAAGAGAACTTTTTCATGCGTCATTTGGGTGACGAAGAGGGGTATTTCGAAAAGTCCCACACATACTTTTTGTAACTAGTGACGAAATGGATTTTCTTTCATATATTCTTCTTGCCACTCCTTTTGAACTATTGCCCGTAAATAAAAATCCTGCCCTGACCAAATTTCGAACCCCCAACACCAAAACCCAATATATATCGAGCAACACCTCTAAATATTCTATTATGGCTATTGAGATAAATAATCGAATTGAGCCAATTTTTGAAGCGTGCAAAGATGCAGTGTACTTCATCGTTCAGACAATTTCTCCGGCATTCAATGATACTTGTCTTGCATTTCAAAAGTTCACTTTTCGCAGCTGGTTGCAGAAAACATTGTATGCAACACGTTAAGAAATTGAGTGTTTTCGTCACTCCATGTGACAACATCCCCATTTCGCTACTTGTTGCTTAATTAACTATTTTATGCCTTGGGGCGAAATAGTTATTTATGCAATCAAGATGCAAAGTACTTTTTTTGGCCTCGTGTCATAATTTCACATCGTGAGCCTAATAAAGTACTTTGCATCGAGTTGGATACAACGTTTTATGTCACAAAGGCTACTAAGGTTTGCAAATTTTGCATATTATGATGCTGAGTGGCATAAATAGCCTTTTCGCCCCGCAAATGAATATAAATCAACTTTCGCAACCCTCCGGCATGAAAAGTTTTGGCCGATTTTTTTGGGAGTATGCGCACATAACAACTTTTGCCTTCGGCAATCCAAGAAAATCACTTTTTCTTTGATGAGTAAATGAATACTTCTCTTTTTTACTGAAATCTCGAAACCGTTTGTTGTGCCTTTGTTTGGACGGGATGGCTCAGTGGTTACGCACTTTCCTTCCACGAAAATTATCAGGGTTCAATTCCCTAGTCAGACAATTTCCGCACAAATTTTTCTACTGACTATGTCGCATTCGTAACATTCTAAAGTTCACTCAAGCTTCCTACTTTGGTGGACTGTAAATCTGTTTGATGGCTGTAACGATGTACTCACTGACTGACTCGCATGGAGTTTAGCATATCAATTAGCACATATCCTTCCTCAGACAGTATTTGCATACTTCGAGACACGGTTCGGAAGTGACGTGGTCGAGACCACAAAAATCACAACATCTAAACACAAAAAAAAAACCGGAAATTCATTTTAAAAAAAATTCCTAAAAACTCTTTTAAAAAATTCCGAATATTAACCCCCAGCTTTTTTAGAGAAATGTTTCATTTTGCTACAAAATTAAGTTGTCATGCTTCGAAACATGCCTTGGACGATTAATTTAAGGCGCTTTCGCTAGTAACCCTCACATCATTCGAGCGACAACTCGCGATATTGTCTTAAATCAATCACCCAAGACACATACGTAAATTATCTTTCCAAGACTCAGATTCATTTCAGATATATATAAAATGTAACGTTTATTGTATCTACATAAAATACCTACACATAATACGAGTAAACGATGAATTCGATTAAAAAAGCATGATGGCGTGAATTGTGCAATCATACATTGTACAGGAAAATGAAGGGCATTGTTCATTCAAGGGAGCTTCACTTAAGCTGATTAAAGCTACACAAAAAATTACATCATTGTGAACAATACGAAAAAGAAGGCGAAACATTTGTAATGCGAGCGAGGTCTTAATCAATAACAATTTTGACCCACTATTCGCAACAAAATTCGCTACAAACAAACTTAATATAACAAAAATAAATCGATAGACTCAACTTGAAATGTTTTTCCAAGTGTACCATAAAAGGCTTGCTTCCTATGTAAATATCCCTTCAATACGCATTTTGCGTTCGTAAATAAATGACGTTAGCGGCGCGTATATACAAAAACAATTTTCCCTTGTTAATAAATTCTGTTTACATTTTCCGCCAAAACAATTTCCTTCGTCATGTCTTCATTGATAACCCTTTCATTGGAAGTAAGCGGATAAACACACGAAACAAAAAATGAGCATCGGCACCACATCCACCTTATTTACAAAAAGCTTTTTGCCAATACTCTATCTAGCAAGCAATCTCTCAGCTATCTGTGTCAAATTCTCGCCTTACATTTTGACTGACTACGCTGTAATTTACATGCAAATGCCAAAGGCTACTTGACAGTTTGACCACCCTAATAATATTAGATTACTGTACCAGTGAAGAAATTGGATATCTCTTATCCAGATGAGTAAAAGTATCCGATGGCGTCAGTCCGAGGTACGTTTACTCATCGTGATACGAGATATCAAGTTCATTCACTTGTACAGTATGGCGTTTTACTTTACGAGCGAAGGAAAGACTTTTCACTAGTGAGGGCTAGAGGCTAAAAGTAGTTTGTTTGCTAGAGAGAGTATTGTTTTTGCACAAAAAGAACGTTGCTATTAAACGGCACCACACACATAGCCTATAGCCACGTTCAGAAAAATACGTTTCGCGTGTTTATACACAGCTTAAACCTCCACCAATTCTGAATATCAAAAAAAAATTCTCATTATCACAATAATAAACCGAACAAAGATGTTCAAGACACGCACTTAATTAACGAACGCAATTTATTTTCAATTTTCAGGCCAAAATACTCGATACTAGAAGATCGGGATGGTTATAAAGGTTTAATGACGTTACTTATTAGATCGTTTTCTGTTAGCGATGTTGGAACATATCATTGTGTTGCCACCAATTCACTGGGCAAAGCCGAAGGCACCATCAGAGTATATGGTAAGTGCTAGTTTATGTAAAGTGAGAAGATTTTGCGGTTTTCCTTTTGATTTTTATGGCACACAGGGGTGCTATTTCAATAATATTGTTTGTACATCGCAAATGGTATTTTCTTATTGAAAAACAGTTTTCATTGATTCTTAAATTTCATTTACTTTTCATTTATATTATGCAACGATTTGAGGGTTTTAGTGGTTAAACACTACCAACACATCGGTTTGTAAATAATTGGTAGTGATTGAGGTAAATAATCTGCTGTAGCATTCTTGTAAATGAATATTTGATTACAATCGGAAAGTTTTCGTCGATGTAGTTATGCAAGCTTATAGTGACGGAAGGGTATAATATTTACAGATCTACCACAACTTTGCACAACCATGTCCTATAAATAATTTTGAGATTCAATTACATTAAAATTATCGATTTTTATAGATTCCATTCAGATTCTCTTGTGTATTTATACAATCCATTCGTTCCTTATTTTCGTAAACACGAATTTTATTAGAAATATGCACACTATGGAGCTATATTCGAAGTTCGAATGTCGAACCCAATTACAGTATTTCACTTAGTAATTGTACTGTGGTTCCCTTTGTACTGAGTGTCTTATGCATCATTTGTAACGTCATTCAGTCAGTTGGGCGAAAGCCTTACACTGTTAGAAATTCATGTTTCAAATTAAAGCTCGGAATAGGTCGACCAAGGTCAACAGCAGTCAAAAATCAGTTATCAGTTGACCTGAAATTTAAGGGTAGGTTGGGTAATTTAAAAAAAAAACTTTTTATCGTTCATATCTGTCAGTTCAGAATTTCATACAACTTTTCAGGTAAATCGTCCCCCGTCTGGTTAGGCGTGACCTGATGCAAGGGGCGCCGCACTTCTTGTACTAAATGTGACTCAATTGTTTGAGACTAACTGGATTATGCGAACTAAATTCAAGAAGTGCGTGACCCTATTCAGATTCATGTGAATTTAGGTCAGATCAAAATTAGTTGAATTAGATTCAGGTCAAAACTGGTTCAGGTATTTTCAGATCGGATCCAAGTAAACTCGACCTCTTCCGTTCCAGCTCTTAAATATGCTATTGGCGTTTTATCGTCTTTTTAGTTTACTATTTCATTAATGTTGTGTCTCCCTATAATTATGAAGCCCTGACTTCCAAGTCTTCCTCCCAACCGAATTTCTAGCACAAAATCACAACATCCCTGCCATCAATGAGCTATAAAACGTTTTTTTCCAGTAGCGAAGTAGCATTGTTTGTTGCCTCTTAAAAAGGCGCGAAACCGATACAATTGTGCACACTGTTGCGCACATGAGGCCGAAATAACGTCTCTGATTTTATGCAAATTGTATTAGACCTTTTTCCATCCATTTCGGATTTTGCTTTATTTCATTCTTTCCTTACTTGTTCCCTAATTTATTGATGCTTCGTCTCAGATTAGGTTTTCTTTTGCACTATAGTTTAATGTTAGGACTTCGCCAATTCTTCAATGTTCAGTTGTGCTCTTAAATGTTTAATGGTGCCGTAAAGGTTTGTATTGATAGACCGGTGCTAAGTGGGTCAGTGTAAACTTTTTGAGTGTAAAAGAAATTGCAAGACATCATATCAGCCTTTTTTTTCGTTATTCCCGGTTGGTTGGAGAAGAAGGGGGAGAGTTACGAAGTAAAAAGAGCGAAACCCTAAAAATTTCAAAATGTGAATTACTGAGAAAAGGGAAGTTGTGCCACGTCCGTTACAGGTAAACTATACACCCACAGCGTTAGGTGCTAAAATATATTTTGTTTTGCATTTTTCTGAGTACTTTCTATTTCTCACCCCGATGTGAATGAATTTTCACGTTCTTGTATAATCCATTTTTCATATATTCTTCTTCTTCTTTCGTTGCTTTCGATGTTTTATGTATGGAAACGAGAATTTTTTTTGTTATTCCAATTATGTGATAAATAACAACAATAAGATCCTGAGTCATTATTTTTCCTACTTCTCTTTTTCGTATAAAGCCTTCTTCATTCCATATTTTTTCTCCGTTATTGTTGTTGTTGTTTTTTAATAAAATTATTTTTTATTGTTCGCACAGATATTTTTATACTTTCTTATGTTAAAGAAAAAAAATATTTTGTTTTTTTATGGGCTCCCTTCACAATATATAATCTCGAATTGTATTTGCGTTACAGGACGCTAATAAACATAATATTTTTTTATACACACCAATGAAAACGACAGACAGACAGACATCATTAAAATTGTTCATAAACCCTAGTGATAATACCGAATATTTTTACTTCCAAAACATTTTAAATCATGAGCATACCTACGGTATATCATTCTCTGCTACATAGAGGCATATTTATTTTATTGTATTTCGTGCTCTTTTTTCCCTTCAAATTCACATAACTTGTTCCATAAAATTGTGATGATGAACGTTATTTCATGTAACTTCAATAAAAATGTTTATTTAAAGTATGCTCGAGTACCCTTGCTAGACTCATATATTCGGAAAATGATGGAATGTTTTCAATGATGTTGCCCAATTTCCGGACATATAAAATGCTTTCAGTGGAGCAAAATGTTAAAAATGGTATAGAGAAAGGTTAAATCCTCCGTTTCGATGTATTTTTAGAACCATGAATGGACAGTGTAATTAGCAACCGAACTACCACTACAGTGATGGAAATTAATTTTGCATAAGATTTGACAAAACAAGGCTTCTGCATCTAACACTCCCACGTGTAGTTGATCCGAATAGAACCCACGGTTATTGCTTAATTTACTTCAATCAGGAGAGGGATTACGGCATCACCTCGCTTTCTACTCTCTGTCTACTCTACTGATTTCATTGAAAGATGTCGCTGCAACAGAGCCAATCTCAACCAAAAAAGAATTATTAATTCTTTACTCGACCGATTTGAGTCAAATAAAATGCCATCGTATAGCAAATGACCACAGGACTCCGGAACAGTAATCAGTTTTTCAATCAGTCCTATACTTTCTTCGAGATAAGGGTTTGAAAAAAGTTTGTTATCGTTTCATCATATCCTTTTTTAACAGTCTTATCGCCAAGCTGACATAGGGAACAATTACTGTTCCAGAGCTCTGAAGTCATGTGCTGTACGATGACATTTTATTTGACTATTTTTTGGTGACATTGTCTTTAGTGCAGCGACATCTTTTAGTGAAATAGTGAATAGAACTATATCGGTAGGATCGGTAGAGTTGACATAGAATCGAGGAAAGAGAATTGATGCCGTGATGCCTCTCCAGATAGATTCATTTAAGTTCATCTCGCAAAACATACAGATTCGCCTACACATTTACGTTTGAATCATTAATAAGGTCTCTGTCTAAATGAGGGATTGCTACATATTTTCTACCTGTGAATAGCTAAATGGAGAAAGATGACGTGTCACATTAGCAAATTATAAGTAGAACAGAGTGAAGCCAAATGAATAAAATTTCATTTTTCTTTTAATTCGCTAATAATTCGCCATTTCTATCAATCTATAGAGGGTCCAGGGTCGATTTGTATTTGTCAGTCCCTAAGCAATATTATTACATTACTCAGCATTCAATTACTCACAGGTCATGTTTAGTGTCAATCGAAAGGTAATTGCAGTAGCTTTCAAACGCTTCCCTGGGTACTTTTATGGCCGTTCAAAGTCAAAGTTTTAACATGGTCAAATCCGATGTCATTTGAAAAAATTTGTCATATCTCCTAGGGCCATAGGACTTGTTAGAAAGGTAACTTTAGAGCTTTAGCTAGATGTATTCAAATTATTGTCGTCGTTATAGATTATAATTGAATTGCCGCTTCTAAAAGTGTAACTTATGCATTGAGTTGTCCAGGATCGAAACTTAATCTAGGACACATATGATTCGCGATTGATGGATTTGTAGACAATCAACGTCTTATTAAATCCGTTTCAAGTAAACGTCTGCTTATTCCGTCCGTCTACCATACAAACACCCACTGATTTCGCATTCAGCGAATATTAATTCTATTTTGAATCATTTTCACACTTTAAGAACTTTGAGAGTTTCAGAGAAAAAAACTGAGATAAATTTTCACCTTGAAAATGTTGAAAAATTTATTTCATTCAAAATATCGTAAGAAAAACATTTATTGTATACATTATACCGTTTGCAATCGCTAAACGAGGGAGGCAAACAACGTGAAGGCAGATCCGAACTGGCTACCAAAGGGTGTGTCAAGCGAAATGTTGAAAGAACGTAAAATTTTTGTAAATGACGCAAATTCTACTCAGAATAGGAGTTAATAGAGAACGTCAGATTTTTTGAGCGCTAAATCCTCCACTCGACAGATTTTGATCAAACACCATGCCAGTGTGCTGCTCATGATCTCAGGACTCCAGTAAATTAATTAGTTTTCGAAACGGACTCATACTTTCCAAGAAATAAGACTTCGGAAAAGGCATTTTTACACAGAGATCACCTCATGATTTTGAAATTCGTATCTATCGTCAATTACAAGTCTGATTTTGAAACTAATTACTTCACCTGAGTCCTCATATCATGCGCTCCACCCTGACATTTTGTTTGATGAAAATCCTTCGAGTGAAAATTTAACTATTTTCGGTTCGAAATATACAAATTTTGAAGAAAATCAGTTTTTTTCAACGAAAAACATCATCGCAAGCCAATCAACTCTCTTATAAATTTGTCTTAATCGTTGACATTTGCCATTACCGTATGAATTTAGCGTTTGTGTGTGGGATTTAGCGTTTGTGTGTGGGATTTAGCGTTAAAAAAATCTGACATTGTCTAATATAGGAATTTTAAGTTAAAATAGGCCAAGGATGCATTCGCCCTATCACCCATATGGCCAGTTCGGGCCTGCATGAAGGCAAACGAGCAGTATATACATCTAGTATATGATTTCGTAAATTCAGTATTCACTTATCTCATATCTTAATTGGAACATCAAAGAAATCTGCAAATGAAATTACATTTTCTTTCAGCTCTATTCCGAAAACATCAAAAATCAAGAGGAATATTCGTTTTGTTGCATACATAAAATATAAATTTCATGCATCGCTAATGCCCCTCAACAGAATTCGTCCTTTCTTTTTAAAGTTTTAATAATTCCCGAAAAAATGTTGTCTTTCAACGAACCAAAATAAATTTAAACCACACCGCACCATCGAATTTGAAGAAACAAATATTAAAATTTGAGAATGTAATACAGGACGACACAGACAGCATTCAGCGTATAACAACGATCCATGTCTGAATGAATATGTTCTTTTCAGAATCGGGTTCCATACACCGAAAATATATTTCGTAGAATGTTTTGCAATTAGATTACAGCGTACAACACCACCTCATTTATATTATTTGCTGTTTCGGAAATTCAAAGGTAAAATTTTAATTAAGGCGCACGTCGACAGTGAGACTATTGTACTATATGTGTACAGTTGCCGTATTTAGATTAGTGTTTATCACGTCTCTACCCAATGCTTAGCACCTATACTGTTCTATTTGGGCTCTAACATTAAATATTCAAATAACAAACAGAGCCCTGTCGTTTAAACTTTTGACAAATAACGTCTTTGAGAATGGTAGCAATAAAAAAGTGTTTATGAATGTGTCTATGGTACGTTTCGTAAAAGGAAAAAGGTTTCAACCAACGTTTATTATACATGCCTTGAAACGGAGATCTGCTCATTCTTTTACCGAATTTGCTTAACCCATTTTTCTTCTTCGCCTTTTTTCAAATTGATCCTTTTTCCGATTTTTATCGATTTGCCATAGTCCCACGAAAATCTTTTGGAATAAAATTGGAAATTTGATCGAAATGGCAATAATATTTTCATTTTCAAGAAAACCTTTCGTAAATATCACAACCAGTTTCGGTGTACGGTCAACATGTTTTATGGTATTTGAAAAGAAATGGACGATAAAAGATATTAACTTTCCTCAGGAAATCCTGGTGTCGGGTCGTTATAGTAAACAAAAGACTTAGAAATTTGTTTAAACTTTATTACACTTCAATATAATACAATCTTGTTGTGAACGTTAAACTTTATATGGTTTTTATATGCATGAGTTGTCGATAATGCTTTCGGTTTCTTTTCTCTCAATTATTGTCTAATAGGTATAAACACAAGTAGGGAAATAAAGTTGAAAAGTGGAGCATATGTGAATAATCACACGTACAACGCAACGTGACTTTTCATTTTCACCTCAATTTAATGTCAACTTTACGCAAAAACTATCAAATATGAAATCTTAACAACCACAGGAATATAATAGTATCTTACGTTCCTGCGGTAAGATTTGCTCACTTACGAGGGCCGAAGGCGAGTAATGTAATATGCTTCGCTACGTGTAATATACTCACTACACACAAACACTAAATCCTAACAATAAAGGCAAATTCAAAAATAATTAAATATCGATATATTTTGATCAAACAAAATGCCAGTGCGTAGCGCATGATCTCAGGTAGGGATGGTAGACGTTCAAAATTATCGATAATATCAATCGAAAGAAAATATCGATAATCGATTAATCATATCGTTATCGATAATTTAATAATTATCGATAATTATCAAAATATCGAAATTCGATAATTATCAAAATATAGATATTTTGATATTTATCTGAAAATTCATGATAATATCGGAATATATCGATAAATATCGGATTTTCGGACCGAAATATCGATATATCGAATTATCGATATCTTGATAATTATCAAAATATCAATAATTATCGATTATCGATAATTTTTTGATAATTTTCGATAAAAAAAGTCGATAATTATCGATAATTGATAATTTTCGATAATCATTATCATTATCGCCCGCGATGCCTAATCTCAGGACTCCGGCAAAGCAATTAGTTTTTGAATCGGTCTAATTATATATGCCGAACGATGAGACTTTGAAATCATGACGTGATCAATTTTATCTTTTTCGACATTTACGTAGCCTATGAACGTGCACTACTAGTGCAATAAAGGATGTTCAAATGTTTCCAATCGTACGACACATTATAATTGATAGCATACTTCGATTTTCTCCATTGCAAACATCGTTTGCTGTTGTGTGGTCAACCTCGGCTTCGCCTCGGGTTGGCAAAATCACATATAACGCGATAAAATATCTTCAAACGATTCTCTTGTTACACGTCTCTAGGTACTCTAGGGATAAACGAGACGGACGACTTTTTGTTTTTGTGTAATTCGCTCTTACGTTTTTACGCGGATTTGACTGTACTTGGACTTAGAATATGGCCCTGTCGTGGCTTTTATTGTTCTGTTTAGCTCGGTTGAAGTCTTGAATATGGTGCAAAATCACATATAATGCGATAAAATACCTCCAAACAGTTCTCTTGTTACATAAATCACTATTATTCACCTCTTCATTATGTGTTTGTCTCGGACTATTTACTTACATTCGTTTGAAATACAAACCTACACACCAACCAATAAAGTATTTCAGTTAAAGAAATGTGAAATGTTAAATGGTTCTTTCAAAACTTTAATGAATAACCAGAATTTAATTGATAAAATTCACGTTAACCATTATTTACAAAAACGAAATGTAAGGGTCATGATGAAAGTGGTTGCGATGGTGGTATCGGAAAAAGGGTAGAATAATCAACAAATAAATTTCATTTTATTGTCGTTCTGGAACTGATTTTATGTTCCAATACAATGTGTAGCACATATTGTATTTGACATTCTTGCCGACATTTTCTAGCTGATGAATGTATTGCGAAACGATTCTCAAGAAAATCTTGATTATACATGGACAGTCCCCACAATGGGATCTTCCCATCTTTTACGATTTTTATCTTATCACCTTACAATTTATGGAAACCAATGACTAATGGGCCGTTTAACGAATTTACGTGTATTGCAATATTATGTGAAATTACCCCCCCGCAACAAATGGAAACCGAGAATTTATTCAATTTATTTTTCCATGTAGCCTTTGAGGATCCGAAACAAACGAAAAAGCATGTTGAACACGGACGCAGAACCAACGAACTACGTAAGGAGTCTAAAATAGTTTTTAGATCATTCTTTTTTCACGCTTTGGTTATCATGTAGTCTAATTCGTACAGTCAGAGGCAGGCAAATTTCAACATGACTTGCTGCAGTTTTTTTTTTTCAGCTGATCCACACAAACAATCGAAACTGTTTATACGGGTTTATACGGTTTTACCACCACGCCACGTAGTGGCGCTACACGTGCGTGTAGCACCTTTCACCGTATAAACGGTTTTGATTGTATGTGTGGAACAGCTAAAGCAAATTCATGCTAGAATTTCACTGCCCTCGACTGTATGCGAAGAATTTCTGATATTACCGTGTTGAATAAGAAGTTGTTTACACACACTCACGAGTTCCCATTTTTCTCTTAACTGAAAGTCAAGAAAGCTACGTACGTACGTTATTATGTGCATTACGCTTTAATCTTAATTGTAATTTTTGTAGACGTGATTATTCTCGACGGATTTTAATGAAAATTGGTTCTAATTTGACGTGATTAAAATTCCTTGCGTAAAGTTCGTCGATGTGCAAACCAAAGAAATTGTTTTGTTTTTTTGCTGTGCTTTAAGCTTTGATGTCCAAATATTCAGAAACAAAAAAAAAATATTTCGAAAAAATCACTTAGCTGAACTCCAGATAAATTTTTACATTTTGTTGGGTTTTGTTTGTTTCCCCGGTTTTATTTGTTCCACATAACATCACAAAACAGTACAGTCACTCTTTTCAGTTTTTGCATTCTACATATGAGTAAGTGGAACGACTCTCATTACGTATTCCTGTCGAAAGCATAGAAAACGATATGGAACGAATAAAACTGTAGAACGATAAGCTTGTAAAAACTTTATTTGAGTTAAATTTAGTTGAGGCTTTTCTAGTTTTTGTATTTTTTTTTTATTAAATTGAAAGATGCAAATTAGAATCAGTATTTTAGCAACTATACTGATCCTTTACCTAGTAGATGGACTGCTGTAATCTTGAGATCCAGATAGGGTAAAACCTATGAAAGCGAAGCCTATGGCAATTCGGGTCGAAAAGATATGTGTCATTACTCGTTTCATGTCAAAGTGGAAGCAATATCTAATACAACAATTCACAGTAAATTCTAACTTGGTAACTGATTCCACAGAACGTCGAACCAGAAATTCAGATGCATACAAGCGTTGAAGATCTAATTATGCCTATAAGCATAGACAGAAGTTCCTTGAGTTATTAGCAAAGAATCTGGAGGCAGCAGCAGTCCTATTTCATTTCATACACAAAGCCTAATGTAATATCTAAGTTCACACACCACACATACACTACACTAAGTAAATATCATTTTGTCTGAACCCGTGGCTTTGGCGCTAGAGTTCTCGACTCATAATAGAGAGGTCCCGTGTTCAAATCCGCGGCTGGGCAAGATGATTTTTCCTTCATTAACTTTCTATGTAACACTTACTCGTGGATATTCTAATAGTCCGTTGCCAATTCGCAACGTTAAAAATATCGAATGTCCTGGTATTAAAGTTGAAAAGGTGTTAAATGAGACGTAAGAAATCAGATTTTTTTTAGTCTATTACGAAAAAGTCATTCGAAATGACGTTCATTCATAAAGTATGTCACGTTTAACGATCATTTGCATCTATTTCTGTCATATTTTCAACCATATCTCGCGACTCTTTTGCACGCTTACTGGTGACATACGTGCCTAAAAAAGCATCTATCACCGAGCTGCCGTAATTTGCATAAGCAACAAGTGTTTCTTATGCAAATTACGGCAGCGAGTTGCATACAACGTTATTCTAAAAAAAAAACCGACGAAAGTTCTACTTTTTGTCACTGAGTTAAATTTTCTATTGACTGAAGGATCGTAAGACTCGGAACAGACAGGGATCCCTTAATCTGAAACTAAAATTCAATTCGAACTGAAAATATCTGAGTCTGACCTAAATTTACCTGAAATTTGAAATCATCTCAGTTTTCAGGTATCCTGAAAAAATCCCGGGTATACCTGATATCTCACCTGATTTAACTAAATTTTAATTGGTTTTCACAATTCAGGTAAATTCAGGTCAGGTAAAAGATTTCAATTCAGATTCTGTTCTAATCGTATTCAGGGAATCTGAGCTTCAGATTTCAGGTCGACAGACATATCGAAGATTTTGAAAATTTGTTTACGCGAAACAAGTCATCATCAGCACAAAGAAGAACCGTAGCTAAAGGAGTATATGTTGTAAAAATCGTAGGATTATTGTGGTGTTCACTTTTCTATAAATTAATTTTCATCGGTGAAATAAATATCTGATTTAAATAAATGAAGCTCTAAGATGATTCTCGACAAGTTTTTTTTTATCTATAAAAGTTTGCTTTTTATTGAAGGATTTTCACGAAGTTATTTTTTCTTCTTTTTTAAGAACACTTGAATATGCACGGCCCATCGTTATATTATGCAGTTGTTTGCAAAACTAAAAAAAAACTGACTTTGCAATGGGTTTTATATGCTGTTTATGTGTGACACTTCTCCGCTATTATTTTGCGAATTTTCCATATAAAACAAACAAAAAATTTGATTCACTCAACCCAATATGTAACATCAAAAAGAATGAGAGCAGCACAAAAAAAAACTGTGAAATTAGGAAAAGTGTTGATTCGGTTCATATAATTTCCACACAATATATTCGTGAATCAAACGCAATATACATTGTGTGTCAGAAACCTAATTTCGTAAATAAATTCCATTACACAGTTCATACATCCACAGACATAATAAAATACCGCATAAATCCCACAGCAACATAATAATATATTCTTATACCGTCGTATACTCATCACACCGCCACCGCTTCATCCGGGTATTAGCTATTCCTCTTCCCCATCTGTAATATTCTGCACCAATGCCATACAACAAATTACACATTAAATTTCATCAGTGTCAAAGCTAACATCCATACCCATTTCGGAGTACACATTACTCCAGTAGTATACGTACACACCGAATAACATTCCAAATGCTGTGCCAGAAAATATGTACACACACCAGATATTACATACGATATAAAATGGCCTGTGTGTAATGCTTCATGTTCCGCATTTTTTTATTATCAGAAAAATTCGTTCAATGAAAGAAAGAAGAAAAAAAATCTCTGGAAAAGTCGTTCGTTTCACGTTGATCTGAACATTACCTTTCAATGGGTGCATGCAGAAGGACTTTGCTTAAACTTCTTAGAAGCTTTTCGGGAAGAAGAAAAAGAAAACTTCCAAATCTTGTCTTTGTGTATTTAACTATCATGTCAAAGGTGCTCTTTTCAACCGCAAAATTTGGTACGTAAAAGTAAATTTTATCAGTTTCGTGATTTCTCTATTCCTCCGGGTAAATGTTGATAGTGTAGTGTGTATTCATGTTCAAACTATACCAATTTTATACCACCACCATTGTTAACATATCTATATATAGAGTCTATATGATACAACAAATGTTCCACGCTATGTTTACATATATAGCGTTTATAAAAGCAATCTCTCACAGCAATATATATGCGGGGTGGATGCTGTAATATTTGTAATATCAAACCAGTAACGCGTGTGTATGCAATATTGTCGAGATTATAACGATGTTAGCTTGATTTGAAATTGTAATTTTAGTTTTGTTTATCGTTAAAAGAATTTCATAAAGTGCAACCGATGTAATTTTTTACATTTCAGATTATGTTAGCTCGGAGGGACGAGCACCAGTGGATAGCGATGTGATAAATAATATGGGCGGTAAGTCAATTTTTTTTTGTTGCTACAATTGAAAATTTTAAATTGTTTTAATATGAAAAACGGTCAGTGACAACCGGGAAACAGAAGCACTGAAAGCTTATTTAATTAAAATTGAATCAAAACAATTAGCTGTTGGTTTAAATTCAAAGGGACAGTTTTTCGTATGAATTCCTTTGACAGTAATCAGATATGAAATGCAAGAATGTTCATCAGATTCTGCGTTATTGCATACACATGAGAGTCTCTCATAAAACATTTGCTTCAACTTGATTAGCTTATTGTACCTTTGTTAAGGCAAACATTTTAATGAATGAAAAACACAATTTATTTTTCTGTTGCCGCACTATGGGAAAAATATCACACATTTGCGTTAACAAAAGCATTGAAAAACGTTGCATCACGAACACGAAGGAGACCATTCATACATTTAGACTAAATGAATGTAGAAATTGAAGTGAATTAAAACAATTTTCTTGAGGTCCTTGAATCAAGGACCTCATTAAAATACTTATTCTTAAAAGAAAAAATAAACCTCTGCTCGGCTGTACATTGCACATTTACTTTGATAATTGCATTTACTATTCATAAATGTCTTTTTTACGCACTTGGCGAACCTCTGACGGTTCCTGTGCATTCACGAGTGAATAGATGAGTGTTGTATTTGTACGTCAAGCTTGCAATCATCATACCAGTACCCATGCATGTGTGGTGTCATTAGAAAGCTAAAGCCAGTAGCAATTAGGGGACACAGTTTTTTGTTGTTTTTGTGGCTTTTCAAATGCATAGGAAGTTCGCCAAAATAAATAAACTTTTATCCATACTTTCAACTGCTCGTAACTCGTCAGGGGTGCATTCTACCCCCCATGATCGACTATTTGCCCCGAAAGTACATTCAATTACCTTTCCACTGACACCCCACACGCCCATGTAGCTGTCATGTAGCCGGAGAAATTTCCAGATGAAAAGTGCATGTTTTCTGTTTTCGATCACCTCTCGCTAGCCATACAAAAATCGAAGAATTAAAAAAAATATATTTCTGCAGGTCGTTTTTCAAAAGAATCCCTCTTCCTGAAGTTACAGCATAGTAAAATAGTCGTATTGAGTAGAATGAGACACGTTGAACAACAGAGAACTGTAATAACAGTTGCCAGTTGAATTGATTAAAGATGATTCAACCTACATTCAGTTTCAGGCTTAACTTATATCTTACATGTTATTTGCAAAGAGTTATCTTTAATGCTGGATCCAATCGCTAGAATCTTATGTTGAACATACGACCGGCAACATTCATACGTTTCCCACTTTCTCTTTTATTTTTATGGAATATTCTACAACGCGTCCAGTTACCGGCAATCCCCAGTAACCGCCAGTTCTATACCTCTACGAACGAATAGATCAATACCCTGGTGAAGTTTGAAGGAAAAGACGGTCCTAACTATAAAACTTTCCCTTGCAAACATTGTTGGTAAAAGTATATTCGTATGGACAAAGTAAATTCTATAGCAACAGCTATGGAGGTTCTACCTCTATTGATACAAGAAGCCAAATATTTAACCAGAAGGGAAAAAAAACTTTCTATATTGAAAAGTAAGGATGGAAATTGTGTAGGATTCTTGAGGGATATCTAATTGTTCGGTTTGGTTTCAAAGTTTATACAAGTAAAGTATGCAGAGGTCGAATATTATGGGAAACTGCAGTTCTTCACCAGTAAACTTTTACATAAAAATATTTTCTCAAAAAGCCGGCGAAACTTTTCACAGAATGATACTTTTCTTAAGTCATTTTCTTGTTACCATGATGTTTATTATCGTAGAATAGAGATAAGTTTTTTGTATTGGTTTCCAAACGACATAGAAATTTCATATGATATGAAAAGATGTCTCAGGAAAAAGTTGATACAACTGGCATTTTGCTCACTATGATGTATGAAAACTCTTATGCATAGTTTTCTTTAGTCCCATTTGAAGTATGGTATAGTGTCCAATTAGTATATTGTCACGCCGAAACGCAGTCGTATCTTTCAGAGTTAGAAGTCTCATTACAAGAAAAAATTAAGAAAAATCGTAGGCTCTACGGCGGGTCTGTACAGGAAATGGCAAATAGTGTTACTTTATAACTAGATTTTTTTCACGTGTCGCAGCCGACAATTTTAGTTACAGGATAGAGAAAAGTAGAATTGAGATCTAGATTTTCATTTTTTATACAAATTTTGTGTGGACTCAACAACAACAACTCCCAAAACAGAAAACATGTCAAATTTAATTTTTCCAAGTTCGGCTGCTGCACCACCACGAATCGATGTTTTGCCAACTTGTCCAAACAAGTTGCGTCCCCCAACAAAGATTTTCCTTTCCGTCTGATCATAATATGCCTGACGGTGTTTCTAATCAGATGCAGCCTGATTCAGTCGCTTGAAGGGCGGTAAGTCTAAAGGCCATATTTCCTAAAGCCTATCCTCACATTTTTCGCACCTAATGCCTTGAGAGTACTCGCCCCTAGCCCTTCAATGAGACTGACGTTATCCTCGTCTTACTCTTCCTGTGGAAATCATTTGGTCATTTCGAATCAGATTCTTCGTGTTTTGAGCGTACCCCACCAGACACATATATGGCAGATAGAAGATATCTGAGACCGGTTTTGGGATATTGACACCGGGCATACATAAGTCAGTCTTCAAAAAAAGTACCGATTTTGGTATGTCGAAATTCAAAAGAATCCCGCTATAAGAGCTCGTTGTCGATGTTGATTTTATGTCAGGGTTCTAAGAACAAGATCGATATAAAGCCTCTCCCCTTCGTTTTGACGTTATTTTTTCATAATTTCTCGGATATACTTCAAGGTTTTCATTTCCTCTAACTATTGTGCAGCCAGAACCACTAGAGCATATTCTTTCACATTATTTTCGAAAATATTTTACTTTGGAAAGCTTTTTGACATAATATTACAATAAAGAGAGCTCGGTACAGCTCGGTTCTTTTCATAAACAACAAAACATCTACTTCATTGCTCGTAAAATGCTGCTCTCCTTGCATCCGCCGTACGAATTTTTAATTATGACTTCATCACATTTTCGTAGCTTTCGTTTTACTGCATTAAATATATTTGACCTTATATGTTGTAGCACCACACACTCATATAATGTATACTAAACAGCCTCGATGAAGCGGGTAACAGTGGCAGAGTCGTTTTATTGTTGCGTCATTTTGCGACAAAGTGGTTCAACGAAAAAGTGACAGTTGAGAAAATTCTAAATTAGATTTTTGGTTTTGATGTGGTTGATTGTGATGATTTTTCGTTTTCTTTCGTACAAAAATATGAAAATTTGCGATTTTTTTATCAACAATAAGCTTACAATATACTATGTAGTAAAATTCGTGTATAGTGTTCTACAAAAAATTAAAATCCGTGTTCAATGTTCTCATAAACATAAAAATCCAAAGCAAATGTTCTCCAAAAATTTCCTGTGATTGATTTAAATAAGATTTTCTCTGTTCACGTTTGTGCTGTTGCGAGCAATAGCTATGAACAATTGCGGGCATTAGAAATTAGAAATTTTGAATATTATTTTGCACAAAAATCTCAACCCAAGCTAATTTAAAGCCTCAAACCAACCTGATTTAAATTAAATTTTATCGTTTCTGAGAAGGTTTGAGCTGTAGTGAGCATTACTTAGGAATATTTTAATTATTTTTTGCGTTCAATCAATTAAATCCAATTCTAAAAACTTCACATTCAAAAATGTGGCGCTAAAAAAAATCCAAATTTTACGACAGAACCACTTTGTCGCATTTTCTCATGTCGCAAATTTCCGTCTCTGCCACTGTTACCCGCTTCATCGAGGCTGTTTAATGTATACGATAATCCATGTGTATTATAGCGTTCAAAGAAATTGTGTGCATTTCGCAACAAAGCTAACATCATTTTCATTTTATTACATTTAATATTAGACCAACATTTATGGTTCAACAAAATTCAAAACCCAAGTATGAAGTTCTCTGTTATAATAAATGCTCTTGTGCAATTTAACACCTCCCTTAGTCTTAGAAAATCTACCATTTACAGTTTTCACGGCACATCCAAACGACACAAAGTTTGTTTGTGTCGAATGAGCGTGTGTATACAATGGGTGGCAAGAAGTTTTTGATGTAGCAGGATGTGCATATGAGGATGAAATTATACAATTATGCGGGTGGAAAATAGTTTATTATTAATACTAAACACATACCGAGAGTGAATTGTGTGGGTCTGTGTTGTGTTATAATCTTGGATGTTAACCCTTTCGTTATCGAAAAGTTTTCGTTTGACAAAAGTTTGCGTAAGTCTTTCAATGCGATATATTGTGATGTTGACTTACTTCGTACAACATTTCATTGGTTTGATTTTTGTTATTTATTTACTCGTTTAGATTTCACAAGCAAATTAAAAAATTAAATCATCGAAATACATAGAATACATCGTTCACAGAATTAGATCAAAATTACCTCATCCATCTCTTTTATGTTGAACAGTTCAATATACAGATTGTTTATTCAGTCCGAGGGGGTCACGTTAAATTTTCCATTCGGACAGTCTCCCACGATATCATGGATATTACAATGCGAATACACAGTCGTTGTTCGGAGAATCGGAGCGGGGCTGGATTGACCTGTTCGGGTCATTTCGGGACCCAATTTTGACCCGAATCTGTTTTGATGTTTTGGGTCATATCAGACCCGAACCTTACCTGAAACCGGAAAGACCTAATCAGGACGTTCGAATTAGGTTTCAGGTGAAACCAGGGGTTTGACGTTTTTTTTAGCCTGAAGAAAAGTTCAACCGGAAACGGCCTGTGGGTCAACCTGATTTTCTCAGCTTAGTTTCAGGTTGATTTTTTTCGACCCGAAACTGAATTGAAAATTTCAGGTCAACAAAACCTGCGATTTCGAATCTTAGATAAATATGTGAGGATTCAACTTGGATGTGCTTCGGTCAAGACTAAACTATGTTAATCGAAACCAGGCAGCATAACAGTGGGATTCCGAACTACTTTCGAGCTCACAAGAGCCAGTTCATTCTGTTGAAATTTATTGTATTTCCGTAGTCATTTTCGTTATTTTTGAAAATTCAAAATGAAATTGACAAGGGTTAAACAAACATACGTTGACTTATCCAAGTCATTATTAAAAATTAAAATTCTGAAGCGCACTTCCGGCGGTAATCGAAAATCTGCATCGATTAGATTTCGTTAAACCGCAAAAGACAGCTTTATGGGCCAAGGACAATATTTTATACGACGCCAAATGTACATCAATCGAGCGCATTTTTTTTAAATCTCCAATTGCCCACATGAAAATGGAGGCACTGACAAAAAAAAAGAAATTTTGATCGAAACAGATTTTCAACTGTTGTTCAACTAATGTCGTCCACCTGTCAGATCAAATGACTGTTACTTCACTGTATTACATGGTAGTCTGTATCTATGATGTCGAGTGTCACACCAATTACTCTTATTGACGCAAATTGACTTTTTGTCGAGAAATTTTCATTTCCCAATTGCACAAAGTAGATTTCAATGTAACAAAGTTCGGACTGAAAGTTCTGTTTTTATTAAATTCCATTTTTCGCATAAAAATTTGGATTTAACAGAATCAATCCTTTATTTTATTCATGTTTGCTTTCATGCAATAACGTTGTTTGGTTTTATTTTTGGGTTTGCTTTTTGTGGTGTAAGAATATAATGCAACCACAACGGAAATATTGAAACCGAATTCGAGTCGAATTATTTGTTAATCGGTGGAAATTCGATTTTTTTTTTTCGTATTTTAAGTCATAATCCACATCTAGATTAGAATTTTGAATATCGTTTGGGGGAAGATGTAAATGTTTACAGTTATTAGACGAGAAGGGTGTCAGTGCATATGTGAGAGATAATTCATTCCTGCCCATGCCCAACCGATTCTCTTCTTTCACAACGATGTCATTTTCATCAAACCGTTTCACACCAATCATATGTGCACGCGATCCCATATTCTGCAACCACCATACTTCAACTACTCGATTGAGTAAACATAGTTGAAGACTCAACCGCAGACAGCTTTGAACTGATTGGCAGTTTTTTTTAACAAAACAAAGCTGATTGAATCGGTTCAAGTCAAGTGGTCTTTCACATGGCTTACCGGGAAAAGAATTATGAACTCCTACTAGTTACGCTTCTAGTACATCATGGATGGCACTAGGTGTGTGGATCAGATTGCCACTAATACCAAAGAAGTTATATTTACTGACAGTCTATGTATCTTCTTTAAATGAAAAGGTCTCGAAGAGAAGGAGCATAAGCAGCGAAAGCTAGAGTAGTAATGATCTAGTCCAGGAACTTCGTAGGTTTTCAAAAGCAGATTATTATTATTTTGATATACTTGAAATAGCCCAATGCATACACCACATTGGGCGTCCCTCGTACTCGATATCCATCTTATTGGCGTTCGATTTCGATTTTGTTTATTGACCTCACTAACAGCCCTTTTCGGCCAATAGCAAATGTTACACTGGACCACCGGGTTAACGTGACTTCCGAACTACTCCTCGAAGTATGTAAGTACTATCTGAGGAAAGTAAGCCGCTTTTGATATCTCGCCTAAAAGTAGGCTTGAACATATGCATATCGTATTTTATTTATGTCATACGAGTTAATCGGTGTGTACATCGTTGGTCGTGCTGCAACTACCCAGATGAAGCTTGAGTGAACCTTAGGACGGTACCAATACGAAACTCATGTGGAGTTGACTGATACGGGAATCGAACCCAGATCATTTTTGGTGGAAGAATGGTTTACTACTGTCTCGTGTAACGGACCAGCGGAAACGACTGAAGATGGTTAGACCACGCTAACCTCTGACCGCCACTGGTTCCGGAGGTCGAAACAGAGATATTCGTCTGAGATATGCTTTACGCGCATCCTGGGAAAGGGAAGAGCCAAGCTCTGCTCGTTTAAAAAAATTTATTAAAATTTTTTTTATGGAATTTAGAATTTTTGATAGTCATTACAGTTAGTAGTTGTCCTTGTCCCGAGCTTTATGTATGTGTTTACAGCCCGTTGCAAAAACCGTAACATAAAAAAGCTTGGATTCAACTTGGATTCAATTTACTTTGCATTACTATGGACCAATTTGTCTGTGTTTTTGAGAGAATCAAAATACAGCTGACATTGGACTATGTTTTTGAATCCGACTGTGTCTGATAATAAGTAGTACTGCAAAGCTGCAGAAAAAACTATGTCTGCGTTCTCGCATAAGTTGGTTTTCCATCAATTTAATTTAACATTCGCCTTGCTACCATGATAAATTCCATGTACAAAATTTTCTAGGCGATCGCTTCAGAAGTAGTACTATATTAATCTCTCGTTCACAACCGCAAAAGGGTTATACACTTCATACGTTTGTTTAATCTAAGTCTAACATGAGAACATATTTTGTGTTCATAAATTATGCAAGTCGCTTTTAAACTAAATAAATATATTTTACATAAGACGATGAGATTACCATTTCTATTCCGTATGCAGCGGCAATATGCATACGAGCAGATATGCCGAAAATTAACTCAACTCGATTGCAATTATAATTACCAGTGTAAGAAGCTTTTCGGAAGATATATCCATATTTACGTTTTGGATATTGTATCCATTTGTGTTATTGTTGTAAATTTACATTCAGCAATAACTTTCGTTTAAAAGGAAACACTGAGCACACAAAGACAATGCGAAAACGTTCAAGTTTCTCGAGATATAAAATGAATGCTGTGCTGTACTCACTCTGCAACGTATTATGTATATAAACGGCATACTCAGAGAACAACACAGACGCGAAACTTTGCTTCCAAATTGTTTATCATAAAATTTGCGCTTTATTTTGTCTATTGTTTGCGACTATATTAAATTAACTTATTAGTTGGATGCGTTGTTGGGGTATTCGGGTATTATATGAAACCAATTAAGATTTCACAACAATTTAGGTACTCACGTACAGGAACATCGATTGCAGTGCTTACAGTGAATTTGTTGAGTATGTCCGAATCTGAAGTATATAAGCTGCACACGAGCACATGTTTCACGATAAGCATTATATAGTCACACTAGACAGAAACTTGCAGACACGTTCCTGTTCTTATCCAATTAATTAGTTCCATCACGTTTCTTCGCATTAAAAATTGTGTGGAACGTTGACATGATGTGAAACATATTACCACAAAATCAGAAATAAGGTCAGTTTGTACATTTACAAACGTTGTTACATGCGTCCCATTTCTGTCGAAATAAGTGCCTTATTTTCGGTGTTGTGTCTGAGTTTTTTGTCGTCGCATAAAGTATTTTTGCTGTAGACTTGATGAACGAAACTTTAAATTAGTTTTAAGTTTTGACTAGATGCTAGCGTGCAACGAAAATATATTTATTTTATGAGATTATTTGCACACACAAAAAAAAACAACGAAAATTGTAAATGGCATGACCTCTATACGTACCTAATTTGATGTGGCAATGCAGCTAAGATTTCAATTATTTTATTAAAAACTGGTGAAGTAGAATGAAGGGAATTCGTATAATTTTGAAAAGAAATTCTTGAAAATGTAAATAAATTTATTGACACCGTTCCAGACTTTCGATTTTTCTGTTTCAATTGTTAAGTGGTTCGTTGAATAATTCATCTCACGAAGCAAGTTTTACAACAATTGTGTACTGAAAAGCCAGAGAGACAGAGAGAATTCTAGATAAACTTATAGATAGACCGCAAGTAAGAAAGAAAATCTCAAAAGACAAACGATTTTGAGACGTCAGAACAAGTTTTTCGAACTTTGAGATAATTTTTTTTAACCCGGGATGGCGGATGATTGTAATTGAAGATTGAAGTCAATTATTTTTGACTTCTTCGACATCTGTTATTCGAATAACCCAATCCAATCATATGAGAACAAGGTAGAACCGAGATCATTGAGCTGCGACACAGCTTCGAAAATAAACATTGGCTTGAAGATATCGACGTACCCTAATGCCGGCACAATAGTCAGTCCCGGGTTTGGTAACATTTGCTAAGCGAATGAAAATTTTCCTATGATTCACTAAGGTTGCGACTTATGCTTTCTGCATTTAAGATAGTAGAACGTACATTTCAACTTATTGTCGAAATGTAACCATGCAATTTTGTGTTCAAGTGAACATGTAATTTGTACATAAATTACGTACATCTGTGCCAAGAACTCAAAATATTAACCTTGTCACGGCGATGCTGTAACCAATTGAGCTACAAGTGATTCTCTGGAAATACCACAGCCTGTTGACTTTCAAACAATTCGGCATCACTACTCAAAAACTATGAAATTTTGACTACCGTTAGCTATTGGTTTGTGTTAAACCGTTCTAAGGAAATAGCAATAGATGTAGTCACAATAGCGAATTCTAAGAAAATAGAAATTTTGTTCGTTTAACTTTGTTTCTTTGAAACAATTAAAAACGTCTGTTAACATCGTCAGACTCTTCGAACCGAAGCTAAACGAATGACTTTGACTTATGCTTTCTGAATTTAGCTGTAATATACCATACGTACATTTCAACTTACTGTCGAAATGAAACCATGTAATGTTGTGTTCAAGTGAACATGTAATTTGTGAATAAATTTGCGCACATCTGTGCCAAGAACTCAGAATATTAATCTTGTCATGACGATGCCGTAACTAATTGAGCTACAAGTGATTCTTTGGAAATACCACAGTCTGTTGACTTTCAAACTATTCAACGTGGAGGCATCACTACTCAAAAACTATGAAATCATGCCCGCACGTTAGTAAGCGAGCGTAACGCAAGTCCACTACCAAAAATGTAAAAAAAATTGAGGACGGCGGAACATACAACAGCAACTTTTTGAAGTCTTGAAACTTTTGCGTACAGGCGCAGAATGCGTCACCCTTAGCGATATCAGTTATTTTGAAGTAAGATAAAGGACTTGCGTAACATTTACCCTTTAAGGGTTTTTTGACTAATTTTGACTACCGTTAGCTATTATTTCGCGCTAAGGAAATAATCTACAGCATTGCAATTACAATCTGGTATCCACATGCCTCATTAATAGTATATAAAATCGTATTGTTGGTAGATCCCAGTTTAAAGCGAACCACACCTATTGCTACAAATACCACCACACTCTACCACTCTACTCTACATCGAACAATAGACTCAAAAAAATTTATTTTTAAAATGAACAGCCATAAGGATTCACTGAGTAAACGTATAAATAGAAATTTTGTGATAGAATTCATAAAAATGAAACGAACTGTATTGAAATCAATTAAAATTAGTATGATTCTGGTTAAAACTTCAGAACAAGTTATTGTTTTATATTCATAGTGAAAATTGAAAATGTTGGCTAATTAGCAATAAAAACATTCAGAAAAAAGTAGAAACCCTGTCGGGTATTATACAGTTTCCTGTTACATATTAAGTGTAACCTCGAGTGTAATTTAATAGTTATTCACGCAACAAGCTGGAAGCCAATTTGAACATTTATCTTGGTTTAAACTGTTTGCATTGGCTACGAAGAGTCCTTAAGTAAAACTAGTTCCAAAGCTAAATTTGAAAAGTAATTTAGAATTTTAGAGTCGTATTATTCCGTTAGGTTTTTCATTTTTTAGTGGCCCTTGTGGCAGCAGAGGAGTTCCTGCGAAGTTCTCCAACGTAGTCAATTTTTTTCAATTTCTTGGACAGTAACTACAAACGATAGTACGGTGGGACTCCTGGGTCCTGGAAGACGTCTCTTCAATATTTGTTTGGTTGTTTGCTATCCAAGAGATTCTGAACCCGAAAACCAAATACTGATTTCCGATGTCTTGCGCTTCCATACAAACTTTCGCACCTCCAGAGCCTATTATTTGTAAATTTATTTACTGACATTTACCAATATGGAGTGGGTGTCGAATGAATAAATTGATCATGTGAAATGCGATTTCTGTCTTTCGAATGTAAAATAAAGAGAAACGATTAATCCATTCAAACACCTACTACTTTCAATTAACAGAACTTGTATGCGTCAAACTTTCAATAAATAAACAGCATCACTTTTCGTGACATAAAATTCCACTTTCAATCCTCTTCTATCTAATAGTTAATTGACAACACTCAAACGAACAGATTGACACATAAAAAAGAGACGAAACTTTTTTCCCCTAAAGCTCGGTTACAACATCTCGTATCTATACAATCCACTTTGTCGAAATTCCTTTACGCCATACATACAATACAGAGAGAAGCAAAAAAAAAAACTTTTTCCTATGGCCAATCATTTTATTACTCAACAACCTTTAGTGTATTATTTACCATTTACGATGTCAGCAACCATCAAAAACTTTTATCTTTTTTATTTACTCAAAAAAAAAACTTCTCCGTAGAATTGGTTACAGTACGGTCGATATGTGGATACGATATTATTTGTGGCTTTTATTGGCTACAACTATTTTCAACAATATTATCTAACCTTATGTGACTGTATGATGATATATGGCAATTTTAATTTTCCTTTTCTAGGTTTAGCTGAGGCAGCTAGAGGTCGTGCTAATTCGAGTGCCAATTCGCAACAACTTATGGCAACAAAAACAGCAATTCTGCTACTGACATCCCTTGGAGTATTTTTAACCACTTACAGATGATAGCTCAGAGAAAGTTAAAATAGAATTTCTATATTATATGTCTGATGACACACAGACTATACGTTTAGCGGGATATGTTTCGGAAAAAAGTTTTGTTTTCTATATTTTTTGTTGGGTGAACTGAATGTGTGTGTGTGTGGTAGCAGCATTTCGAACAAAAATCTCCGAACAGCTCTAATTGTGAAAAGTGGTAAGTTGTTTTGTTGAATTAATATTCAATTTATATTTGTATTGTATATGCTTGAAATGAGTGATAATTATTATTTGAAAAGATAATTCTTCTGCCAGTGAACGATTTTATCATTAATTTACCTCAAATATAAATTTATAAATTTATGCATTTAATCGGATAATTCGGTTTTTGTAGTATCTGCTGTTCAATAAATAGCAGCGAAATTTGTTGATTTCAATGTAGATTAAATCGTAAAGCTGGAATTTGAATAAACTGCTCCTCAACTCACTATCTACCACCTTAACTATGTTCTCAATGGCTTAATAAACATTTTTCGGTTAACAGGAAAGCAAATCATTCCTTCCTGCCAATGCCAACAACTTCTCTCTATTCTAAATGAAAAATTTTCGCCCTTTTTTCTGTGTTCATACAAATAAAAATGCAAACAAGTCTTTATACGGTAAAAGTAGTTACAGTCGAAGAAATTTAGATTTCGGGTTTTCCAATGGTATTAATCTTATTTAACCCACACTTTATCCCACAACAATGGAATCCACAAATTTAAATTTAGTTAACTCAGCGGTCGCAATGACGACGCTGCAGTCACGATTTCAAAATGTGATATAGGGTGGATAAACTAAATTTTGGTTTTGGTTACATTTTCTCTTGGTTTTTAATTATTACATCAGGCTTCTAAATTAAGAGTAAATTTATGCAATATAAACCGTTTGAGTTTGAAAAAAGATGTTTTGTATCAGTGAACGATATAGGAAAGCGTTCAGTACGTCTCAACATACAAAAGAACGTAAAATATAATTGTACATTGAGCCACCCTACGTCCGTCATCGCTTCTATTGTCTTCAAAAACATATTGTGTGCTTGTCATGATATGTATCAGACGTTTGTTTATATATGTGTCTCATCTAAAATGCTGGTCAGCAAAATTTTGATCATTAAATTCAACGGCAAAATTGATCTAAATGTTAAAATAATTGTGAATAATAGTGAAGTTAATGTGGTTTTGTTTTCTCTTCATAAAGGAATTTGCATCAGTTCGATGTAAAGTGCGGAGCACCATTAGAAAAAAAACTTGTCGCTGAAGAATGATCAAAAAGTTGCTGGACGCAGTAGCTACAATTAATGCTTTGCAGGATATAGAATAAAAATTAGAGAAACACCAAGAGCCGTCCATTTGAAATCTTCACAATCATCATTTCAACTAAAGGCTTTTTTTTAAACGAAACGCAGATTCGGAACATTCTTTTTCGCCAAATTACAATTTGGCATAGGAAATAAATTCAACTCTTTGTATAAGTGAAGCTCATGATTGAGCTCAATCATGAAAACAGAATCTGGTCAGGAATAAGATAAGAATATGAATATATGACGAACTTCAAAGTTCCTGATTTATAATCCTGAGATGCCTGCTCATGCAATTATGCGATTTACGATTTCCAAAGAATTTTTATATCAACTTTTAGACAAAATAACAATTTCCAAGTCTGTTTTCTATTTGATTTATTTGATGTATTTCCGACCTCGTTCTAGGGTAATAAAATTTTCTGTGGATTATTTGTAACTTCATGAAAATATTAAGATGGAAAACCTCAGAAACATTCACATAAAAATTATGCTTTCCTAACTAATGTTGAAATAGCCTTTTTGCACTCATTAGGAACTTAGGAAAATAACTACTGGGCAGTCGAGACGGTTTACTTGTAGTCCGAAATTATATTTTGGCTTCGTAGAACACAGATAAACACAAGAGAGAGGAATTATATGATAAGCAGTGCATACTGTCCCGTACAATCTTTTTCTAAATAAAAGTTATAGTCAAATCGACAATATTATATTATTTGGCGATTTGTCATATTTTGGAGTTTCTTCACACTTTGGCGATTTTTCTTGACAATTCATCATATTTAGTTGATTTGTTAAATCATCAAGAAAAGTCTCAGAAGTGTGAAGAAACGCCATAAAGACAAATTCTCTATGATCCTTGGAGTTTCTTTACTCTTTGGCGATATTTCTTGGTTTTTCTTCACATTATGGCGATTTTTCTTGTTGATTTAACAAATCAACCATAATGATGAATTGCCAAGAAAAATCGATAGAGTGTGAAGAAGAGAAAAATCGCCAGAGTGTGAGGAAACGCCAAAGTGTAAAAATACGTTTTTGAAATGTCTCTACATTATCTTTCGTAAAATGATAGTGTCCTCGGGATCTTTCGTTAAAGTATGAATTCCCTAGGATCGAACAAGATGCCGTTACCTGACGTAAAATAAGAGTTTCCTTAGGATCGAACCAGGCAGCATTTCGTAACTTTTATAAAAGGATAGATTCACTAGCTTCGAACAAATAACGTCTTTTAGATAAATTTCGTAAAAGGATAAATTTCCAAGGATTTGTTTAATCACCATGACGAATCGCCAAAGTGTGAAGAAACGCAACAAAGACAAATTTATCATTCTTTGTTTTTGCCGGCGTTTCTTCATCCCTTGCCAATTTTTTATTTTTGGCGATTCTTCATGGGAATTATGATTAATGACGGCTACGAGCTTTAGCGAAAACGAATGAGATGTTCCGATCCGAATCTGCGAGCGAACTTCCGTTTCGTTAAAAAAAACCTTTAGTTGAAGAGATTTCAAATGGACGGCTCTTGGTGTTTCTCTAATTTTGATTCTATATCCTGCAAAGCATTAGTTGAAGCTATTGCGTCCAGCAACTTTGTGATCATTCTTCAGCGACAAGTTTTTTTTTCTGATGGTGCTCCGCACTTTACATCGAACTGATGAAAATTCCTTTATGAAGATAAAACAAAACCACATTAACTTCACTATTATTCACAATTATTTTAACATTTAGATCAATTTGGCCGTTGAATTTAATGATCAAAATTTTGCTGGCCAGCATTTTAGATGAGACACATAAATAAACAAACGTCTGATACATATCATGACAAGCACACAAATATGTTTTTGAAGACAATAGAAGCGATGACGGACGTAGGGTGGCTAAATGTACAATTATATTTTACGTTCTTTTGTATGTTGAGACGTACTGAACGCTTTCCTATATCGTTCACTGATACAAAACATCTTTTTTCAAACTCAAACGGTTTATATTGCATAAAGGTACTCTTAATTTAGAAGCCTGATGTAATAATTAAAAACCAAGAGAAAATGTAACCAAAACCAAAATTTAGTTTATCCACCCTATATCACATTTTGAAATCGTGACTGCAGCGCCGTCGTTGTGACCATTGTGTTAACTAAATTTAAATTTGTGGATTCCATTGTTGTGGGATAAAGTGTGGGTTAAATAAGATTAATACCATTGGAAAACCCGAAATCTAAATTTCCTCGACTGTACACACACGCGCCGGGGAAGTGGTAAAACCGGTTTTCGTTAAAGATTGGACTAAGTCATTTGTGATTGGACTAAAAGCCTTTTTCGTCCGCTTTACTTCTACATACTCGGCGAACCGGCGATTTTCACTATCATTCCATAGCTGAAATGCCTAACAAAATGAAACTCCAAATAAAATAAAAACTAGGAACAAACAGAGTTTAAACACTCTTCCCTTGCCCATGGCTCACGTTAAGTAAATGAATAGACAAAAAGAAGGCTGTTTCGACCAACTAGCGGTGGTCGAAAAGTATACGACCGTATAAAGACATATGCTCAATTTATTTGTATGAGTCGACCAGATGAAAAACAGCTGAAGTAAATGCATCTCTAAATTTCACTAACGTCTACTGTAATTTCGGGGTGGAGGCCAGGTGAAGATTCTTACATCGCAATATAAACATTGTGCGATGGTAATAGTACATTGAATGACAAGGGGCGAAAGTAAAAAAATTCAACCGTGTGCGAGAGTTGGAGCCCGCGCCGAAGGCAAGGGCTCTAATCGCACAGGTTGAATTTTTTTATTTTTCCCCCGAGTCGTTCATACTATTTTTTTTGATACCAACATTGAAAATTGATACGTATCGCAAACATCGCAACAAAATGTTGAAATGAAAAGGCATTTAGCCAGAAAATGCGGGGGTCCAGGGGGCGGCAGCCCCCTGGTATATGAAAAATTTAATAATTTAGCCATCACAACAATAACACACACAAAAATTAAGATATAACTAACAAATCATTCAGTAACAAAAAGTATCAACTTTGTATGCTAATTTCAATAAGAACACTGGCGCACAGTGTTTTACAATTTTGATCAAAGTATTCTGCATAATATGAGCGGATTTTGTTGACAACTCGACTCATTTCTCTCATTTTCTGTGACGTCAGTCACTTTCGCTGTTCGTTCAGTTGCGTTCGCTCTTCGTTAAGTACTTTCTCCCCGTGGGATGCATTTTTTTACTTTCGCCCCTCATATGCGGGGCGAAAGTATCATTTTTCAATGTTGGTATCAAAAAAACACCTTCACATGGCCTTAATAAGTGGTTTTTTCCTTTTTCCACTGTTCGAAGCAATTTAGCGTTATTTTACTTAATTTCGACCAATATCTACCAATATCCGCAAAATATAACGGTAATTCTATAATTTCTAATTGTTGTGATTCGTCCACTCCAAGTTTTATTCGGTTTTTCCGTCAAATCAACTTCATTTCGTAACAATTTGTTAGTACTATTCGACAGCATAGATTCAGGCGCATCTTTCGCTATGTTTTTTGGTTACAAGGGTTTAATAGCGTTGTAGGAGTGGGCAAGTTTATAGCATCAGAGCTTTTGAACAGAAATACGGTATTGTATACCCTAATAGGGGTAAACCATTATGGTTTATAAAGTTCATAAGTATGGCAGTTCCATGAACTCTGGACATTTCTCTAATATATTTTATGTCACAAGTTTACGAAAACGCCAAACTCACGAGTAGAGGAATTGAGTCTCAAATTCAACTTCAAAAGCACATCCATCTTTGGTATCAATTGTTTTAATGCTTTTGTTGTATTTCGGATGCAGAGACGATGAACGGTAGACGTTCGCCGAAATATACCTTTCTAAAGACACTACACACAACCATCGTGTACATGGTGAAATTTCCATAAGAAAAGTGCATGTTTTCGATTTCCCATCCCCTTCCACGAGTCACACATATAAATAATGTACACTGAAAAACACGTCCGATTTCGGCAGGTTGTTTGTCCAGTATGAGGACTTTGTCCAGTATGAGAACTTTGTCCAGTATGAGGACTTTGTCCAGTATGAGGACTTTGTCCAGAATGAGAACTTTGTCCAGAATGAGGACTTCAGATCCTAGCTTTCATGGATGCCTTTCCGTTAGTAAAAACAAAACCAAATGATGAATTGGGAAGAATTTTTCACAGTCTTGGATTTTTACAGTCAGATGCAGTGAAATTTCACTATGAATTTGCTTCAGCTATTATTCACACCATAAGTACGCTGCAAATTCAAAATGGAACGCACGACAACCAAATCAAAGGCAGCGTTGTGCTTGAGCAACTTGCTTTATTTTTGTATAAGAATGAGTTGAAATTTATTTTTTAATTCATTGGTTCATCCATCGATTCATCGAAAATTCAAATTCTGAAGCGCACTTATGGCGTGAATTCAGCTGATCCACACAAATAATCCAAACGATGCGTGTAGCAGCTTCAATCGTATGAAGTAGCATAAAACAGTTTTGATTGTATGTGTGCATCAGCTGAGGCCTCGGCTGAAGCACATTCATGCTAAAATTTCATTGTCTCTGACTGTAGGTATTTAAAGCAAGAAATTTGTCACATCTAACAATTCGTCACGACTGGTTCAAAACCAGTGAGGACAATTAGCACAATGTGCAAATAACCAAATTATTATAAAGTGAACAATCGTGTACAAAGTGCGAATATAATTTCCCTTTATCATTAACGATTTCCGCAACTTCCTGTTGTTTTAATTTAATTATTTCGAAGCCTTTAATGCTATTAAATTGTAAGCCGTTAGCTGCATAGTTATATTATATGACAAATAATGAACTTTAATTGAGTTTTTCATTTTGTTTGCAAACCCAGACGCAAACAAGACTTCAAAAATGTGTTAACTTTCATATTTCTACCTCTCATTAATTGAATACCGTCGGATATTTTTCCCTGTTTATTTTCCTTTGCTCTTAATTTTAATCGATTTTTTAGACTTTATTCAAACATTTAGTTTGTTAATTGAAATGAAATTGACATCCGTTTTTTTTGCGCTAGAAGCGCTAGAGTAAACAACATCCGTCTGAATACCAAATGACTTCAAGCAATTGACATTTAAAAGCAACAACAGTACGACACCTAATCTTTGCACGACCATATGAGTCTCTGCTGAATTTATATTCCCCGTTCGATGAAACGATAACATAAATCATCATTGATATAATTGTGTAAAATTAATGTTTCATAGGATGTGTGTTGCTATTGCACCATTTATTATTATTTACCAAATAGCACCATTAAATTACGTACGCCATAAAGCACACATTCTGAAATATTTTGATATTAAATAACCCAGTCATAAGATAGTATTTGCTTCTGATATATTATACTTGAAGAGTTTATTGTATAATAGAATAGTGCTAAACCAAATGGCATATAATATACACCACAAAATAGACTGATACATTTATTTTCGAACGGATCGTCTATATAGTTATTCCACAGAAATATTATATTACATTTTATCAAATGACCCAATGAACAGAACTGATGAAAAACAGTGGCATATTGTACAGATGCTCTCGCTGTATAATAGGTTGAATAAAAACCATGTAAAAAATGAAACTGCAGAGTTACATGTCCGAGTGGTTTCGCAACTTGTGGTCAAGCTCTGTAGCGACAAAAAAAAATGTTCTGGCGAAGGGAAAATTAACTTCAGTTTAGATATGATACCATCACGTACCCTATTTATATGAAAGTTTGTCGAAAATAGGTTACGATTATTCTCTATTTTTAAGGTATTTGTTGCATTGCATAGCCTATCCCTCATGTACGTTTGTTCACCTTTGTTTAGTGAACTTATCACAAAGTGAGTCAATTCGATTCAACACCTTTATGAGCCCGGTATGTCGCGTACAAAGTTTAAAACGAATTTGAAGGACTGCTGGTGAAATATGAACTGGATGTGATGTTTTAAATCTTATATAATGTGATATGATGTTAACTTGTGATATTGAATTTGCTTTGGGTCTTTGACCGTTTTTATGTTGTGTAAGAGAAGATAGATTTTTGTATGTATTTCTTTTTTTTTATTTTTTTATATATGTTCAGTTGGGACTATAGCCCGTTGGATTAAATTGCAAAATAAATAAATAAATATAACCTGAGCGAACTGTTATTAGTTTATAAAATGGAGAAAATAGGAAATTACAACAAGAACAGCGAAAGTCTACGATCAGAGCGAAGCGAGTACCGCAATTCACTCGAGTTGAAATTTACTATTGTCTCCCCGAGGTGAACACATTTTTTCATCCGCACCTCGCGTTTAACCGTTTTTCCAGGAAACAAACACATGAGTGGTTTTCACCATTTTTCAAAACGAAAACAAAGTGGCAGTTTCATTGAGAAACAGTTGTTTGTTCAACGAGGAAAAAAGTAGAAATTTGCTTTTAGTGGTTATTTTGTGGCCAGAGCGCACCCAATTTCCATCTTTTTTCGTAACTTCTTTCAACACAACGTTTTTCTCGATAAAATCTTCCGCAGTTTTAGCGGAAGGGAGAAAACGTCTCTCGCTTCCATTGTGGAAAAACTCCGTTTTGTTTATAGTGAGCCGGAAATGAGCGACGATGTCGCGATATTTCAGCACTTGATAAACAAAAACTCTTGTTTACCCCAAACAAGAGTTGAGAAAATAATAAAAATTTCCACCAACGGCCACTTCAGAACATTTTTTTTCTCGTTCTAGGCTTAAGCATATGTTTGCGTCCGTGCGTGACATAGTGTGAAAATTAATAACTAGAGTCTCAGACTCAGACTTCACTTAAACCTAACGAGCATACTGCAGAATCTTGGCCCGACATTCTTATGAAGGACCATGTAACCGAGCAACTGCTAGGTCTAGATGCCAGTAACATGTTTCAAATCCAAATCCAAATCCAAAAAATGCTTGCCGGGTTTTCTGAAAACAAATATTTTGGGTATTAGACCAACGTTAAAATACGCTTGGTGTGAAACTCATTGTGAAGCATACTCAATATTTAGTTGTTTGGAATTCATCATTTATTTGAGGAAACTATAGTTGGTGTTTCGTTTGATTGGTTCAAACAATTCATAAAATTTGGTATTTATATAAAATAGATGACTTTCTAAATGCACATTCAATTGGTACAGAGATGACAACGTCCATGTTGGCATTAGTATTCTGTTTCACCCTCGTAACAAAGCCCTATGATTACGCTTATAATCACAGTGATTAATTTTGTTTAATGTATTTTATCCATTATTATTATCTGCAACTCAGTAACGAAAACAAAAACTTTCGTTGCCATTTTTTCGGTGGTAAATATTTTTTTAGTCACAAAATTTGTGAGAATGTGAACAGTTTTTGTCATATTTTGTGAGCCTTTCAAAACATGAATCAGGCCGTTTATAGCCGCGATAGGAAAAAATCTATTTGAGCTGCCCAATATCTGGAACTATATGTTTGGCGGCAATATTTACGATCAATAAAATGCCTTAAAACAGTGTTAAATCGAAGATAAGAAGCCACCATTTGGTAATTTTTTATGGACAGCTGAAAGTTTCGAGGTGTAGACTAACTTTAAAAAAATCGTTTAATTTAAAGGGAAGAACCATTTTTCGATTATAATTATGCTTTGCGTCGATTAAAAATAACTTGTCTGGATGCTCTAACCTATTTCATATGCGTTTGTAAGTGGATAGGCCGTAAGCAAAGGATGGTGTTCAAAATTTCGAAGCTAAGTTTATATTCAAAAGTTCACTTTTGCAACAACATTCCGCAATTTATTGCATAAATAACTATTGTGCAGTGCACACATATAGCGCTGATAAACGAATCGTATGTAAAATCCTAAAACTACCGAACATAGTTAATTAGGAATTGGATTATACGGAAAGCAAATCATATCCATCGATTTTTCAAGTTTGAATTGAAAAACGAGTTCGAAATAATTAACTCTGAATCTATTATATGTTGGTAATTTACCGCTTTTTTAAGTTTGTTAGTGACATAAATGTGTGTTCATATAAACAACACGCCGATGTCACTATTATGTCGTAAGAATATGAGATGGTATCACAATATTAATAACGTTTCAGCTGGGGACGTTTCATTATAAATTTACATTCTTCTCCTGCATCGGCGTAATTTCTGTTCATTTTGATTAATTCAAATGGTGACATGCCCAGCCACATATGAAATTTTTAAATGTTGTGCATGTGGAATAGATGGAATCGACGTTTAATTAGAGATGAGCGAGCTTGTTCAGAGAGCCGGGCCCAACCCGAACCCATTCATTTTTACCGGGCTTTCGGTTAATCGGGTTTCCAAATTTTCATTCGGTATCGGGTCGGGTCTGTGGTTGGCCGGGTCGAGTTGGGTAATTCATAAACTCTCAAAATAGAGAGCTTTGGATGCCTTAACTTGTCATGTACTATGGTTTTATCATGTGCTAGCGTTTTGTTATACACTTTTGAAAGCTGGTGTAGAAAGCCTTCAAAATACAAAATATTCCATGGGTCTAAGATTCTTGGCCAGAGTTATAGCTTCGTGGCTATAGCTTTGCACTTCGTATCTACAGAAGAATCAACCGTTGTCACATATGTGTGGCTAATGAAGGTTTGAAAAAACTTTCATTTGTTCACGTTCAAACTTTGCTTTGATTCGTTCAGGTGGGGTTTTTTGTAAAGAAACCACTGACTGGCCACGAGTTAGCAAGTTTGGTGATGAGTTGAAACTTCATTTCAACTATGATTCGCTAGACGTGTTCGTGTGCAAATCGGTATAGTATTCTTAGAGCATTGTATCAAGTACCACTCTCGCCATGACCTGATGAGAAATGGTATTTTTGAACTGCATATTAATGCAAACTGTCGAAAGACGCATTTAATTTTATCACAGATCGAAACAGTGGTCGAAATAGCTTATGTTATTGTAGCTTCCAGCATTTTTCATCCCTTGCAAAGTATTTTGTTCGAGAGGTACTACCAGAAGTAAGTCTTGGACCAATACTCATTCGATAGCTTACAGTGAAAGAATGATATTGACAAAAAATTACATGGGTTCTCTCCTGTCGCTGCTATGCTTACACAGGAAAATCGTTAGAACGTTGGGTTTTATAGTACTTTTCCTAACCCTAAGAAGCTTTTTGAGCGAATGAAGGGTTTCCAGCACGAGCCGGAGGCGAGTTCTGGAATCTAATTCGATAAAAAAGTCTCTTAACATAAGTTAGGAACAACGTTCTCTCTATCGTGAGTCGGAAACGAGCGACGAAGTCGCCCTATTTCAACATTAGATAGAGAAAAATGTTAAAATTGGGTTGGCTCGATTCGGTTTTGGCATGTCAGGTTTTAAAAATAAAGTTCGGGTTGAGTCTGGGTCGGGTGGTCCTACTACAAACGTTTGTAGTGTTCGACTATTAGCTGTGATCCCAAATCCACAATTATCAGCGTTTTGGTTTACCTTCCACAACCGAACAATCTTTCTCAGTGGTTTAGTTATTTAACTTTGTTCCTCCAATCTGGCACACAATCAATCGAGAAATAAGATTCACAAACTTTATGAAAATAATTCTCGATTCTCGTTTTATATTCTGTGCTCGATTCAATCAATGTAGATGGGGAATTTCACCGAGTTTATCCAAACACAGACGTAACAAAGACGAAACAATACCCATCTAAAATGAAAACCCTGGTCCTCTCATGTAAAAACTATAGATTTATGGCCAGTGCGAATTCTATGGAAGAAGAAGAAGAGGAGGAAGACAGTAAAAATAAAATTCTTTGAAACTTTATTCAAGCTTCGTGCATGAGTTTCGAGAGTATAAACGATTGTACATGGTTGTGTGTCCAAAAGAATGGAAAGAATTTTCCGAGAAAAAGAGCACTAGACATATTTCTACTTTTGAAATGCAGAAGAAAGTATACAAAAAAAGGGAAAATTTATTGCATCGAGTAACGATTTCTATTTTTCCTTTTTTTTTAACTGCTACATTCGTAATTACAAAGATGTGATCGCAAAAGTAGTCCACAACAAAGTTGAAATAAGTTTTACATAAATTGTTTTTAATTTTTTTAAATGGAAAAAAGTTTCACCTCGTCGCATTCATGGAAGAATACTCTATACAGAAATGTGTAACAGCTATCTAAATAGTAAAAACTATAAAAAAAATCCCTCCCTTTTTAGTTGGATTACAGTAAATGTTACGAATACGAGAATCGTGTTTCCCCATTAATTATGGGAAATGCTTTCAAATCGTTGACACAAATTTATTTACGAAAAAATTGTGTGTGTTAAACTTTGCAGTGAAATTGAGTAAAATTTGATGGAACGAAAGTACAATCTTGCAGAGGTTGTACACATGTCACGTACAGCAAAACAAAAAAAATTGGATATAAATGTTTCAACTCGTTGTTGCTCATTTTTGTTTTGTGTGGGAAGAGCTACTGCCATCGGTCGTTAGCCCGGTCTGGCATTATCTTTTTCAAAAGTTTTTTTTGTAACATTGTGTTACCGAAGACTCATTTTTGTTCAAGTTTTCAAACTCCCATGTTAAATTTAGGTTAAAATGAAGTAAAAGATTCAGCATTGAATGCTAAAAACTAATTTAAGTTGAAGTAGCAGATTACATCCTGGTTACATTTGCTGTTTGTGAGATATTTGTTTCTTTTTCCAGTAATTGCAGTCCTAAAGCTTTTAGCATTTTCGGAGCTACAATCACGAAAGGCTCACGAAAGGCAACGTCACAGTAATAACTTAAAATCATCATCGTCTTACTCTTATCCACTTATCAAAAAAGTACTCCGTGTAAGTGACAAAATTGAATTTTTTCGATTTTTGCTTTGTTTACTTGAAATCTCGCTCTCACACGGAGACCTTTTTTTGAATGGAAACCATACTATCAGGGCCTAAAATCCTTCCCGGTTTTTATAAATTCCACAAATCCCCCCGACTCGAGGGCCCCAGATCAAAAAAAGGTCATCGAAAACGAGTTCACTGATGGTAGTGTACTCGAGTTCTCAGTCAATGAAGAAGGTCAAAATCAAAAATTATTGCTAAATAAAGCTGAACCAAGTATTCGTATTTTTGCTCAACGCTCGACTGAAAGTAAAACCAATACAAGATTCTCAATGAATCTTTGAATCACGTTCTTAATGATCAGATTGTTTCACAAAAAAATCATTCTTTGCGGACGGTTTACCTGTTTCCGATTGTAATCGTGGTGCGCTAGCGTTAAAAGCAAGAATGGTTAGATCATGAGTCACGGTAGCCCTCAAGTAAGAAAAAGATTTTTTCGAAGAATTAGCTCAGATATAGTAGGACGGGCATTCTGAGTCCTCTGAGGTCCCATAACTCCACTCCTAACAATACTCTTTCTTGGATACCATTTCAAAATAACATATTTTTAGCTTGATGACTGCCATGAAAATCAAATACAAATTTCTAAAAAAAAATCGAAATTCAAAAAATGCTTTACTTGATGGGAAATTGAAATTGAACACCAAAATGAATCGATCGGCAAAACGTGGCAATACATCAACCAAACATCTTTCGGATCAACAGATCGAAAAACATACGTGGCGAATTTCAGAAAATTAACTGGTCATGATCTACTCTACAAACATCTTACCAGAATAGGTGTCAAGCGTTCAGAAACATGCCCGCAGAACACCTCAGAACATACATCAGATCATCTGTTAACATGCTCAGCTCTATTCATGTTCAGGGAAAACATCAAAGAATTGAACGAAGAGGAATTTTTTGCTGAAATTTATTGGCATGTCCGAGGCAGACAATAGCTTTACGGAATATTTTATTTATTTTTTCTTGTTATTTCGAATAAATGCATATTGATGGGATCAGCTCAGACGTTGTGGAATGGTTTTCTTGTCATACGAAAATTTCAAGAAAAAAGCATGGTTGGGAACATTTATTGCTGATTTTCCGTGGTGAGTCAAATGAAAACATTAACTCGTAAAAACCGAACACTCTTCGACTATGGATGGTGGTTTCTCGTAAAACGATTACACCTTTATCGATAGAGATCTTGGCTCGGTTAGCGTTAGAAACGCAAATGGTCGATCCTTAGATTTTTTGAAAATGTCAGCTCAACATGAATGTATACAGCCAGGACATTACATGAACTAAAACAAACTCAGGACTAATGTATTTTCAAGAAATTACTTTTATCAATTTTTTAAAGTTTCTTAACTTCTTGAGTGTTTCTTTATTTTTTCTGCATTTTCAGTTCAATGTTAGTCTCAAATATCATTTTAAGAAATTTCCTTTTTCAAAGTTTTCTTTAATAATTTAGGATTTTTTTTCAGAAATTAAGGAAATTTGTAGTGAAAATGAACCGTAAAGTCTAATTTCAATTTCAGTTTAAAACTCAAACTCCACTTTTGATCCGATCATTCTGAAAAAAAGAAATCCTTCTAGACATTTCCCCCAGTTAAAAATCCTTATTTTAGGCCCTGCTTAAAGGTCCCGCGTTATCCCGAAGTTGAATCTGACGAAAAAAAAAATCCTCCACTCCTGAAATTTCTTTGTTCAAACTCAATTTTTCCTTCCACATCGTAACAGTCTATCGATCGTTGTCAAAAACCGGATTCTTCACAAATACAATAGTGTCAATTTCTTTCAGCTAACCTAAATTCAAATTTAAATGAAATTTCATACAAATTTTTCGAACCTTGAGGTAAGTTGGGTTAAAATGACAAAGTATTTGATATTTCAAATCGACATTGACTATGATCTATAGCACTACCTTCTAACTTACATTCTTGGCACAAATAATAAAAAAAACTGCCTGTGAATCTGAAAATCACTTCCCTTACATGCTCACAAAGAATAACCAACAAAGAACGGTTATTCAAAGGAAAAATTATTTTTGATTGCAATTGAACGAAAAAAAAAATCTTTATTTTTCGCTAATGGTTCCAAGTGGTTTTTAATTGAAAGCAGAATTTTATCGGTATTTTCGCTGTAAACGTTTATTCGTTAGAATTCGACGCGGTCAAATGATTTAACGAAAAAGAAAAACATTCCGTATTTTTGTTCATTGTATGTACATACCATGTTCTCCTTTCGCTCAAATAATTGGTTTGTGAGGTTCATATATAAATGATTACATGATCGACTGCTTCCTATACTAAACATAAACGAACGAAACAAAGTAAATGCATATCCTGCATTTCCTGTGTGTCGTGTATGTGTGCGCTAACACGAAATTTATGGCTATGTATCTTTTCCAGTGACATATCAATGTTTATCGTATTTATGTTTATGTTCATGTTTATGAATTTATTATTGTCCAATGTCATAAATAAATCAGGCAATTTTCTCATGCTATTCAAAATATTTTGCACATTTTAATATTGAAGGCAAAGTGGGGGGATTTTCATTATCATGGGAATTTTAATGCAAATGCAAAAATTAAATCCATGTAGAAGTAGAGCGGTAGAAACGAGTAATGGCATTTATAATTACGTAGATAGTTACCGTTTTCATAGTTTTAGCAATTTCTGGAAAGAATTTCCACTGAGCCACAAAAGACAATATAGTTGAAAGTTGAAACAAATCATCGTCGAAGCAAAATCTCGATGAAAACATTTTTGTCGGTTGGAAAATCCTTTTTTGCTATTATTTCATTCATTATTTAACGAGCTATTTAATATTTAAACTTAGAATTTTACACATCAGTTTGCTCCATTAAATGCTCAACGAATGTTTTGTTTTCGTGAAATTCGAAGCATTTCAAATTGTTACAATCAGAATTTTCATACCGAATTCACTTGCAATTCTCCCGACGTGCCCGGCGTCTCTACGTTCGGCTACTTCTACTTACGATTGAAAAATCAGAGCTCGTTCGTGCCGAAATAGCTTCTTTATTTAGAATTTTGTAGTCGAGACAGCCTCTAAATACATTTGATTTTCTGATTTTAATTTTCAAATTGTCCTCTAATTGGAATGTCTCTCAACGCACTGTACGTCTCCAACCAGTGCAACAACTTCTATCTCCAGTTTTGCATCCAGTGCAAGTTTTGCTACTTGTACCATAGAACGGGCTGGTGGGTGGTTCTTGAAAACTGAAATAGCGGAAAAATGTCTGATTATCATCGTTGCTAACACTGGGAGAAAATAAAATAAGTTGTAGTGGAAATATGCCGCTCAAATTGCATGTGAAACCCGGGTGAAAATAGAATCATCAAATTGACGAAACGAACAATCTCGCAGCTCAAATTCCATTGTATTTTGAGTGAAGTTCGTATTTTCGACACTTCAGAAGGTTTCTTCTTCACTGTGAATATAGGCAAAACTTCTCGACGCCTGACCTCTACTTCACCAGCAACAAAGAAAACATTTTGAATTACATACCTTTGGCATACTCCTCGTTGATAATTGCGGAGTCCTTCAAATCCGTTATAAATATTGTCGCCTTAACGACATTGTCCACACTGGAACCAGCTGCTTCCAAACAGAAAACCATATTTTCAAGAGCTCTACGCATTTCTGGACCAGCACCGCCTGGGACCAATTTTATGTTGTTGTCGATACCAAGACTTCCCGATACGTAGACCGTACGGTCGGCTACAACTGCTTGGCTAGTGATCAAATCGATTTTTTTTGTTTCTGTTAAAAAAAACGGAAACAAAAATGTTTACCTCATAAATGGCGGAAGCTTTACAGCCCTTTCGCAAATCACAACAGTTTTATTCAATGAACTCATTTTTCAATAAATGCGTAGAGTATCAATTTTCAAAAGCGGCTTTTCAGTCGAAGAGATTTTTTTGAACTAATCAGAGAGTAAATGTAGTAGATTGCTACGATTCCAGTGTTTGATTCAATTTTACGTGGATTACTTCGTCTGCTAATGCTTTTCCGAGCCAATCAATATGCAACACAATAGTACATTGAATGACAAGGGGCGAAAGTAAAAAAATTCAACCGTGTGCGAGAGTTGGAGCCCGCGCCGAAGGCAAGGGCTCTAATCGCACAGGTTGAATTTTTTTACTTTTGCCCCGAGTCGTTCATACTATTTTTTTTGATACCAACATTGAAAATTGATACGTATCGCAAACATCGCAACAAAATGTTGAAATGAAAAGGCATTTAGCCAGAAAATGCGGGGGTCCAGGGGGCGGCAGCCCCCTGGTATATGAAAAATTTAATAATTTAGCCATCACAACAATAACACACACAAAAATTAAGATATAACTAACAAATCATTCAGTAACAAAAAGTATCAACTTTGTATGCTAATTTCAATAAGAACACTGGCGCACAGTGTTTTACAATTTTGATCAAAGTATTCTGCATAATATGAGCGGATTTTGTTGACAACTCGACTCATTTCTCTCATTTTCTGTGACGTCAGTCACTTTCGCTGTTCGTTCAGTTGCGTTCGCTCTTCGTTAAGTACTTTCTCCCCGTGGGATGCATTTTTTTACTTTCGCCCCTCATATGCGGGGCGAAAGTATCATTTTTCAATGTTGGTATCAAAAAAAAACAAATGTTGAAACTTATCATTCAATCAATAGATCTGTAATACACCCCGAGTGAAATATTTATTCTTTTTAGGCAATTTTCGAGACCGCACAGCGAGTGTGATTTCTTGCCTGACGTTCCGGTTTGATAATTTTAAAATATATTTTTCGCAAAACGCGAAAAAAGCCATCATCTGGAACTTTTAACGCACTGGTATCAAATTTATTTTTTCTGACCAGCTCTACCACTGCGTAGCGCAATGTCTCAAGAGCATTTGTCAACCATCAAACATTTTTCTCAACTCAATGACGAAAACTACAACTTTCATTACCGTCATTGAGAACGCCCAGAAAATGAAAATTCAGACAATACTCCCTCCGGGTATAGGTAAAATTTCTCGGAGAGGTGTAATATACTTCACTGACGTATATGATACATGATCACTGTTTTCTATACGTGAGACATATTGAAAACGTAGTGACGGTTGACGTATGTTAAACGTATACAGTGGATGTTTGTCCTTAACAATGAATTTGCATCATATTGATATTTCGTAACACGAAGAAGATAAACGACAAAAAAAAAAATTATTTTTGTAAATTAGAAAAATTCTCGACAAAATCCTTTCAATTTTTATGAAGTACCTAGTTTCATTTCGTAATCATCTCAGAAAGTTGTTTAAGTTGAAATTATATATAATTGATCCAAGTCCACAATTATCTTGCCACCAAGTCGTAACTAATATTCATTCATTCTTTATGAACTTAAATTCAATTATGTTAAAAAAAACGTCATAACATTGTTTATGTGCGTTGCGTTATAACGTGCTCTGGGTAACTTATACGCCACACATGTTTATGACTTTCAAAGTACGCTTCAACAATAAGAAATGTCAACCAACACTACTGTACTGTAACATTAGAAAGATCGTTGGCCAGAGAAAGATCCAGGGGTCCCGGGTTCCGAAGAAGTCAATTTTTAATTTGAAATATTTGTTACCAATAACTTCTAAAATGTATAATAACTACTGTGAACTTTTAATATGGTGTATGTTGTAAAGTGAATTCAATAAAATTCATATTTTTAATACGTCTCGCACGTATTATATTCAAGCCAGCTGTAATTACCTTACCACACTTTTTAACAGGAGGCACGAATGATATACGCATAGCACGTAGGAAATTTCGCTTAGTGAAGAACGCTGAGGTGTCGAGGCTTCAGGCCGAGCGTGACAATACACATCGAGTGTCTAAAAATTAGTTTCAAGCAAGCATTCTACGAACTTTACACATGCTTTTGAATTCTACCAATCACAGCAATTTATTGTATTTGTGCCACCGAGAATTGAAATACGACTCTTTTCAGCACTCATTTTAGTGTTGTAAAGTGACTAATTTCAGCTCCCGTTTGATGTGATATTACAACACTCAAAGCAGTGTTGATATGGAATTTGTATGAGTTGTTAGAGCATTCGTTTGAGAAAATTTAAAGCAATGTGATCGATCAAATTTGAAGAGTGAGTGTTTACAATGAAAATTATGATTTTTTGGGCATTTGTCTATTTCAATTCTCGGTTGGCACAAAGCATGATGTGTTACACGTATTGTAATGAGATTTTTTCAGCACACGACCCAATTTTCCTTACTCGCTCCGCTCGTAAGGAAAACTTGGGTCTAGTGCTGAAAAAATCAACATTACAATACTTGTAACACAACATACTATTTACGAATCAAGAAATTTGGATGTTGGATGAATGAAGAATTGTGTTTTGAAGTTTGCTTGGGTCATCGTAGCAAATCCACATACGATCCGTTTACATGTTTTACTTACGAATCAGGATACATAGGAACTTCACAAATCATCATGGTTTACCCCTATAGAGTGTTTACTTCGTTACTAACACAAGTATGTTGAATATTGTGTCCCACAGATCAACTGCACTAACTAATAGTGTACCACAGCTAAAACTGTGCTTGATGTCCGAGGTAAAACGCTCTACACAAATATTTGTCGCCACCACGGATCCGTAGTTAACAGTAAGGTCGAAAAAAAAAATTGTAAAACATGTTGTATCAATGCAATTTCGAAAGCAATATCATTTACTCAATAAAAGGCACAATTCTTTCATTATACGCAGTGTAAGATACAAACGCGTATATGTTCGCTATTTTGTCATTTTGGTAATGGTAACAGTAGATAAATGTTTTTATTCGTTTTTAAAATTGTCATTTTTTTCTATTTTCCATCAAAAAACAAATGAAACAAATCGAAACAGTTTCCATAAACACGAACAAATAGATTTTCCGTTTTATGAATTTTAACTCTGTACATTGTTGATGGTATAAAAGTAACGACAGGATACTAATGAATTTTTTTCGATGGTATAGAACTATATACCCAGCCCATATTCATATCTATACCCACTTCCGGATGGGATCGATTTTAATTGAACATGTCCGAAACCAAACCGCTGGTGTATGTTGCCAGGAAATCAACAGCAAAAAACTTCTAATTTTCCACGTTGCATATATTTTGTCTACCGGTAAAGTTAATGCAAATGACATTATGCAACCAGAACCACTGTTTGACAGACTTTTTTTTATTACTTTCTTTGCTGATCAAAAGGCACGGTTTTCAGTTTTTATTTGATCTAGTGAACGGAGATCATTGTTCATTTTCAACTTATTTTGTTGATATGAAGATTTATCGGTTATCGGTCACCGAAAGACTTTAACAATTTCAACTAATGAATTTATACAGAAAGTAGAACTAGAAATTGAAATGAAAACCTCCTTTGCCTTAACGTCACCGAGCAGAATTCGAACCCAAGATTGTCAGACCATGTTTTGACTATGAGTCGATAGTTCTGATAATTCGTCTAGCGGGACCATGCAAAAGTGACTTACATAGGTTTCTTCGATCATACGGTAAAAACGAATTTTGACAACCGACCGTCATCCACAGAAGCAAACATAACCGCAATTTAAACAAATTTGTTCGTTAAAACTTCAAAGTGAGGTTGTGTGCTTCTCTGTGGATGACAACTGACACTTTGAACGACCTTGAAAGAAACCTATTATTTCAATTTCAACATTTACATTGCCATGAATTACGCCTACAAGTATACCTCAAATTCTTCATGACCATTGCAGTGTTCTACTCGTATTTGAACAGGCACATATCACGGGTGAGACACTATTCACGCTATTCACATATATTTTATGTCGAAGTGTCTGGGGGTGGCACATACGAAGGCTGTACATTGTACAACCAATACTCTCTCTAGCAAACAAACTCTCAGATCTCTGTGTCAAATTCACACATTATTTCTTTGTATTCTACAAACACTATTCTACATTTTGACAGGCTACGCTGTAATGTACATGTTCCAACGTTCCAAAGACTACTTGATTCTTTCACCACCCTAATAAGTAGTTTGGTAGCTAAAGAGGGTATTGGTACCACTCGTTCTCCATCAGTGGTATATGGTAATTTTGTTGGCTTCACTTATGTTTACCCATTGCAGGAAACTTTAGAGTTGCTTTCATGTTCAACCGTAACAATGTAGGAAGCAAAGAAAATCAGAAACATGTTTGCATACTGTTTTGCACACGAAAACATTGCACTTTCGTTAGACACTGTTCTTCGTGGTTTCTGTGATTTCTCTCAATTGTCATTTGTCTTAGCGCATAAAATTAGAGAAATCAGAGGAACGGAGAGGAACAGCAGTTACCAGTTTACAGATTCCGTCACGTTTAGTCTACCCCTCCACACACTTTGCCACACGCACACTATTTTCGACACTACCAATATGTACATTAGTGAGGTAATTGTTGCGGCCGACGGTCATACTTCGACCTTTTACGCCACGGCAATGTTATGATACATTGCATGCTACGAAAGTAATTCATTACATGAGGCAACAAATGTGATTAGTGATTAAAGTTAACTCCCCAGTGTGTTTTTGACAGTAACGGTAACTGCCTTTTGGACAAATGTATGGATTCGTTTTGTATGATTAGACTGAATTTCTATTGGGCTTTGGCTTATTTGGTCTTAAAACGGAATAAAATCAAAAATAAAAATATCGAATTAGTATGAGGCGTACACTTTTATCAGACTAAATTCGCCCTTTAAAGCTTGCGTGAATGACCCCTAACCTCAAAAATTCAGAAAAAAAATTTACCGCTGTGACCTTTGGGGAAACAAAATGACGTATGTTCATTTTTGTATGAAAAATGTTCACCAAAGTGATAACTGATAAACTTTTGAAAAAGAAAAAAAACGAAAAATAAGTGGAAATGGGAAAACTAAGACGGAAACTTCTGTGTAACATCTGAATTATTACGACATGTGAATAGTTTTGAAACCTGAACGTAGCGACTGCAAACTGTGTGTATTCCACAGTGTGTATAGCCTTAAAAGAATTTCAGATCCAGCTCATTGACATAATGTTTTCCCCTGGTTTCATTTAAAACTAAAGCCATTTATTTCGTGGAAACTTTTACGGTGAAAAAAGAAATTGTTGTATACTAAGCATGCCAAATTGTCGCAATTCTAACTGCAGATTGGGTAAACGAAATGTACTTAATGCTGTTAACCATTTTAAATTCTCTAAATTGACGCTCTCTACTCTACTTACATCCAATCACATAAACCCGTTTAATTATGCCGGCCGTGTTATGTAGTGACCGTTTCTTGTTATGCTTACAAATATTGCGGATAGGGTTTAGTGTCGTGTTAGTGGCATGCAAAGTGTTATAAAGTTTAGTTTCAACCATTGCACTGAATTGCACGAATATGTTACACATACAGTTAATTACGATACACATTCGTGGGATATTAGTCAATCTGTAGTTTTCGGGTTAGCGTTGTACCGATGTACACTGATAATTCGAATTCAACATTGTGGAAAAATTAATTGTGAATGATGCTGCAAACAAATATAATTCAAACGTTTTCCACATTTTCCATGTGGTACATTATTCAGAGAGGGACTTTGCAGTTCTGAAAAATATTTAATCTCTATTTGCAGTGAATAAGGCTCCGTAAGAGTAATTAAATGAGATAGAAAATACTTTTAATAACTGGAGAGCCACAGTATATAACGTTAACGCTAGTGGAGTATTAGCTTTATATGCGGTTTTGTAATTTTGAATACTTTGCTTAATAATCTCATGCAGGAAACGTTTTTCCACTCTTAATTGTATGCTTAGAATTTAATGAAATAGTTGTATTTATGCACCACGTTCGTATGGACGTATTACAGATTTGAGATTGTCGATGCGACGCGAAGCTTACAAGACATACTATACTGATCTTGCATCAACTGACATTTTTAAAAACTGCACAACCAATACACGGTCCTTGTATCTATATATCTGCTGACTCATGGAGCACGTAATGGTAGACTGCATTGGATGCTGTGAAAGTAATTAATTCATTAATTAGGAAATAGAGTTTTGTGATAATCACAAGTGTCTTTTTGGGCAACTTTCTTCATAAATAACGTAACGCTTTTTCAGTGCTGTCATCAAATATAAATCCTAAACAACACGAGAAATGCTATTAACGTTAAGTTAAAACGGTGCTGTATCCCCCAATTTAGGGGGAAATATTGGGGGGAAGAAAATAGATTTAACTTTTACTTAAGTTGACACCACTGAAAAAGCGTTACATAATTTATGAATGATCCCTAACACAAACTCGAAAAGACAGTCGAAACTTGTGAGTTTGCGAGTATCACAACATTGGTTTGCGAAATAATGAACAACGTAGCATCATCCAATGTGATATAGTTTATTGTCTGCCCAAAATACGAAAATGAACCGCAAATATTCTTCACGTAAAGGATCACTTTTGCAGGAGACAAACTGTTATCTAATGGTCGACTTTCGCAGGACGGGTGATAAAATCTGCGTAATAAATTTGTGCTTTGAAAGTTCATTTAATTTATTTCTGATTTTGTTGTATTTACCAGAATCATAAATTAAATACTGAATTGGATCACTGAACAGAATATTATAGTCCCGTATTATGGAACTGGTTTGCATTATACTTTAATTTGTTTATGTTATACTAAGTAAAATGGTTTTAAGACAGCTCCCACCTTAGACAACCTGTCGAATTTCACTTTTCTCCACCTATATGATCTCGTTGAACAAAATTTACTCTCAAATGGCTGCTTAAGTTGCCGAAAAAGTAATAATTTTTTAAGGGTGGTAATAAACTGATCGTCTGTAAATGCAGTTTGATCGACCAAAAATAATATTTGATCGACTGAAAATTATCGAATTACCGACTGAACGTGATCGACTAAAAATTCTGAAATACCGACCATAAAGTGTAATTTGATCGACGCCACTGATAACTACTGCTAAATCACTTTTACCGGCAGTAATGTACCTGCTAAAAAATTAATTTACCGTCTAATATATCAAATTTACAGATAAAGAGCCTAATAATAAAATCTAAAATTTTGAATTCTCGGTCGATAATTATTATTTGAGTAGGTAAATTAGTTTGTTGGTCGGTACTTTATTATATTGGTCGGTCATATGCAGCCGTTGCTTTAAAATTTTGGACAAGCAATTGCATCCTGTTCTACAGACTTTCTGGTCGGTAGTTTATAATTTCAGTCGTTCAAAAAAATCTGTAAATTAATTGAATCCTATGAACCTATGACTTCCTATGGCATTTCGTACAAGGAAAATTTCACTTTCCGTGAAGTATCGTCAAAGAAAATCGCAATTTTTTTTTTTCAGTAACCAAATTCTTTGTCGAAAAGGATCTCATGAGTTGAAGAAACACTTTTTGTGTTACATTTCGTAAAAGGAAGATGACTCTATGACTTCCTACCGCATTTCGTACAAGGAAAATTTCACTTTTTACAAGGAAAATATTTTTTGGCGATTTAGATGTTGGCGCTTCGCCATGGGGCCATGAGCCGAATCACTCGACGATCGGTCTAGCTTATTACTAATATCGACCATTAAAGGAACGTAGATGCTATTGGCAGGCCATTTCGCCTGCCAATAGCCTCTGTAAAAAGGAAAATGCTGTTGACAGGCGTCTGCCAATAGCATTATGTAAAAGGGAAAAACTGTTCGCAGGCGCCTGCCAATAGTCACTAAGTTAAAGGAAACAAACGATCAAAATGATAAAAAAACGACCGAAAAATCAGAATGACCGTCAAAATGGCGTCAATTTGTTCACTTTGTTTGTTTGAAAATAGGACGTTGCATATCGAATGGAGGCTTCAAAGTACGTTATTTAACTCAAAAAAGCAAAATAAATAATTACATGAAAAGTGAATTTCGTCAGGTATTCTGATTTGGGATTTCTAATGAGGACCTGGATTTTTTATTTCAGAATTCTAGTCCTTCATTGGTTAAACAAATTTTGTGTGGAGTCATTTGAAATCCACAACTAGTCTCAAATCAGTAAATCTGATGAAATTCACATTTCTTCTCGTGTATGTATAAATAATAGCAATGTAAAAAGACACATAATCGTATGATTTTATTTTGGAACAAATTATAGAATGTTCCCACTAATATTTTTAAAATCGACCACGTAATTCCATTATACCGATAAATAAATGGAAAGTACCGACCGTAATGACCGAAAAATTATTCAAACATACCGACTCAAATATATCTAATACTGACCATTAAATGGAGCAACCGATCTAAATGGTAAAAGAAAGACAAAAAAAGCGAAATGACCGACTGGAATCCACCGACCGAAATAATAAAGTACCGACCACAAGTGATCGACCATTTATTTCGATTACCGACTGTTAATTCGTGTTGACCGACTGTTAATTCGTGTTGACCGACTGTTAATTCGTGTTGACCGACTGTTAATTCGTGTTGACCGATTGTTAATTCGTGTTTACCGACTGTTAAGGAAGCATATGATCGGCCAACAATACGAAAGTACCGTCTAAAATTAATTTTCGTAAGTAATTATGGTCGATCCATTAGAGTTAATAGTATATCAAAATTAATACTAGCCGGTACTTAGGATTTTTGATCGGTATTTCACAAATTCGGTCGGTATTTCACAATTTCGGTCGGTAATTTTGAATTTTCAGTCGATCACTTTTTCGTCGGTAAAATTGATTTCTTGTTCGGTAAAATTACGAAAACTTCTTGTAATTCGTAATTTCAGTCGATCAAATATTATATTGGTCGGTATTTATGATTTTTTATTTGATCACTTTATAATATCTCATTTTTTAAAACTAAAAGTTGTTAAGTAAATTAACGTAATAGTAGACAATACGCGCACAACAGTCCAATTGATGGCCAAGGTGCAGGAAATTCTTTGGTCCCCCAATATTTACGCCCACTGGTAGAGCCAAATTGTGCAAGAGAGTAAACTTTTCGATTTTTTGAAGTGTTTATTGAAGTATTTATCGAAGTGTTACCTACGTAAAAATTGTATCAAGTAAATGCTTTCCACCAAAATGTCTTATCAATGTGTAATTGAGAGCGTATTTGATTAGATTGACATTCAGATTCTTGTTTGTTTGCACGCCTTATCCATAATGCTGACAGGCTAACTATTTTAACATTTCGTTTTCTTTTCGTTACAGAAATACTGCAAAGAACTACGTGTGAAAATGAACCAAATATCGACCCAGTAATACTGATAAAGATCTTAATCTGTATTGGTAATTACGTAAGTCCCCACTACGCTATTCAATTTTTAAATTTTAAGTAACCCAATAATATTTGCTATGACAATTTTACTTTTAATACCAATTTATAAACAAAAAAAGAGAATTCAACGTCTGAAGTCTGAATTTAAACACAATAATCTTAAAACAGTCACTCAATCTACGAATCTGGATTTTATTTCTATAGGATACATAGCGGTTCTTGCAAATGTTTCACTCGGACACAAAGAAAATTCATTTTTTTACGATTGCCAACAAAATGTGAAACCATTGAGATATTTTAGAGTGTCTTTGAATGCTACTTCTTTCACAAGATCCATTAGTTTTGTTTTGTTTAGTTGAAACTCGGTCCATTCATGTTGTTTTTGAACAGGTGCAATGTATCAAAAAAGTGGTTTTTGGTTGTAACGTACTATGGACCATTTGCACGACAACAGTTTTTCATTTTCCACATTTTTCCACATACACTAAGCCTCACCACTTTATAATTTCGCAATACTTTGTTTCACACGGTGAACTTAATAAAATTGATCTCGACACAAATCATGTCCCTTGCTTCCCAGTGCAAAACTTGTTAATTTTGTAAACCTACTGGAACGAGAAAAAACACTAATCAAATTCACCCAGTATTTACTCGACTCGTAATGGTGACAAGGTTTTACCCGAAAGGCCGTTTGTTTGTTTTCATGCAGCGCGGAGCGGTAAAAATATTTTGATTGTCGCTTTAGAGATCGCCCAATTGACCGTCAGGTTGTCTCGTCACGAGGGGTTATCACTGCCTAAAATTGTGTACCACAAATACTGTTACTGTCTACCATGGACTATTTTTGGAAAAGTATTTTCCCCCATTTTCCTGTTGTTTTTTTTTTTCAAAATTTTCCCAATTTTTTGGAAATCTTGGAAGAAAATATGGAAAAATTGAAGAAAATATGTGAAAACGTTTTCCCAAAGATTCAATGAGAATATTTTCCTAAATTGTCCCATAGTCATGAATCAAATGATATTAAATGGTTGAACGAATAATAAACACGCCAAAGCGATATTGTCCACCCACGATTTTATTTTAATAAAAACTCAACCTCATGAACTTTATTCTTCGTCGATACAAACAAATTGGATGATGACATTTGCTTTCATTCGAACGAAATAACCGATATTACCCGGAATCAAACCAACAGCTTTGGATTGTGACAAGGCTTTGCAATCTGAACGAAACGATTTAATGAAACTGAATCCATTTTTGTGGCTGAAGTGACTATCCAAATTAGTTTTAATTTTTTTTTTTTCACGATTTTTCTCGCCCAATAAATAATAAACATAATTTCAGTCAAAAAGCATAAAACCTTCAAAAGAGTGAATGAATTTCATTCAAATTAATTTTAAAACATAAATCATCCGAAACTATATAACACGAAATGCAAGTGAAACATAAAAGAGAAATATAAAATAAATTGAAATTATTGTAGTAAATTCAAAAAAATGGAAATTCAAAAAAATAAATAAAAATTGTGAAATTGTAGCACCGATATCTATTATCATATTGTCCCAAAAAAAAGCATCTACTTGAATGGAAAAGAGAAACATTTTTTTTTGTTAATAATTTATGGCAATATGTTATGAACTGTGCCAAAATCACATATGTTTCAATGGAGATAATATTAATATTAAATGTATTGGAATATTTTCTCGTCAATAAAATAAAAACGAATTGTAAATAAATTATTTATTAAAGAGGGAAAGAGAGAAAATATAAAAAAAATATGAATTGAGCATGAACGTTATAATACACACAATGATAATAACGTGCATTTATGAAACGTTGAATTATGTACATAAAATGAAATTAAATTTCACATTAAAATTAGCGGCATACCTACGTTGATTAATTTAGTGTTCACAATAAAATTGATTGTTCAATAATTAATCAATCTAACTTAAAAAGAGAAGAAATTTTATGTAGTGTTATTCGAAACCAATTTTAAAAAGCGATCATCAAAGTTCGGTTCAATCTGATACAGTTAATGTCAACCGAATTTGTGCCAGAGCTTGTTTCAGCTTCTTAAGCAGACTCTGTCGTGTAATCACACTCATTCTGCATGCTTAAATACGGTTTTATTCCTCTACCATGCGCGTACGTATGATACCCGTATAAAGACGTCTATGGGACATTCCACGTAATTATTCAATATTTTCTATAAAAATTTGTGAAGATACTTGGATGGTAATGTCTAAAGTAACCAGCCTCAATACAAACAACACGAGTATAGCGGAGAAAACATAAAAATGGCACACACTTTCATATTTCGAGATTATGTCATAGAGTCAGTCCTGTCCTGCATTTTCACAAATGATTCGAGCCGAAGGCGAGGAATATATCCCAAATTTATATTGTTGAAACAAAAAATTTACCAGCGAAACAGTACGGAGTTTTGATGCCTTGCATTCAGAAAATAATAAAAACCCTCTTAAAATTGTGGCATGACGTTCCATCTAAATCAAGTCTATTTAAGACTTTTAATGATTTTGGTAAAATGATAATTTTTTCCATTAATTCCATAAATCTCCGAATAAACCCCCCGGTATAAACCCCACTAATTTGTGTGAAGAAAAACTTTTCCACATTTTTATTCTGTTTTTGTAAATTCTATTTGACTGTAGCGAGGAAAAAAAATTGTCATGTGCCTGACCTTACGCTCGAATGTCACCAACCTCAACTTTTTTAAAAATTTTCAAGAAACGATTTTTCGACTCGACAACATGCTAAACCATATTCACTTTTCAGCTTGTAATATTCCATATAAGCAGTGTGTTGGGATGTGTGGAGTAGTTGGTCAAGAAGCTGCATCGAAATTAGACACAAATTCGATTGACATTAACTGCATCACCTTTTAATAATTAATTTTTGGTGCTAAAGTAGCAGTGAAGAAATTCAGATGACCTAGTAAGGGAATTGATGTCATAATCAAACCTCTCGACTTCAGAGTCTCAAATACATTTTCTTTTAAATAACATTTCGTTTACCATACCGTGGATATTATATGATCAATTTTCACATTTATATTCATTTTTTACATAATCTATGTAAAGTGTTAAGTGATTTTTAAAGAAAGAACGAATTATGAGTTTCAACTATTTCAATCGAAACCGATTGGCAGATAAACGTTCTTGATCGGCCCCGATGAATTTTCAATAGTTATTTTAGTTACGAATATTTGAAGATTTTCTTCGATTTCAAACATTTTCTGATGAAAAATGTCCTAGTTTTCGAAAATTTTCAAGACAAAATAGCAGTTTGTCTCGTTCTACAAAAAATTTTCGTACACTTAAAAAAATTTACTTATTTCGGCTGTGAAAAAATTCAAATATTTCATTCATTATAACAGCTGTCAGAATGTTTGGGACAAGAAATATCAGATCCTACATAAAACAAAAATGTGATAATAACTAATTTTTGATAGCTGTACATTTAAATGGCTGCATGATTATGGCACAAAATATTTACATCGTCAACAAAATATTTGTGTACTTATGACATTGGAATTTTTTAATTAGTTTGCATTCCCACATTTCAAAGTCTGAAATTGATATTTCCTGTACAAAACGTCAATCAGATTGTCAACATATTTTTCCTGTCATTTTCATTTACTGCCAGGCAGAGTAAAATAAACCAGGCAGTAGCGGTTCATTTTCGAAACGTCAAATAAGGGGAACCTAATACAATGTATGAAAATGAACTCAAACGGACACTGACATGAATTGAATTGATTTCATTCGCAAATTATAAAGCTACTAGATTATTCAGGTCTCTGTCGTGCATAAATCGATCTTCTATTTTGGTATTCTGAACCATTGGAGGAGATGCTGCCATTAGAGGAATGTGTACTGAATAGTATAAATTGTATTGAAATTGTCGAATCTCACAATTGCAAGACCGTAACAGTTTTATTTGAAGTAATTGCCATGATAAATTTCCATCCTCTGAGATACATACGTCCAGTTATAGCCCCCAATTTTCTTCTAAAAATAAAATAAAATTGTGAAGGTCTGGTGTGAAATTTCAGCGTGAATTTGCTCCAGCTGTTTTTCAGCTGATCCACACAAAACAACCAAAACCGTTTATAAGTCCTTATACGCGTTTGCATGTAGCAATTTCAACGTTATAAACAAGTAGAAAGTAGTTTTGATTGTAGTGTGGATCAGTTGAAAAACAGCTGAAGCAAATTCAACTGCCTCAGACTGTAGATTTAAACCAATTTAGACCAATTTAAAAATTTAATTTTTCCAAAGTTCAAAATTAAGGTCAAATGAATTCTCTGGGTTGAACCAACTTAAAAAAAGAGATTTAAATTTTTAAGACAACAAAATATGAATTTTTGCTGTGTAAATGAAATGGCATATTTACGAAAAGCGTCAATGTACATACAATTGGTGCAAAAACATTTTCCATTTTTTGTTTAGCGATTTTATTTTTAATAAAGAAAATTATATTTTGAACAAAAGATTGTTCTTCGGTACAACTAAATCCAAAAAAAAGAGTTTTATACGGTCCGGTGCTTATGGAAACCAATCTCACTGTTTCAGCTGATCTCATAATTGATCATTGATCGTTATGATCAGTATTATGAAACGGTCATCTATATAATGCAATTATGTTTATCAGCTAAAACAATTGGTTGAGATTGATTTTACCGAAAGCCTCCAAATGCATTTTTCAACAATTAAATCATATCTCATTACAGGCGCTCTCATCATATCAACGCAAGAATTTAATAAAAAATATATTTACTAACAACTAACCATATCATTTTGATTACTATGACAAATGGTGAATTGGAACTTAGCAGCAGAAAAAAACGAAAAAATTTTAAAAACAAAAAATTAACAAAAACAGTAATGTGTAAAAAATAGTGTGAAACGTTACAATAATCATAAATTAGATGTAGTACTAATAGAGTACACAATCCCCATAAAACTTAGCACATGAGCATCATTATATATATATTTATGGAAAAAAATGATAGAAATTCAAAAACAAAAATGAGAAAATAATAAAATAATAAAATTTATTGCACGCTTTAATGTCAAAACAAACCCAGCTTTGATCCAATTTGTCATCTGTTATGTATTTAAATTAAAATTACATGAAACGAGTGAAAAGGTCAACATAATAACAAACAAAAAAATAATAAAATTACTGTACCGATGTATCAATGTTTCTTTGTCATAAATGTTTAATTAAAATTCGATAATTGGTTTTTATTTAACATTACAATTGATTCACGCGCCGCAACAATGTCAACGTTTTTATTGTTTGCGGCAAATTGCAACACCTGGCTTACAAGTGGTTATAAAATGTGTGGGAAAATTGTAAGTCATAATTCGACCACTATTTCGACCTGAGAGATAATCATAAGCACGCCTTTCGGCGTTTTGCATTAGTAAGCAGTTTAAATTTGTTCATCGAGGAAAGAAAAGCTGGAAATTGCTATGCTCTGACCAAGTTATCCAAGAAAATGTAATTTTCCACTTTTTTAAGAAGACCAACTCAGGTTTTATTCTGAATATGCAGCACACTTACGGAGTGAAACTGTTGAAAAGCTGGTGAAACAACGAATGCGTGCAGATATTCGAAAGTCTTCGACTGTATAAGTTAGTATGGTTTTAATGTTAATGTGATTAATTTGATTAACATTACCGCAATGAATAAAGTAAAATCGAACAACAACGCAATTGGAAAAATAAAAGCTTTTGACAATAATCGAGCTTATTGTCCACCATCATAATGCATAAATAAATCATTATCAATGAACACATAATCTTCGCCCAAAGCACATTAATTTTTGTAATCGCATTATCTTTTACACATTTTTCAGCTCTATCACTGATAAATTTGACATATTGTTCTCTGGTTCTCTCGATTGTTTTTTCATTGAACCTAGAGCCGGGCGCCGGCGCCAGCCGCGCCGTTCGCCGCCGAAAAAAAGAGCTAAAAACGACCTCGCCGCCGCCGAAGCATTGCAATCGGCTAGCCGATTCGCGCCGCCGCCGGTGTCATCAAACTCACTACGCCGCCGCCGCCGCCGGTTTGTTTTTTCATCATTTTTCGGCGCAATCAAAGTAGCTCTGAGTTCTGATACAAAATTAGTTGGAATTTGGAATAGAATTCATTTTAGTTTATTTCTGTCAATTTTATTATATTTCATAGTTAATACTGAGTACAAACAAACGATCGACAACAAAGAAACTTGCTCAATTGATGTAGTTATTTTCAATGTTAGCAAAAAGCGTCTTCTTAACTAATTCATAATTGTCGTGGATAAATCATGTTTTCTCGACGACGTATGGTGATAGGCTACTGCGCTTTGCGCTTATGAGAATCCCCGCGTACGAGAATGCTCGTTCACTCGACGTACTTGTCAATGGTATACACAGATATTTCTTAACTAATTCGCCTAACAGAGGCAGGCTGCTTTTGTTGTCCTTCCAAAATGACAAAATATTAAAGTCGTCTATTTTGTCATCCGGTATGACCGTTAAGAAATACTTGTGTATTTCTTCATCCACTTTCGGGTCCTCGTTTGTTGGAGTAGGATTTGATTTTTGTGAGTGTTTTTTTATGAGAGTTGACAAAATTGATGGTTGTTTTTTCTTTGCTTTAGCTTTGGAATTCTTCCGTGAGTTTAACGCAGTCGTGGATGATTTTGGTTGACCGGCAACCAAGGACGACGGTTCAGACTGTTTGGAAATGCTTGGTTACATTTCTCTTCTCCAACTCTGACTGGAGTCTTGGAAGGTGTTGCAGTCTCGGATCGAGTAGGGCTCCAATCAAAATTTCGTCTGTAATCGGGAATCTGAAATCCAGTCGGCTTAACATTTTCTCTTTCAGCTCGGTGATGATGAAATGGTCGTCGTCGCTTGGTGTCAACAGTCAACACTGATTCGATTTCCATACGGAAAATTAATGCGCTCGACAGAGTGGGTTTCTTTTCGTAAGAGAAGGACTCAACGGCTTCTTTGAATACTTTAAGGAAACGAATAAGATTCATTACCAAGTCCCATTCTTCGGTGTTAATTGTTATCGGTTTTTTCAGAGTAGGTATAACTCTATTGACCGCAGCGCGCTGTGTGCCGAGGCTTTCGCACATGATTAGGATGCTATGCCAACGGGTTTCCGAATGACTTTTAACACTGATGTATCTTCCCTTCTCGATAGTCCGAACGGGATCAGATTCATCATTTAACAGCGATACCAATGCCAAAGGTAATCGCTCTTCTGCGGAAAAGCCTTCATCGTCGTCAGTGCCCTCGAACAAATCATTGAGAAGTGCTTCATCGAGCTCGTCGATTCTCGTCAAAATTTCATTCTGGACTTTTTTGCTCCGCGTTGCAAAATGTACTGATAACTGCAAATAATTTCTGATAAGAGCATAAGAGGGGATAAATTCGACAGTTCTGTCATAGTCCACTGTACTAAAATGTTGACAATGTTGATGGTCAAGGGTGGTGCTGTGGTATTTAATTTGTCGATTTATTTTATAATTATTTTTTTGGTCGAGCACTTGCAATTTTTTTTAAATAATTTTACAGATGATGATGATATCAACCGTTACAACACATGAACACAACTAACCAAATATGTCGTTTCCTATTCCTCATAAAGAACGGTTAACGATTTTTTAACGATTTTTTAATACAAAGAATTTTAAAACGGGCGCCGTTCCTGCGCCGAATGCGCCGCCGCCGCCGATAAATTTTTTGACGTACGCCGCCGCCGAATTTCGGGAAATCGGCTGAGCCGATTTCAGCCGCCGCCGAAAATTTAAAAATGACGTGCAGCCGCCGCCACAAAATATTGACCGGCGCCCGGCTCTAAATTGAACCCAATGCAATCTACAAAGTGTAACGCAATTTTGTTGTGAAAAATGTTACCGCATTTGTAGGTTTATATATGCTTTCTACTGCGGGACGAAAGTTGAAAAATGTAAGCCCTCGGGCCGAAAGTGACAGATATGTAAGACCACGCGGCGAAAACTTCGCTTTCGCCCCTTTTGGCAAAACTATTTCATGTGTCGGGGCCGAAAATGAGGAAGTTTTGAGATTTTTCTCAAAACTCGTTAATTTTTGTGCCTTCGGCGCGGGCTCCAACTCTCGCACACGGTTGATTTTTTTTACTTTCGCCCCTTGTCATTCAATGTACTATTTAAGCCTTGATTTCCACTATCTCCGCCTTTCTTTTATTATTCCTTTATTATCATCCCTTGACTGACGTGTGGTTCGAACGATGATACATTCAAAGATAAATACATTTAGGTCGATAGATCAATCCTCTTAAAGAGATTTGTCAAAGAAAAAAAAATTAATTCCGTTAATTCGGCTAATTAAGTGACTAGAAGGTTACGTAAAAAACAAATATCACAAAAAATAAACATCACAAAGGCAGGGCAGCACTAAATTTCGAATCATTGAAGGAAAACATAAGGCGATATCACATTGTATTTTCGACCACTGACTTTCATGACGTCAAACTTGACTCTGTTTCTGAAAGACAATATGGTCGTCAGGTGTCGAAGGCCACCACCGAACCTGTTATATTCCATCATTGTCGGAGAAATGCAGTTGATTCGCTTGACGGGTGCGATGTAAATGAGTCTCATGATTAAACCGGATGTCGAAGTTATTCTTTGTAAGCGAGTTGACGATTTTGTGGATGTAGATGATACGTTCGACAACTGCCAATTTCTCGGCCGGAAGTATGCTTGTTGAACCGATGGCCGATGGCGTGAACCGATGTAGACGGTATAAAGCCTTAATGCAGCGGTTCTGTATTCTCTGCAATTCCTGCAATTTCTTCTTTGATCCGGCGATATGGGCAGCATGTATGAGATGTTACTCTCGACGTAAGCAAAAGAAAGTGATTTTCGTTTATCAATCGAAATGTATTTTGCTCCGTTTGGTCTCTGTTTACTCTTTAACAATTAAGAATAGGCATGGTTTAGCTAAACGGAGGCAAAACGGCGTTAAAATTCAAATTCTGAGGCGATCTTACGGCGTGAATAACTGATAAAAGGAGGATTTCGAACAAAAAAAGCGAGATGAACACATCGAGAGATTTTCGACATTGGGCGAGATAAATCGGTACCTATACGTAGTCAGTTTAGGCTATCTTAGTTTCCTACATTTTCAGAACATACGTTTTGGTGTTTTTTACAAATTCAGGCAACTTCGATAAATCATCTTCAAGGCTGTTTGAAATGCCCTCCACATCCAGAAATGCCATCCGCGTTAAAAAAAACTCACACAAATGAATGAATGAATGAATGAATGAATGAACGAAACATTTAACAAAACTTAAATAAGGTTACTTCTGAAACTATACAGTTTCTTGAAGATGATATATGATCAAAACAGACTGCGAATACCGATTTATCTCGCCCAATGTCAAAAAAGTCGCGATGGGTCCTTCCGTCCCTCCTTCTATCAGTTATTTGTGACAGTTCATACAATTTCAATAGGTTTTGACTGATTTTTGTGTGACAGAAGGGGAAGAGGCGATGGGGTCAGAAAAATGGCGATTTTAGCATGACATACTTTGTGAATGGCTCCTTCTCAGTATTTGAAGTCATTACATGTTTGCTATCAGGCTTCTCTAACATCTATAATCACAAACTTCTCACAATAACAAGTTTCGCTTTCCCCATACAAGGATATCAAAACAAAAAGGTGAAAACCAAATGAAGCAGAATATACTGAAAAAAATTCGTCGCTCTACCTTCTGAATATAATACTTTTACCACGCTACACAAATATTTTTCTTTTATTTACTTTCATTTTACACTTGAAAATTGTGAAACGAAATCCGTACTCCCTTCTACATACAGTGGAATTACGGTTCTCGTGTTAATGGTGTACACCGAAATGATATTTATTTTCATTCAGCGTCAGCGCATTTAGTTCACCATGTGCCAAGTTACCTTTAATCTTCTTTTGTTTACGATATTTATTTTGCTCTTTTTTGCCATGGATTTACACACATAATCCGCCAAATGTAGCCGAAAAGCTGACTGAAATGTTATATTCTTCTATTATTACAGCAATTATAACGACCAGAATTACATTTCGTTTTCAACGGATTCAACGGATTTATGTTTTATATTATTCAACATTCACCAGTTCTAATTGGGTTGTCTAATTTTCTTTTCTCTTTTTTTCGCATAAATTAATAGAATTGAGGTATAAATTCGGTCGGGTCAGTTTAATGAGAATGAGTTACTTTCCCTTTACGGTGGTGTTGCAAATTGTGTACAGTATATCCATTGGTCCTTTCAATTGAACAGCATCCATGATACGTTCGGCAGAACTATATAAGCATCATGTGGTCGTGGTATGCAGAAAACGTTTTTAAAACATTGTGTTCGAAGAGGCTTTCTTGATCTGTTGTGTAAGAAAGACAAATGTTTTCGGAGTTAAAGGGAGAAGTGATTAATGCTGTCGTTGTGAAAGACAACTGAAAATGTAAGATTCTGGAAGACTACCACACAACTCAAGTGTCAGCCGTGTTCGTGTCGTAACATGTTCTTTTGAACCCTTGAGAACAAGTAGATAGTCGAAGTACGCATCAGTTGGTTTTACAGCTAATGAAGTTGTTTACACGCAGCAATAGAATCACTTCACGAAATTAGTTTTTGTCCACTTCGGCACAAAAACGTTCTTTGCTGAAAATAGCCAATAGCTACGAATCATGATGTAATTATTTATGTCACCGAGTGATAAATGCTTATTTAGAAACTAAATGTGACAATACACATCGTGTGCTTTCATCAACGAGTTGCATATATCGTTTTTCTCAAAAAGCCAACAAAAATTGAACTTTTCGCCACTGAATTTCATCCTAAAATGTGCACTTTTCACGCCTCTTCACCCATTTCGCAACTTGTTGCAGAAAACTCCACCCGTTAATATTTCGGTTGCGTAACAAATCCGAAGAGTTCAAGATTTTTTTAAATTTTTCTTGGGAAATCGCCGTATGGATAGCCACAGTCAGATGATCCTTGAACGAAGTCAACAAAAGTAAGTAATTCAAAATTTGATTCGCAAGTTGTTTGCACATTAAAACCTGGGAATATTTTATTCCCATGATTCTAGAGGATTTATTGCATAAACAAACTTCATTAGTTGCAAAACGTACAGTCGACGTCAGTGAAATTTAGACACGAATTTACTTGATCTGTTCTTCCGGTGGTCCACTTAAAAATACAAATTGAGGCCTTTCTTCAGGTAGAGTTTATTATATATAGTTACACGCACGGGCTAGTACTTCAAAAATCCTGTAAAAAACTTACAAACTCGTTCGTTCCACGAAAGTTCCTAGTCTAGAGAGTGTAATTTTTTGTGAGCCAAAATATGCCTCAACCACAGAGATATTGTTAGGGCTTGCTTATTCTTGGTTAAAAGTGCTTCTTTTGATTCCGTTGTGTGATCACATGAGTATTGATTCTGTTTATTGTGAAAAAGACAATAGGAAAGGAAAGACAAAACAGAGACAGAGGTAGCCGAGCGGTTATCAGCTAAACTAAATCCCACACAATTCCATTTCCTTTTACTGTAAAGTTTATTTGTGCCACCGAGAATTGAAATACGACTCTTTTCAGCACTCATTTTAGTGTTGTAAAGTGACTTATTTCAGCACCCGTTTTCATGGCTTATTACAACACTCAAACCAGTGTTGAAATGAAATTCGCATGAGTTATTACAGCATTCGTTTTAAAAAAATTCAAAGCAACGTGATCGATCAAATTCGAAGAGTGATTGTTTACAATGAAAATTCTGAATTTTTGTGCATTTGTCTATTTCAATTCTCGGTTGGCACAAAGCATGATGTGTTACACGTATTGTAATGAGATTTTTTCAGCACACGACCCAATTTTCCTTACTCGCTCCGCTCGTAAGGAAAACTTGGGTCTAGTGCTGAAAAAATCCACATTACAATACTTGTAACACAACATACTATTAATTTACCCTGACTGAATTGTCAACTACCCCAGACAAGAACTCCTGTTTTCTTCCTTAATTTGGTCTACTTTACCTAATTTTTGATCTAATTTACGGACTACTTCATAAAAAAATGATCAGTTTTGCTTGTAAGAGTTTACTGTAAAATGAAGAGTAGGTCAGCTTTTTGTCATTAGGTTAAGTATGTATACAACATTAGAACGAATAAGTGAGTTCCGATCATGTAGAAAACCCACTGAAAAATTATTACACACGAAGACAGAAAATGTTCCATCCTTTGAACGAACATAAATATGATTAGTACAATGGCACCCGAGCCATTGAATTGCAATATACTCTTCTTTACAGAGTTTCATTGAGGTAGTCAACACTTTGATCCGTCTATTCAGCACTATTTTCTATCGTAATTCAAATATCATTTAATACGAATAATCTCTGGGTTCAAATTAATGATTGTAAAATAAGAGCAAAAGGTAAAAGATAATTAGTTACAAGGAATTCATCAGACCATAACTTTATCTGTATGGAATCTTTTATTGATGGTAACTCTTTCTCTCTATCTCTACCATGTTCATCTAACCACTTGATGAATAAATCAAAAGAAAATGAATAATTATCTACCTGCGCAGTATTTTCTTCCGATATACCCACATATAATATATTCTCTAAAGCCAATATATGCGGCTTTATCCCAATCTATCTAAACTAATAACAAAATGAAAATTATTCATATTTTCACGAATCGTTTAAATTATTAATCCATTCAATTTGTATCCTTCTTAGCTTTTCGGGTTAAAACGTGCATATGTTCTAAATATTATTATTGGGGTTGAATGTCTTTTTCGAGAAAAGGACCGAAACCATAAACCCATTACCCGAAATTTTCATAAAATAAATGTTATGTATATATCCATCCACCGTTTGTGAATGTGTATACACTAACTTATGTGCCAGATATTTATGTGGATATGAATGTACAGACGGAACGCGTGCATATAGAGATATGTAAAATGCCCCATGTGATGGCATATATCAGAGTCAATAGAAACAATTTGTAGTCAGGATCTACAGTCTTTTTTAACGTGCATATTCCATACGCATAATAAACCCTTAAATATATTTATAAAATTGCCAATCCAAATGGAATACGTTTGTGACGAAGTAAATAATAGCTAGATTTCTAGACTAGAAGCAGGATAATTTCTATACCTTTTCACAATTTTATACTGGGGTTTTATTCCTGCATGATTCTGGATATTCTGGATATATATCCAACAGCAGTGAGGTTTCACATTTGCATATAAAATAGTAAACTTTTTTAATCCAATAAAATGCTGGAAATATTGCGTATATCTAGGTCGTTGGCTCAATGTACAGTTCCTTTTCATACCTGTACCAGTTCGTATGCACATTTCATAACCGACTTTATTTTGTAAATTTCCAGTCAATTAAAGACTTTTCTTACAAATTCATTAATTAACGTTGTTGCTCGATAAAATGGTACTTCTATGATTGCAACGAAGCAGGTCATATTTTAAAGGAATTAAATTCTTAAATTTTACAATCGATTTTCGCTGTATTTAAGGAGTCGCTTCTTCAGAATAATAGAAAGGGCAGCGCCAATAGAAAGCGCAGCGCCGTGTTTTTTTACGTTACGATTTAGCAACGGACTAAATGCAACAGTAGAACTCACCCACAGCGTGAGGCTATTAGACTAAAAACATTGAAAGGATTCTTGAAAAGACTTGAAAAGAACAAAATAACAGAGATGAAATGCCTACAAAGAGGTACTAAAAGGAGCTGAAATGCCTATCAACGCTCCTACTGTGTCCTACTTTCCTACATTGTCCTACTTTTTCGAAATTTGTCCTACTTGTCCTACGTAGGGACACTTCAGGAACTTTAATTAAGTAACAATCAAGCGGATTTTGAGCTCTAAAAGTAAATTAAAATAATTTTCGACCTAACTTCATATGATTATTGGCTTAGATTATCAGAGATAAAAGATATTCTTGCACATTTTAAATATCCAGTTATTTCGCGGCAAAAGCGTGTTTTTGTTTTGTTTTGTTTGAGCCACGCAAATGCAGAAATCTTCTGCAAAATAAAGAGTCGATACAAGGAACAACAGCCAGTCAAGGATGGTATTGATGCATATAAGGGTGTTATAAATATTCCCATAACTGATCGTCTGCTGTCACTTTGTCAAAAACTATCAGGTTTATTTAGATCTTCAAAAATTCTAAGCTGAAAAGTGGTAGAAAAAAGCAGCAGAACGAAAGAGCTGACGTAAGGACAAAAAAGCGAAGGAAGACAAGATAAGGGAAATCGATAGATCGATTGGTCAGGAATTGGCAACGTTAAGTGTGGCGGGAAAGTTGTTGATCGTCAGTAATAAATGTTTGAGCAAAGCTGTAAATTCACAGCAGAGTAAAATAGACCAGGCAGGAGCGGTTAATTTTTGAAACGTCAAATAAGGGACCTAACACACGGTATAAAAATGAACTCAAATGAACACTGACATAAATTAAAAAAATTTATTCGCATAAAAATAAGACTACTAGATTATGCAGGTCCCTAGTCAAATCAAGCATTACTGCCTGGTTTACTTTACTCTGCCCCTGCCGTGTGTAAATTCCAACGGATGCGTGAAAATAAGTGAATTAATTAAGGCACATGCAGTTCTAACAGCTGCAATCCAGCGAACAAAGACGAAAATCGTAGCATTGAAAAAACAGGAACCGTAAATAGAAAAATAGTTATTTATGCAATTGAGGTACACAGTACTTTATTAAAGGGTTGATATTTTGAAATTTAAAATAGGCCGTATGTTGTATCGTGATCATAATGAAGTACTTTGCATTCAGTCAAATATAATATTTTATGCCACATAGGCATCTAACCAGTGGCATAAATAACTATTTTGAACCTTAGTTTGAATGGCTGTTATTTTAATTAATAAACCTCAAAACAATGTCCTACATGTCCTGCGGTAGGACACGAAAATTTTAGTGGGACCGCTGCTATAAATTTGAGAAGCTAAAATTCCTATAAATGTAAGCAGCTTAAGCTGCAATGCCTACGAATAAACTCTTAAGAAATCACAGTCATAACGTTTACAAAAAATATTTATAAAAAATGAAACAGGCGAACAAGAATTTACAGGTAAAACGTCTACAAATTTAAAGGCAACATGTTTACAAATTCAAAGGAAAACGTCTAGAAATCCGAAGAATGCAAATTTAAAGGCAAAACGTTTACAAATTCAAAGGCTCGTTGGTCTAAAATCAGACAATGAAGTTTTAATATACTTGGTCTTGGACTAATAGAGCGTTATTGAGGTTCTAACATTTTACAAAAAGGATCTTCATAAACAAAGATATCTTCAAAATATAATGAAAAACGTGAGTTTCATTGTTCTTACATAATATTTATGCATCTGAAAGTCTTTCGTCATAGCACTGAACCGAGCACAGAACAGAGATTTTTTAACGGAAAATCGACTACTCTTCCCATAAATAAACATGCGACGCAGCAGCTTTATATTAACCTTACAAACTTAATTTTGACTACTGCGTTGAGGTGAACCCTCTTGAAAATTCTGTTCTCGTGCTTGGTTCAGTGCTATGGATTCATAAACAGTAGCTCAGAAAGTATTTATTTTCCAACGCACAGTAATGATAATTGTACAAAGCGAACAATAATAAATAAGAAGCGAACAAAAGCAATTTATTTTATAAATAAACAAGAATGTTAGTTAAACTTGGAACTAAATGCGGTGATGCCAAGGTATGTATATTTTTGTATCGATGTTACAGACAGGGCCTAATATTTTTGTGACAGCTCATAGGTTTAACTCGTTGAACATTTATTTAAAAAAAACTCCAGTCTATATCATACTCATACTCAAAGACATCAGGGAATAGAGTTTTCATATTTAAATAACAAGGAAAGAAACTTTTTACATAAGTTTGTTTTAGCTAATTATAGAAAAGGTTCCCTTCCCGTATCGTAAAAATTCTCCCTTTGTACAAAATCACACCACCTAAGCACGAATCGCACAGTCTCCGTTTGTGAAAAAGTTGTTGGCCTCCGTTTACGCGGAAAAATTGAACACGATTCAATTTTGTCACCGTTTAGTATACACAGTTTTCTCTCAAAAATTCATTATGATTCAGTGGCTTTTGTTTAACTGTCATGTAAACTGTGGAACCGATTCCTAACCGGATTATATTGTGATCCATACTTTATGTATGGTTTCCACTCAAAAAAAAAGTACTCCGTGAGAGAGCAAACTGTCAATTAAACAAAGCAAAAATAAAAAAAAAACAATTTTTGTCTCTCACACGGAGTTTTTTTCGGTAAGTTGAAATTAAGCATTAAGCGTGGATCGCATGCTCTTTGTTATATAATGCACACACGTGAAGAGAATATATTCTCTCTCTCTCTCTGCGCATGCACACTTTCTAAGCGGCAACCAAAAGTGACGGTCATTTTCGGTCCATGGATTATTCGGGTGAACTGAATATTGTATATTAACACTCCTAAAAACCGATGGTCACATGACGTATGTAATAGTTTTACTTACGTATCTGTTGTGGACAGTAGATGACTTCGTTCGGGCAACAACTCGCGGAAATTGCCTAAAATCTACAGTCCACAACAGATGCGTATATACAACTTTTCACGTAAGAGCCGAAGACCGGAAAAATTTTCTGAAAACCCCCGGATACTTTTACTCATCTGGATACGAGATATCAAATTACTTCACTGGTATAGTAATGTACTATTACATAGTACTGAAGTACTATTACATGCACCAAAAACCGTTCATTTCATCAAGGCAGTTTTATTTTTTCAGCGTAAAATATTGTAAGCAACTCAGACAAAAAATGAAAAGTCACTTTATCGCGTTTTTATTGACCTCAGCTGCGCCTCGGATCAACAAACTTGATGCGAAAACTCGATTTTTCAAGTTTTTCGTCCTTGTGACGTAATACAGCCAAGGACAGTCAAAAAAGTGCATTTTTATGATTTTCGTGTTTATCGATTTCAGCTGTTTTAACAATACAAATTACAATGGCTAAACAGATGAAATCGATGAAACACGTATTGAATAAAAATGCACTTTTTTGACTGTCCCACTGACAGTGTCCCAGGCTGTAGTATTTTGCTTTACTAGTGACGGAATGTGGCCATTCCATGACTAGTGAAAAGTCTTTCCCTCGCTCGTAAAGTAAAACGCCATAATCTACTATTACATGCTTTGGGCGTTGAAAGTTTTGCTTGAAACATGAAAAGTACGGTTTTCGACGCAAGTAGCATGTTAACATCTATTGTTAATTGCGTTTACTACAAAACAACTGGGAGGTTCTCGAATATCCCGAAATCTCGCCACTTTCTCGAAAATAAACATTGTACTCTATTCATTAAGTATCCACAGATATGTTGTTTTGTTGATGAATAAATAACAATTGAACAAATCGTTCAAAGCGCACAAGAGGTAATCGACAAACAATTCAAGCTTAGCGCAAAGCATGTTTGCAAATTCAATTCATTTGGCATTCGGGGTATAGAATAGTTATTTATCTACCAAGGTAGGTATGAAGGTATTTTTTCGCACTAGATGTCGATTGTCGACCCGAGGCGAAGCCGAGGTCGACAAGACGTCGTGTGCGAAAAAATACCGGCATACCTACCGTGGTAGATACAACGTTTTTCGCAATTTCGAGCCATAATCACCTTTCCAATGCAAAACATGTCCTACATTTTGTTCCAAAATTCTTGTGTATACAGAAATTCATTGGAAAGATCAAGAAGGCTGCATTATAATAAACATTGCAATGTGATGTAAAGAGACGCTTTGAATGAAATCGAGTAGTCAATGCTTAGTATATACGCTTCAACAATACGTTCGGTATAATTGTGTGACTCTATAGCCGAATGGCTATAGTCGCTGCTTTGTGCTGAAAAACCTTTTGGTGTCGGGGGTTCGATTTCTGGTCAATGCAAGATTTTTATTTATAAAAATTTAGCCTTCGTTGAAGGTAATAGGTTCTTTAGCGTGCTAAAAAAAGTTGATATCGCACTGCGTGCGAAAAAAAAGTTGATAACGCACTGCGTGCGAAAAAAAGTTCATGTTGTGCTGTGTCCGGGAATACAGTGAAATAAATACCTTCAAAACGACATTAAATGGATGCATGGAAAGGTGATGATTATGGACCGGAATTGCGAAAAGCATTAAAACGACTTACATGAGTTTAATGAAAAATGGATCAGCAGTCAAAGTAGTTTGCAAACTAAGGAGATTGTCTCTAAATAAACGGAAACCGCCTGTTATTTGAGAAACTGAAATTCTCAATGGAAATACGGTCGGCGACTTTGAAATAAGGAACGCATTTTTTTCAATTGTTCTTCAGCCGACCCGCTCATAGAAACAAAAGTGCTTATACTTGTTTATGTGGGTGAAATACATAGAGTTGTGACGACTCGTATAAATTTCGGATAAGTTTGGCTCTAGTTGGGTGATAAGGGTGATAAACAATCCGTTAAAGAGCATGCCGTCAATTGTGAACGGCCCCTAGTTATCAATGAAAGTATAAACCAGGTATGGTCTGTTCATAATGGCAATTTCATATAAACAAACTCACCTCTCAACACCTTGTGTTGATGTTCATTGCTAGTCATAGCATGGAAAGATTGTAATTACTGCAGTCTACCTAAGTGGACTTTCAGAACCCATGACCCATTAAGAAAAAAATCCCAGTGCAGAAGTCGTACTTCATCTTTTTCTCACTGACATTTAGACCGAACTCGGCACACTTATCTTCAATATGTGAAATTATCTTTAGTCAATTAAGGCTAGGTCGTCAGCAGGTTACAGCTAGGTTCCACGTTACTCTTTCGTATAACCTTCTCAAGAGCAATATTGAAGTATATTTGCCAGACCATCGCCTTGCATTGCTTCAAAAGCTTCAGAAAGATTGTTTCGAATTTATACCTCGGTCCTCGTATGCGGTAATGTCACTTAGCCAAATCGATATGCAGGCGATTCTGTTACAACAAACCATTTCATATTGATACTGTTGATGCTATTAATCACACCAACCCTCAATTCCGAATACATTTTTTATGATTGGCAACAATTGACATTAATCCAGTGGAATGCTTTAAATTGATTCGTTTCACCAAAATCCTTCAAACAAAATAAAATCTCCATATGCCATTATTTTATATCCTGTTAAACCGCCTGCCTCATAATAAAATGTTAAATATGGCGAAATAGCAAGAAAAAATCTTCTCTCTTTTCTCGTTATACTTCAACCTCTTCAATCACTTTAAAAATGGCAGAAAAAAATCGAATTATGTCGAATCTCTTTTATTCTTATCAGAATTTTCATAACGCATCTGTTGTGTCACTCAAAAAAAAGCTGTCATCCAACAAGGAATCAAAATAACAATAAAAAAAGGGGAGACGGTGTGCTGATCGTATATATACGGTTTCCTGTTACGCTTCTCGTATATATCCATATCCAAATCCAATGTATACCAAAATATAAATCAACGAAATTCTGTGCACAGATCAGATTTTTCTTTTATACAACACACAGAAACCGCCACACGAATATTTTCAAAATTAAAACGAAAATTGGTGGAAATGGTGTATATATGGGTAATTCCAGCTAATTTGAGACTTTTCGAAATATTTTCACCAAATGAAAACCGATTTCAGTAAACTTTTTTTTCCTTGAAAAACTTGAAAACTGTTAACCGCGTCGTTTAAGCCACATATTAAGTCGGTGGTCGAAAATCTCGGGGAGATACCACCATAAAAATGTATGCTTGTATTTAGCAAATTTTTGTAAATTCTAGTTTATTTCACGAAACCTGAACCGATTTCACAAATTTTTTTGCTGAAAGCTATTGACAAGACGCGAAGTTTGACACCAATATGAGGTGATTGGCATAACCTCTCCGGGAGATATGACCAAAAAGTGTTTGTATTTGCCTTTCCAAGATATTTTCAATAAATCTCAAATGATTTCTGTAAATTTGTTTCCCTGTAGAAACGGACGTTATAATTCCACAATTGTGCCAAATGACACGAAATTAAATTTTAAAAAAGATTTTTGGTTCATTCTGCTTCGAAGTAAGGTGAAATCACCACGACCCAAACGTTGCCAAAATTACATTTTTTCATATATAAACTGAAGATCGGTGCCATTCGAAAGCTACAGCATATGACTTCACGAAAAAAATAACTTTGGCTCGATCAGGTTAGTTGGGTGAGTGAAGCAGGTGAAATCAGCTTCTCAGTGGTGATAAGTGTCATCCTCGAATTTTGACTCGTCGATGTTATCTCGAAAAATTTTGTAACCATTTTTTCAAACCAATTTCGAAAAAAAATATTTCTGGCTTTTAATGACCACCGAAAAATATCATAGACATATCTCCCACAAATTTTAGGCTACCAACCTCATATTGGGCTTAAACTGCCCGTCTTGACCACAGCTTTCAGGGGAAAAAAAGTTTACAGAAATCATTTTGAGGGATTCTTTTGAAAAACAGCCTACCGAAATCGGGCGTGTTTTCTAGTGGAACTTTTTATAGGTACCTAGAAAGGACTTCGACCCTAGAAGCCAAAACCACTCTCAAAAAAATTCTTCGAAGCTTTTATGGCTGGTGAAAGGTGATCAAAAACCGAAAATTTGCACTTTTCTTACCAAACTTTCTCCAGGTACACGAGCCGTACAGGGTCGTGTGGGGTGTCATTAGAAAGGTAATCACATGTACTATTGAGCCGAATAGAGACTCATTGGTTTTAAAATTAATCCACACTGAAATATGTGCAGTTGAAGTTTTCAACAGAAAACTTGCACTTTTCTTACCAATATTTCTCCAGTTACACGAGCCGTACATGGTGGTGTGGGGTATCATTTGAAAGGTAATTTTAGGTAATTTTAGGTAATTTGAGAAGTTGAAATGTTTAAGTGCCCATATTTCATCGCATATGCATCCAAACCCCATAAGACCCTATTTGGCCCAAAAGCACATAAAATTACCTTTCAAATGATACCCCACACCACCATGTACGGCTCGTGTAACTGGAGAAATATTGGTAAGAAAAGTGCAAGTTTTCGGTTGAAAACTTCAACTGCACATATTTCAGTGTGGATTAATTTTAAAACCAATGAGTCTCTATTCGGCTCAATAGTACATGTGATTACCTTTCTAATGACACCCCACACGACCCTGTACGGCTCGTGTACCTGGAGAAATTTTGGTAAGAAAAGTGCAAATTTTCGGTTTTTGATCACCTTTCACCAGCCACACAAACTGCGAAGAATTTTTTTGAAAGTGGTTTTGGGTTCTAGGGTCGAAGTCCTTTCTAGGTACATATAAAAAAGTCCACTGGAAAATGCGTCCGATTTCGGTAGGCCGTTTTTCAAAAGAATCCCTCTTTACATTTGGTGAAAATATTTCGAAAAGTCACAAACATGTAACGCAACTAACCGCCGACTTCTTCGATCACGCAAGTAACAATTCGCAGGCTGAAAATTCTAATTTTTGTTGGCATGAAAGCACTGGGTCTCATGAGTATTAGAAAATTTATAGACTGATTTGTTACCGCAAAACATAGCCAACACAGCTCACTTCATGCCTCAGAGATGACGAAATTTGTAACGCAACTAATCCTGGAGTTACCCATATATACGTGAAGTACAGTAAAATGTGTCATATTTAGTACGAGAGATGAGGGAGAAGAAGTTGAATTTTTCCGTTGGCTGAAACAACAAAGAAGTACCCATACACTGGTTACCTGGAGTTGTTAGTGTTTTTTTGTAGTCTGATGAGTTAGACGAATATTCACCAAAATTAAAAATTTAAACCTAGAAGGTAGGATTTTCACAATATAAGGCCTGATTTCCACACACCAATTTTCGTCGAAAGAGAGCTTCGTGAAGGATTTTTATTGGTTATAAAACGAGAAAGACCAATTTCAACCAATAGAAATCCTTCGCGATGCTCTTTTACGGCGATCATTTTTAAGTGGGAACCAGCAATAAAGTTATGACAGTTTCTGGTTGTTTTTGTGTTGTAAAAAGCTTCACTACGAAGGTGTTCTTACAATTTACTCTTAAACTAGACTCTACCCGCAACACGAAATAGACCAAATACCGAGGGGGGCTCACTCAGTAAATCTCTAGTAAATGAGAGTAAATCACATTAAATGACGGTAAATCAACAAAGTCAAAAATGTCGTTTGTATTAAATGTGCATCAGGAGAGAGGCGATTGGGATCGATAGGGTCAATTGAAAAACTGATTGGTGTTCCGGAGTCCTGATGCCATGTGCTATACGATGGCATTTTATTTGACTGAAATCCGTCAAGTAAAAAATTAATTATTTTTCTATTGACAATGGTTTTGTTACAGCGACATCTTTCAGTGAAGGAGTGAATCGTTCTCTATCAGAAGAGTTTTGATTGAATAGAGAAAAGAGAAATGACGCCGTAATTCTTCTCAAGCTTGTGTCAATTTGCGTCAAGTTCTCGGTTGCTCTTGTTCTTCTGTCGAGCTTGACAATAGATCATTGTCAATGTCGTTTGAGACGTCAAATAAGCTGTCATTTTCACAAAGCTAACCACAATATTAAAAAAATTTATATGAAGCTGTCATTGTATGAGGCTAGCTTTGTGAAATTGACAACTTATTTGACACTATTTTAGAGAGAAGTACCGCTATTTGACACTGATCTATATAAAAACGAAAATCTTTTACTAGGTCTCTTTCGCGGTGCTATGTGTAGCTACAGTAACAATTATAACAAGCAGCGACAAGCAACTGACACAATGATAAGCAATCAATTATAACATTTTTCTACAGAAAGAGAACTCAGAATTATAGGACCCGCCAACTTTAATCCAAATCATGCTATTCATATTCCACATGAACTGACGTCGAATGAATAGATGAAAAGTCAAAATGGAAAGTGAGAAGTGTGTAAAGCTGGAATCTCACCACACCGTTAAAAAATAGCACATCGTTTTGTCTCCGCACTTTTGCGCACTTACGTTTTAATTAATGCCTTAACAGGAGAGGGATTGCGGTATTTTCTTTCGTCTCCTCCATGTCAACTCTACCGATAGAGTACGATTCAATATTTTACCGATGTCGCTGTCGCAAATGAACTCTGATTTCTCTAATTTCGAATGTTATTTCAAATGAGAAAAATAAAAGAAACCAAGAAGAACAACTTTTTACCGAGAAAACGTGAACACATCAGAAAACTACCAACTATGTGAACACATCAGGTAAGATTAAAACCATATCACTAGCAACGACATTCAATTTTGATGTTGTCAAATAGATTTTGTCGAACTCTTTCTTTCTCAAAATATTTTTAATAAAACAACAAAAGAAATACTTTTGTTTACTGTTTTTCATCCACCCACCAGACATACGGGTATATAGAAACACAAAAAAAAATCCACGGATTCGTATTTCCGTTTCGGAGCCTCTTCCTGTCGTGATTTCTTTATTATGTTCCCAAAAAATGTTCTATATACCGATGAATACGCATCAATTTATACAGTCGGTACAACAAAATTATATATTCGCAATATCAGACGATGGCTGAAGGAAACTTTGACGTTGAGGATGTTCAAGTTCATGTTGCTCATTTATTATTCTTAGAACATGAATTTAAATGGGGACTTTTTTTTCTTGGTATATATATACGTCTCATACTCCGTTCACCGGTTCTGCTTTCGGATATTTAATATTAAATCTTAGCAAAACAGTGGTTATCAATGCGGCTTTATACATTTTTAGTTGTCGTACATAAATCATTTTCCTTATAAATATAATAAGTCTAAATCACCCGAAATAAAATTAAACATAATTCTATACTGATTTAGTAATAATAGCCGTCGTATAAAATACACAATAACTAGAGGTGTGCACCGCCGATTTTACGCCGGCGCGCCGCCGATTTTTTGCTAAATTTTCGGCGCGCCGCCGCCGAAAAATTATAGCTCACGCCACCGCCGCCGCCGATTGTATTTTCGTCGCGCCGAAATTTTATACGTTTAGTGCTTTCAGCCATTTTAATGGGCGGCAATATAAACTTAAATTGAAAAATCTATACAAAAGTGTGCGCCTGAGTACAAGGTTTTAGCAAATGTTTATCTGTCTTAATTTATAAGTCAGGTTTCTATATGCTGCTATGTTTCTATATGCGTAGAAAGGAGTTTTTTGTTAAAACATACAACTGAGGATGGTCAGATCACGCTGGCCTGGGACCGCCATCGATACCCGAGGTCGAAACAACATTTGTCTTTTCTGTATCCTCACTTAACGTGAACCCTTGGGTACGTTACTCTATCTCCTGTGCAATGGAATGGACCGCGGCATACGGCAGACGACGTTTCTCTTATTGCCTGTTGATGCAGATAAGAGGAAGAAGAAAGAGAACAAAATTCAGTGCATCAGTCAAAACTGGGTGAATACTACTGTAATTGTAAAGTGGCAAACTCAAGACCTTATGTAGAATTTGGGTGGAAAATGGCGCAAATCACATGCTTCAGGAATTTATAAAGTGGAAAATCTTTCCGGTTTCAAGTTTTTTCGTCAAAAGACGAGACACGGATATCTTTATTTTCAATTTTTAGCTGCTTTATGTACAAAATTTGGGAAATAAAACCTTATTACCGTATGTTGATTCCACGGGGAAGGGACTGTCGATTTTGTGTCTTGCTAATCGGGATGTAATCAGAGGAATTGAGTAAGCAATCGAGCGGTCATGATACGAAACGATTTATTGTAGTGATGTACTTGATGTAAAGCTACAAATTCTGAATTCCACGAAATTAGGTTATGTACACAGTACACAGCTAAACTATGAAAACTTACATATTGTGGTTGACTACACTTTGACAACTATGCGACACATAATCTACTTTACAGACGGAATTCTCCGGCTATGATTCGATACGAAAGAACTATTAAGTACGGCTCGCTGCGTGATCGACGATTTGTTCAATAGAAATTTCCGAATGAATCGCTTATGGGTCGTGAATTCAGCGTGACGTTGGTTTATATTTGACGTGTCATCTGTGATGAACAAGCTGGTGCCATCTGCACATTGTAGCTGGCAGTAACACCGTAGTCTATACACTTATTACTTATAAATTTAAGTTTATCTAATTCTCTTATTTGCGAAAACTTTCTACTACGATCTCACTCCTACATCGAAGATGGACTAAAGGCAACGGGAACGGTTATTGCATAAATCGAAAGATAATAGTAGTGAGTTTGCGTAAATGACATAAATTATAAGTTAGAAATAAGAAACCTGCAAAACATCTAGTATGACGATGTGACTTAAAATTTCCAACTTATAAGTTGACTTATAGCTTGGATTCTTGGATTCATTAAATTAGATGTTTTTAAGATAATAGGTCAGTAATTGTACATTCAAAATATAAAAGGTGAGATACGTCTCAGTTGATTCCCCTTGTATAAGTAGTTGATACTTCAGATCGCAAGATAGTAAGAATTCAGTGTTCGCACGCTTTTTCAAATGTTTTTGCATTATTTTCGAAATTTTAGATTTTTTGTAAATTTATCGGCGCGCCGATCGGCGCACCGCCGCCGACTATAAATTTCTTTCGGTGCGCCGCCGCCGACTATAAATTTCTTTCGGTGCGCCGCCGCCGATCCCTTACCAGTCGGCGCACCGCCGCCGACTATTTTAAGATCGGCGCACACCTCTAACAATAACATTATCATTTTTCGGGGGTTGGCTCATAATAGCAATAGATTTATAATAATACTTCTCATAGTAAAATATACAAAATAATATTATACTAAAAAGCTTTATCTGGCTTCAAATGTTTGTTGTACGGCCCTGTCGTTATTACATTGTAGGACGGAGGTATGTATGTATATACCAGTGGAGTAAGCCCGGCCTCGCTCGGGAATATTATAATTTTAAAATATTTAAATATTTTCCCGTAAAATTTTTTTTCATGCGTCAAAAGAATTGCTCATGCGTCAACGTCAAAGGAATTTTTAACACGTCAAAAATTGTTCTTTTCAAAAATATTTTCACTCTTGCAAAATACATTAACATTTAATCTCAACCAAATTTTTGACGCAATTTGCTTCAGCTGTTTTTCAGCTGGTCCACAGTCCACTCATACAACCTAATTGTCTCAGAAAAACTTTTCTTTTAAAAATGTTTTCCCCTGGCAAAATAGTTATTTGTTTACCAAGAAGGAGATGAGAAAATAGGAAATTCCAGCTGGAGCAAAGTTTTGCGTGGTGTGATTAGCCCTTTTCTCAGCAAAACAAAAACCTCAATTCTTAAAAAAAAACTATAAAAAAAACAAAGTGACAATCAGGTGGAAAAATGCCATTTTGTCAAGGTGTTAGAGAAATATTTATTTGTTTACAGAGGGAGAAAATACCAAATTCTAACAAAATTGACATCGCGAATCGCTTGAGTTGGAATTTCCTATTTTCTTCCAGAAGTGCAAATTCGCGTAAGTCCTAACTTTTCCTTACAGACAGACAAACAAACATTAAACTTTATATTATAGATACACAATATATTTGTATGTATACAGTTGGGTGAGTGTATAAACTGTTTTCGAGTCAATTGCGAATAAAACATTTTCTAAATTGCTTTTATGGACTCGTTTCTGGAACATAACCGACAAAGCAAATGTGGTTTATTTAAATTTAAATTCTGTTTCGAATGATAAGCTTACAAATAAAAATCTTTTTTTTTTATTCGGTTGGTCTCGGCCCAATGGCAACATCAATCATAGCGATAATTGTGTTTTGAAATTTAACCCGGCACTCTTCTTTTGTTCATGGTATTTTTCTCTCTCGCTGCTGAACAAATTAAAAGAATTAAGATTTTTGATGGACCGTAGAATGACCTGAACGTTTTTTTTTTTAAATTTCAATACCGTATGGAGGTGTGGTAGTTATGTATACTGTCACACTACGATATGTTCTGGTTGAATATCAGGTTATTTGAATATTGGGGGTGGTAAAATTAATCCACGTTGATATGAATTGATTATTCCGTATTCCGTTTCAGTATGTATAATGCATATATTACAATATGGGCAATTCCAACGTTAGTTGCTTTCCAAATGTGATTCAATGTACTTAATTGACGTTTTATCTCAATTATCATAATGCCCGAAATCAGCATTGTTTTGTCCTTGTTGTTCGTCCACCAGTCATACTAAAACGGTAAAACGTTTCGTCAAGAATCGTAAACAGTAACACGTTTCGTTCGCCCTTGGTTGAATAAAAGATATATTTTTTCAACAATTTTGGTTAATATAACGTTTTGTTAATAAAGGAAATATGGGACCTATATTTTGGCCCTCCGAACCATGTAAACCCCTCTGACGTGATTGTCCATCCCTTTCCATAGACTGAGCTTACCTAGTATTGTACGAGCTTTTAATGTAACCATAGCACTTCTTCTAGCATGAATGAACAAATGTCAAATCTGGATGCGTTAGTGATAAGAGTTACTGCGAAGATAAATATTGAGTAACACAGTCCAGAATAACAAATAAATAGTTCGTTCATATTAGATTCAACGTAGTCCAATTTGCTTGTATTACACTCTTTCTGCACTTGTTCTTATTCGGTTCGATAGGTTCTTAAACTTTATTGTAAATCTCCTATTCGAAAAACTTAAATTTCAATGGAGGAGAATCGAATGCGACTAGACTAGCAGAGACAAATACTTATCACAACCTGCCTGTAACATAATCAGCTTTGAATAAAACTATCAGTCGAGAAAATAACATTTTGTGAAAGTTTTGAATATTGGAAGGTTCTGACAAAAATAAATCACAAATTTCGGTTCACTTTGCTCACGATATACATGCATATGAGGCAACAGGTAACCAATCCGATTTTATAAAATTCATGATATTGTTGTCGAAAGGTAAATTTTCTCACCTGCTAAAAAATCCTTAGGTTACTTCAATAAAAAGAGTCAATAACTCGAAAAGTCAACGATAATTTCGCCTGCTGTTACATTATCTACAAAATCTTCACACAAAAAATCACTCGCTTCGCTCGCGACTTATATATCTTCTCAAAAATTTCAATTATCCTGATAAAAGCATAGGTCGTTCTAGTTCGTTACATTTTTTATGGGAAAGTGTGCACTTGTAGTTAAGTCTTTCGTTACAAAAGTTGACATTTTTCAAAAAGGTAAAAAACTGACTTGTTGATGTGTTATGTGCTATACACTCGTGCAATATTTCTCGAGTATTGTACCATGAATCTGGCCATGTTTCGACTCGTAATATTATTGTAAACAATAATGTTGCAATGCGCGCAGAATTATCCATATAATACGTAAAAGTGTCTCATCAACATTCAGTATCAGGTTTTCGAGTAAGCCCTTTTCCTATCTAAATAATTAAATCAATCTCACCAGAACATTTTTTGTTTCAATGTTAGCCTAAACGATCTTCATCTAGACATTTCATTCGCTATAAATAATTCGTTCAAATCTGTTGGCACATTGCCGTTTATCTGGTCATCTATTGAGCTACCAAAAGTTTCGCTTTTTCAAAAATTGTTTTTTGAATTAAATGTTATAAATACCTGGTGTACTCTTGAAGACATTGAAATAACCTCATAGATAAATTTACGTGATAAAGCTACGTATACCGTACAGCTAAAATTTTACTTTCTGATGAGGTGCATTGATAGGTAACTAGTTTCTGTATCACCTGTTGCAGCTGTTCTTATGCAACACAATATAATATTCTGCTGGTCTTTACACAACATACGAGGCAGTCCTTCAGCAGCTTGTGATGTGCAAGAAAACTAAGTTGATGTAATTAATGCTTTAGATCGATTAGCTTTTTGAGATGTTGTATATATCGTCGGAATTTAAATCAAATTTGAATATTTAACTTGTAGCAGCTTTAACAAGTGCTACAGGCAATAAATAACATTATACAGGAAAAGTCTGATGTTTGGTATTTCATAGTAAAAAGTAAGGTGACTAGCACTAGAATTATAAAGTTTCAGGAAGGCATAAGTATAAGTTGTATTTATCACTTGTTGTTGTGCAGCAACACTTGTATAACGTTTTATTAGTATTCAAAGATAATGATTCGTTCACTGGACCATAATTTAAGGTGAATCCACAGTCGTCCGTTTTACCTCCGTTTACGTGACATTTCTATTGTTTAGATGACTTGCAATGTTTTAATTCCAACTGTCAAGTAAACGACTAGAAAACAAACGACTTTAAATTCAACTTTAAGTACGGTTTTCACTCAACAGAAAGTGCTCCATGTGAGAGCCGTGAGAGAGTGTGCTGTCGAGTAAGCAATAAAAAAATTGGAAAAATTCGATTTTGTCTCTCACACTGAGGACTCTTTTAGCAAGTGGAAATCAAGCCTTAGTCAAGATCTTAGTGTTGATTTCCACTTACGAAAAAAACACTGCGTTTTCACTCAGTTAACTCATTAAACAATAGAAAAGAGTCGTGGTTTAGCTAAGCAGAGGCAAAACGGAGTGTTTTTTTTGTAAGTGGAAATCAAGCCTTAACTTGGCCTCACAGTCGTCTGTTTTCCAGCCGTTTTTTTTAATTTTCCTTTTATTCTCATCTCATTTTATCAGTTCTCCATTTCTATAAGAAGAAAACGAAAATATGTGGTAAAAAGTGACCACTCTCATGTCAATTTAGTTTTTTAGCCCAAGGTTCGAGGAGCATTTATCACACGCATCCAACCAACCACAAACTATAGGAAGTAAAGTCGGGAAAATTATCTTTGGAATGTTGAGGTATCAAGCAATTTTGTAAATTAAATTTAAGGTAAAAAAATGAAAGTGGTCTACAACCGGTCGAAAGTTTCGATAGAGGCGAGATATACCTCATAATGAAGCAAGGATTTCATGCGTACCATACTCTTCAAAAATCTGGATACGTTGAATTTATCCTCCATACAAATTTTTCGAACGATATTTCACTCTTAACTTTTAAATTTTAAGGATTTTCTTCGAATTTGAGGATTTTTTGTAGCTTTCAAAAATTTCCAAGGGATTTTCCAATGATTTTCTGGTTGACAAAGGATTTTCTTGGATTATCGTTTACGAGCTTGAGCAGCTCAAGCAAGTAAATAACTTTATGACCTTAATCCTTCATTTTCTTCAAATTCGCTAAAATTATTTACATTTTTTATCAACAAAGTACATTTGGTATAAATGCTAACTAGCTCTCAACGATTCATATTTTTTAAAAGGGAAATTAAATGCCGGAAACTTTCAAAACGAAAACCAAAAGGTATAAGTCGTTTGAATAAAATTTATTTACTGGAAAGTGTAATAGCAATGGACATTATGAGAAAAAGCTGATGTCTGTGGTGATGGTCAACTATTGTTACATATTTTTACGCTTACATTAAAATGAAGCCATTAAAATTTTCCTTTTTTTTATTTTAAAACAAAAACTCCTGCTTAATTTTACGGCTAGGTATGGTAGTGGCTCAACAAAAACAACAACAAAAAAATGAGAAAAAAAAAATTTAATGTTCACTGCGATAAAAGTGACATTGGTTGGATTAATTAATTTATCATATTGTGTCCAGGCCCAAAGCGCTTATGGCACTTTATGATAAATTGTTTGACCTAATGATTCTACGTATACATGTGTCCTATATATGTCGACGTAGCATATAATTATGTTTTGCCCGCACCAAACATCGGCTAAAAGTAGCGTAAAGGGACAATGCGTCTCTCGTTTGGTGTGTATGATACATAAATAAAATGACTACAGAATCAGTAGCACATCAACAGTAAAAAAAATTGCAAAATCACAATAAAAAATTTATTCCCATAAATAATGGACATGACGAGAAAAACAGGTATAAAAAATTGTAGCTTTGGTAATGTGACACGTATAATGGGGGATCGGTTGGAAAAAAGAAAGGTATACGGATAAGTAACAGTTAGGTACACCCAGCCAATAAACGGAAAATGCTCTCATGAAATTTTAATGGAAAATCTAAAATGGTAACTTTATAATAAATAAAGCTTTTATTCAAAACAATTAGGTTGGGCTTAAGCATGCTTTGTTTGATTTTGAGCTTATGTTCCAAATTAATGGAGTTTTCTTGTTTCATTGAACGACTGTTGGCGGTCGCTGGTATACTTATACTTTTATATCTCAAAAGGAATTCAGTTCTTTCTTTTTTTGCGAGAGTTCAAGTATATTTTAAGTACACCGATGACTGTTTTGACTTTGCCGTTAAATTTATATCCGTTTTAATCCGATAAGAATACAGATTGGTGAGTCGAAATATCGCCAGTTATGCAATATGCATCTATATACGCTACGTCTTGGTTATATGTTTAAATAATAACAGAGAAAATAATCTGGAAATGAAATGATTCTTTTGAGATCCATTTATACGAACAAAGTGCTTATGCATGTTTATACGGGTGAAATAGATACACCCACTGAGTGGATCAGCTCAAAAACAGCTGAAACAAATCGGGTCATTTATTTCAAAGTCGCCGACTGTAGAGAAATTCACAGAATTCAGTAAAATTTAGTGAAATTATTCTCAATATTCGGTGCTGAGGGACAGCATCAAATTATTTCCGAAATCTATAAGTGATTGCAACACACATATACCGAATACTAATACATACATTAGCAGAGAAATGATGTCAGCAACGCCATTTTGATATCTTTTCGCTTAGTGCATAGTAGTTATCCCCGATTGTCTGTTTGCAACGAAAAGTGCGACTCGTAGCGGTAAATAATTTTTCATGCTTCGGGGCCGAAAATGAGAGCAATTTTTCGAATTTTCTCGGGTTTCCGGCCCTCTGCATGAAAACTCACATGTGCACCTGTTTGGGACGGTTGATTTAAGGTACTTTCTCTTGTAGACCTCACTTCGTTCGGCCTACAATCCGCGAAATTGCCTCAAATCAATCGTCCAAAACAGGTACACAAATGACTATTGTATGCTTTCTAAGAGGACCGAAAGTAAAGCTGTCATTTGACATTTGCTTACTTTCGGTCCTCTTAGCAAGCATACAAAACTTAATACGTAACTCTTTCGGCCTCCTCAATCGATACGTAATAGTTATTTGTGTATCTGTTTTGGACGTTTGATTTTAGGCAATTTCGCGAGTTGTAGCCCGAACGAAGTGAGGGCTACATGCGAAAGTGCCTAAAATCAAACGTCCAAAACAGATACTCAAAACATTTTTCATGTAAGGGGTCGAAAACCCGAGAAAAATCTCGAAACTCCCTCATTTTCGGCCCCGACACATGAAAATAACTATTACCAGTCAATGTGGCATATTTCACAAAGAAAGTTTTGGCGCAGTGAAAATAATTTGTATACCAATCAAGGTGCCACGTTTCAAGTAGAAAGGAACACCACTTGGATATTTTGAAATTCGTCAAACTCACTCACACGAATTGAATGACTAGCGTGTTTGTTGAGTTGACCAGCTGGTAAAGTAGTTGAACCGAGGGGAAACCATCGACTCATCAGTGAATTCTTCGGTGATTAACATTGATTAATCGCTATTTTACGTTGATCTATTTTCGAGGGGGAAACCACGCGAGTAATTGATTACACACCTTGCTCGGAATTGCCGGAGAATCCGCCAATTAAACGGAATTGACAGAAATTAATGGGAATTGAAAGAAATTGACGGGAAGTACCTTTAGAAATTGAAAGAATTGAAAGAAATTGAACGGAATTGAAAGGACTGGAAAGTATATAGAGCGAATCCGGCAATTAGACGAGTTGCTCCGGTAATTGAGGTAATTAAACGGGATCGAAAGGAATTAGAAATTGATTTGCCACCCTTTTGGCCGGTGGTTTCCCCCTCGTCTATTTTGCGTAACAACTAACTTACGACGATTAAAATAGTTCATCACTTTGGTAATGTATAGTGATGTTAATGTCGAACAAGTTCATACCACATAATCTGCCCAATTATGAACTGGAATGTGATAATTGCATCGGCGACATAAACTACCAAACATTTAGCTGAATAAATAAACCTATAGATAACATCACTTCTGGGAATTTTCTAAAATTCACGAGAATTTCATCGGAATTTGTTTACTGTTTTGTAGAATTCCATTGAATTTTGTCAAATTCTGCTGGAATTAGCAATATATCGATGCTGTCTTCTGTCATAAAGTGCAAATTAGTATTGTAACAATGAAATTTTAAAACCAAATAAGACATGGAATGTTATTTCAGTTTTGATATCACAAACTTTGTCACTTGAATTGAGTGCACACCAATCTAGCAAATTCATCAAAAACTTTCGAAAAAAAATAAAATTAAAAACACAAAATTAAAAGTAACGGCCATTTTGTCTATAGCCATAATTACAATTTTTTCAACTTCGACGAACAACTATGGCCAAACAATTTTAATTTTTGCACTTTTCACTTATTTTCAAAAAGAATCAACACTTTTGTTCTCATCATGTCCGAAGCGATAGCGGAGGACTTGACGCAGTCTAACTTCTAAAAAAAGAACGAAGAAATTTTTTTGAGACGCGGCAACTATATATAGCCGAACATTTTAGTTTCTGCCCTTTGGACTTTATCACCACAAATCCTATTCTATCATATTCTCGCTTCAAATACGAGCAAAACGAGCTATCACTCGACTATGTAGGTTTAAAATTGCCGGAGATACATCGTTTTGAAATTTGTCATTTTCATACAAAGTACACCAAATTGACTTTTTCCAAACAATCAAAATCCTTCAACTTACTCTGTATGTTTCTATCTATCTATCTGTCTATCTGTCTATCTGTCTATCTGTCTATCTATCTATCGACGGTCGATCTCGGAAACTAGTCAGCCAATCTCCATGAAATTTTGCAGGAACCTCGGGGTGGGCATAAAAATGAAAATGTGATACGCCACTACCCCAGGAAAAACCAGAATTTTGTTTTATTGGCCTCGAAGTGGTTTCTGAGTGTGGTTTTCGAGGGTCGGGAACGCGTTTTCAGCTGTAGCTCAGCTGTATTGAAACCTGCAGGGGCGTGTGACCCATCAAATGAAAGGTATTCGCCACACGAATCGAACAAAAAAATAATTAGAAAAATTGGTGCAGATTTGGTTGAGCTAGAGTGGTCAGAGTGACCAAATTTTGAGCTACTCGAGCGTAGGATGAAAGGACTAATATTTTTTGGCTTATGAGAGATAGAGATTTACTTTCTTCGGCAAAGTCTCAGAGTTTTACGAGTAGAACACATTGGCATATGTGAAAAATATCGAAAGTTGGAAATGGGTGGGTCAATTATGTTTTTAGAGGTATTTCTTGAATGGTGGCAGATAGAGAGTTACTTTCTTCGGCAAAGTCTCAGAGTTTTACGAGTAGAAAAGAAGGGCATTTGCGAAAAATGTCGAAAGTTGGAAATGGGTGGGTCAATTGGGGTTTTGGAGATATTTCTTGAATGGTGGCAGATAGAGAATTACTTTCTTCGTCAAATTTTCGAATTTCGTCAAATTTTCGAATTTCGTCAAATTTTCGATTTTCGTCAAATTTTCGATTTTCGTCAAATTTTGGAATTTCGTCAAATTTTCGATTTTCGTCAAATTTTCGAATTTCGTCAAATTTTCAAATTTCGTCAAATTTTCGAATTTCGTCAAATTTTTAAATTTCGTCAAATTTTCGAATTTCGTCAAATTTTCAAATTTCGTCAAATTTTCGAATTTCGTCAAATTTTCGAATTTCGTCAAATTTTCGAATTTCGTCAAATTTTCAAATTTCGTCAAATTTTTAAATTTCGTCAAATTTTCGATTTTCGTTAAATTTTCGAATTTCGTCAAATTTTCAAATTTCGTCAAATTTTCGATTTTCGTCAAATTTTCGAATTTCGTCAAATTTTCGAATTTCGTCAAATTTCGTCAGATTTTCGAATTTCGTCAAATTTCATCAAATTTTCGATTTTCGTCAAATTTTCGATTTTAAAATTTCGTCAAATTTTCGAATTTCGTCAAATTTTCAGGGAATAGTCAACAAAGCGGTCACTACACAGCTTACATTACAATTCGGAATCAATGGCACCTTCTCAATGATACAAACTTAACGACAAAACGTTGGCCACGTTTGGCTAAAAATGTATATGTTCTCTTCTATGAAAGCGTTTCTAAGTTATATAGAATTTAGGTTTTCATATTATTTGCATTTGTAATGTGTGCAACATTTACAACGATTTTAATAAAAAAATTTATTACCAACTTTTTAGCCCCGTACGAAGTACTGGGGGCTTATAAGATTAATATGCCGTTTGTAACACGTCGAATTGGAAGCAGACAGTAAGGGCAAAGCATTTGGTTATGTTCATAGATGACGAATCCGCAATAAAAAAAATGTCCGTCCGTCCGTCCGTCCGTGACCCCTCTAGCTAGAGTAAATCACAACCTTTTTTCAAAATTCTTTTTTTCCCCGATTGGTATCGACAAAAGTAAGGTCAAGTTCGAAAATGGGCATGGTAGGGTCGGCCCCTCCAGAGCTAGGGCCCTATAGGTGTTTTTCAGTCTTTCGACGATATCTACCGAAATACGCACGCAATAGCTGCTTGTGATATATCAAATGAAAGGTATTGACGAGTAGAACAAAGTTGCTGAACATTGTTTTTGGGTAAGATGCCACGTGGGCTTGTTGGGAGGGCTCAAAGGTCGTTACTCGGCCCTAAGTGTTTTTTGCACATAAATCGAGTAAATCTCATCCGATTTTGCTAATTTTTGTTTCATTTGAGAGATAATTGAATGCCGAATAGAATGATGGCGAAAAAAGTTTCAAATTTGGGCCCTTGGACTAAGGCCGCTACTCGGCCCTAAGTGTTTTTTGCACATAAATCGAGTAAATCTCATCCGATTTTGCTAGTTTTTGTTTCATTTGAGAGATAATTGAATGCCGAATAGAATGATGGCGAAAAAAGTTTCAAATTTGGGCCCTTGGACTAAGGCCGCTACTCGGCCCTAAGTGTTTTTTGCACATAAATCGAGTAAATCTCATCCGATTTTGCTAGTTTTTGTTTCATTTGAGAGATAATTGAATGCCGAATAGAATGATGGCAAAAAAAGTTTCAAATTTGGGCCCTTGCACTAAGGCCGCTACTCGGCCCTAAGTGCTTTTTGCACATAAATCGAGTAAATCTCAACCGATTTTGCTAGTTTTTGTTTCATTTGAGAGGTAATTGAATACTTAATGGAAAGTTGGCAAAAAATTTTGGGTTTCTAAAATAATGTCGTAAATTGTTGGTTTTATTTGAGAGGTACTTCGTACGGGCTTTCGTAATTGCGCTATGCGCAATTTTAAAAATGAACAGTTTCAGTAAATTTGACAATGCCCAACTTGACTTGCATTTTGGTATAGAGGTGTGCACCGCCGATTTTACGCCGGCGCGCCGCCGATTTTTGGCTCACGCTGACAAACGCCGCCGCCGAGGAAAATCGACCAACGCCGCCGCCGCCGCCGATTCCTTTTTCGTCGCGCCGAAATATTACATATTAATCAATTTTTTACAAAAATATTCCTTTTATATGCTCCGTACAAACGACACTAGGCAATGTCTTGAAGACATAACATTCCTCTTTCTGTTTAAAGATTTGTCGATTAGTTGTCCTTTCAAAAATTTAAGATTTCAGATAGGTTTTCAGGCCATGTCAGAAACTCTATTTGGTTATTAAACAATGAAATTTCTAGGTTCTAGTTCAAATCTGAAGCTTCAAAATAACGTGATAAAATAACAACTAGATCAATGATTTAATAATTTTATGTCATTGAACTAGATATAATCTCTACCAAACATTTTGTAAATTCCACTAAATAATTTTGAATTTTGAGTTGTACCACCATTATTTATATACCCCTCGATAAATACGTTTCGAAGGTTTTTAACAAACGTTTTTAATGAAATTATCTGGCACTAGATATCAACCACTCTCACTCGAAGGAATTTTTAGAAATGTTGATACAGCGCAATAATCGATTAACACTAAAAATTGAATTGAATTTTCGTAAGACTTAGTGACATATTTCTGGCCAATACATTCTTCAAATCGATTTTTCACCGTGGAGAATAGAGAAAAATGTAGATCTTGACGTCTAGCACATTTTTCTGTTTCTGTACAAAAATGTCCTATTATGGCGTCACAATGAAAACCCGATTTAAAGAATGTTTTGCAAGCCTTTGTGGTACAAATCTTTCATTAGTCGGTATCGAGACTTTGACCCTTCCAGGTCTTAGGCGCCTTTTAAGAAAGTCAATTAAAAATCCTGTAAACGTTTCGAGTTTCCATTGTACGTCAAACATTAGTTAATTAACTAAAAAGTATTTCCAGTTTCCCCGACATTTTTAATGAATTGATATTAGATTAGAAAAAAACTAAAATTTAAATTTTAAGAATAAATATTAAAGATTTCGGCGCGCCGAAAACGCCGCCGCCGCCGACTCTAATTTCCTTTCGGCGCACCGCCGCCGACTTCTCAACACTCGGCGCACCGCCGCCGACGTTTTCAAATCCGGCGCACACCTCTATTTTGGTAACAGACGCATTAGAGGGTTGTAGACGTATTAGGGTTCCGGGCTTATTAGGGCTACGGACGTATTATGGTTGCGGACGAAATAGGATTACGGGTTGTACGGGGCTAAGTCGCAGCAAACGCTCCGACTGTTCTGATGCCTTGTTTACTTCAAAGTAAAATATGGTTTCATTGAGCGGCGTCTTACAACTAATATTGGTATCCTATGGATATAGATCGTAAGTGCGCTAGGTTAGAATGGTCCGGAGCACTGAGTATGAGTATACTAGATGCGGCACTGCACATTACGCATTTTATGCAAAGATTACTGTGTAGAGGTAGACTTTACTATTGCGAATTTTGACAACATGCACATACTTGAAACATTTCAAATCAAAGATGTGCAAAATTAGCGTAACAAAAAGACTTTTGAAATTTTTGCATATCCTAAAGTGTATAAAAAGAGACAAAATGTGGAGCCTTGATTATCAACACTATTTTTGTTCACAATTATGGACCATTTCATCATTGGTACGTATTAGCGTGTTACTAAAACAACTTTATGCATCTCAGCATCACAATGTTATCAGCTGAGTTCTTTCGAAGTTTGACACTAAGTCAATGTGCCGTTCTGAAATAATTTAGCCGCCGCCGATCCCTTACCAGTCGGCGCACCGCCGCCGACTATTTTAAAACCGGCACACACCTCTAATTTTCGTCAACTTCCGACTTAACTTCTAAAACGACTGATATCCCGGCAAAAACTCTTTCAGAGCAAAGTTGGACGCAGTCTACAGTCTATATGTGTGATAACTTCTAAAACAAGTGATATCGCTAGAGGTGACGCTGTCAGCGTCGTTACGCAAAATTGAATTTCACAGCCAATTAATTGAAATTAGCTGATCTAGTTTTCCAAACCATTCGCCAATTTTTTTTTTCAGAAAAAATTTTAACCAACAGAATTTTGACTGAATAATTTTTAACAAAAAATTCTGCGTCGCATGTGGCAGATTAAATGTTCTCGTAGGTTTGTCCGTGAGCATCTGCCACTTTGCGACGCAGAATTTTTTGTTGAAAATTTTTCAGTCAAAATTCTGTTGGTTAAAATTTTTTCTGAAAAAAAAAATTGGCGAATGGTTTGGAAAACTAGATCAGCTAATTTCAATTAATTGGCTGTGAAATTCAATTTTGCGTAACGACGCTGACAGCGTCACCTCTAGCGATATCACTTGTTTTAGAAGTTATCACACATATAGACTGTAGACTGCGTCCAACTTTGCTCTGAAAGAGTTTTTGCCGGGATTATCACTCGTGTAGTTGCATACCTCGCCTTCGGCTTAGATATGCAAACTCTACACTTGTCAAAATAACCGTTTCCAAAGCTTATTGCTTATAGCCACACTTGTGAGTTCCGCTCGTATTTAAAAATTGATCCCTCATGTAATGAACTACCTCCGAAGCATCCAATGTAATCTACTGTTACTGGATTATCCACTGCGATCACAGTGATCACTGCGATAGCACTCATATTTTTTACTTCATCAATCAAAGTAATCTAATCAATGTTCCGCAAGTTAAGTTAACTCAATTCTTCATAACAAATGATATACGAAAATATTTCAACGTTTTAAAATTAAACGAGCCATCAGAACAGTCGGAGCGTTTGCTGCGACTGAGCCCCGTACAAACCCGTATATCTATTGTGTACGTGACCCTAGTGCGTCTGTCACCCTACTTTGACCGTAAGCCGGTTAAAGTAGTTAAAGTAAAATTATTATGTAATGTGTACATCTTAGAAATTGCGCATAGCGCAATTACGAAGCCCCATACGACGTTCCTTTCAAATAAAACAAAAATTTCAAATCGCCCTAAAATTTTAATTTATTGAGTATAAATAGACATAGGGCCTAGTATCGGCCTCAGTCCGAGGATCCAAATTTAATTTTTTTTTTCAACTATATTCTATTCGGCCTTTGATTACCTTCCAAATGAAACAAAAAATACGAAAAACGGATGAAATTTGCTCGAGTTATATGTAAAATACACATAGGGCCCTAGTAGCGGCCTTAGTCCGAGGACCCAAATTTAATTTTTTTTCAACAACATTCTATTCGGCCTTTGATTACCTTCCAAATGAAACAAAAATTACGAAAAACGGATGAAATTTGCTCGAGTTATATGTAAAATACACATAGGGCCCTAGTAGCGGCCTTAGTCCAAGGACCCAAATTTAATTTTTTTTTCAACAACATTCTATTCGGTGTTCGATTATCTTTCAAATGAGACAAAAATTACGAAAAACATATGAAATTTACTCGAGTTATATGTAAAATACACATAGGGCCCTAGTAGCGGCCTTAGTCCAAGGACCCAAATTTAATTTTTTTTTTCAACAACATTCTATTCGGTGTTCGATTACCTTTCAAATGAGACAAAAATTACGAAAAACATATGAAATTTACTCGAGTTCAATGTAAAATACACATAGGGCCCTAGTAGTGGCCTTAGTCCAAGGACCCAAATTTAATTTTTTTTTCAACAACTTTCTATTCGGCGTTCGATTACCTTCCAAATGAAACAAAAATTACGAAAAACGGATTAAATTTACTTGAGTTCTATGTAAAATACACATAGGGCCCTAGTAGCTTTTCACTTCTAAGGCCCTAACTCACGGTCCACTCACCCGATTTAAAAAAAATATCCTGGATTGGTATTGACAATACCTATCATTTGCCATGTCATTTACATTTCCATCGTTTATTTTGCCATAAATATCACCAAAAGACCTTAAATCACTTAGGTGGCCCTAACTCACGAAGGGCCGACCCGAATATGGCCATCTTCGAACTTAGCCTCACTATTTTGACTATCTTTCAGGGGAAAAAAAATTTTTAAATCGGATTTGATTTACTCAAGATATCGACGTGACAGACAGACGGACAGACGGCCCAAATTTTTATTGCGGATTCGTCATCTATGAACATAGGCAAACACTTTGCCCTTACCGTCTGCTTCGAATTCCATCAATTACACACGGCATCGTAATCCTATAAGCCCCTTCGTACTTCGTACGGGGCTAAAAATTCCTTCATGAAGTTGACACAACTTGGAACGAAAAGTGACGTGATTGGGAACGAAAAGTGACATGATTGGGAACGAAAAGTGAAAAAAAAGTGAGAGAAAAAGTTGTTGTTTTGGTGCTCTATCTGGTGAGAGAATGTAACGTTTTTGGTCCGCCTGAATGAAAAGCTAATTGCGTAACTGGACTCCTGAGATCACGCGCTGCATACTGGCAGTTTGTTTAACCAAAATCCGTCGAGGTAAAACTTAATTATTTTCATGTGACGGTCGTCAAAGATATGCTGTTTATACGCAGTTAACTCAATTATACTCGATATGCTGGATAGAAATGCTGGATATACAAGCGTATCAATAAAATCAAAGGAATTTCCCTACTTTTATTTATCTTATTTTGCTATATACTCGTTATGGAGAAATGAGAGAAGTTGGAGAAATAAGATAATATGTCGATACTTTTGAATATTAAAAACTGTACAGAGATAAAATCCCCGTGGTAATATAATACGTTTTTTTAATCCCTAATCAATCGAAATCGAAAGTAATCCCACACGGACCTAAGACTTTAATCCCACATTTTTTATCTGCGTACATTATACCCGATGCGACTATGGCTTATTTTCGAGGTGGACCCCAATAAAGGTAGTCGTCGCGAATATTTCAGTCGTCACACCGCGCGACCCACAAATGTCGTAAAGTAAATTCAAATTGACTTCGAAATGAAGGTATTGGAAACCGATAAAGAATGCAATTAAAAATTATAATTTTCACGTTGACACTAATTTGGATTTTCTACAATAAGTAACGGCTGAGTTGTATACTAGGGCTAACCTTCCTAGGACCCTTCTATAGAACTCAAAAATAGAAGTAAAAACAAAAGAGATCGGTTCAAATCGGGATTGGGCTCTTCGTCTATAAACCAATCTTTCGATTTTTGTTTAAGAATACTTCAATAAATTTTTAACTCCATATCCCAGACAATTTAATAAATAAATATTCGCTAGTCGACAGATGCTAAAATAAATATTTGCAGAAATGCGTTCCAACGAAATTTCCTCATCCTTTCACTCGTTTTATTAGAATGCTTTATCCATATGTATTCATACCGTAACGTTGTCGTATAGCCTCTATATCGAACGGAAGACTCTTCATAAATATATTACACCAGAATTTTCCACCTCTACACTCGTACAGAATATAATAAAAAATTCGGTTCTTTCTTCGCTTTCGAGCTTTCAACGAATAATGTATGACTGCTGATCGTCGCATTATTATTACATTTATAGAAAAGACGAAAAATATATTTTCTGGAAGGGACCCGTCTGGCTATACATATATATCCATATATACACACGACAAAAATGGATTCAATAAATTATTGCGGTCAATTTGCGAAATTGGAAATCTATGAAAAAATATTGAATTGACATTGAGTTGTTGTTCCCTATCCCTATATGTATATAGGCGCATACAATGTTGAATGAATACGTATCGCCTTTTAATGTTTTAACGTTTTAATTTTCCTTGTATTTTTTTCTCGTCGTATTTTCTTGTATTTGCACCATCTGCGACTTTTCGTCATTTTGATTAAATACAATTCTTGTTCATTGCTAATGAAAACGTATTACCGGATGGGGAATGTAATTTTCTTGTTAAGGTTCCGAAAAGTGTTTTCGGTTTTTCGGTAACGATTATAATGAGATTTATGTTACGTTTGCGAACCCATATTGTGCGGGAAGACTTTCCCTTTACAAATGTTACTTTGGGCTGACGCAGAACAGTGTCAGTTTGCGAAGTGTAGCTCTACAGTAAACAAATATTCATTCATTCTGTTTACAACGCAATAAGTTTGCTCCATGGACCGAGAGTGCCGCACTTCTAAGAAGTGACTTCAGGCTAAATGGTATGGAATTAAACGGACTGAATTGAAGGCACTCTTCTTCTTCAGTAATATTATGTATCGAATCCAGCTGGTGATTTAGTGCATGTGTTTGGTGATACTTCTGGCCTAATTTTCGAAAAATTGCTGTGTACACCAAAGCGAGCTAGACGACATACAGGATACGGAGGATGTCAACGAAAATTGCATCAGTTGTGTTTCAAGTGGTCCTTTCATACAACGTAAAATACGAATGGAAAACGTTTCTGCCACTGTTTCGATCTGTGAGATAGTGTGTAAGCATCTTACGATGCTTTGCATTTAATAATGCTGTTTAAAAATAAACCACATCTCATCAGGCCATGGCGACAGTGGCAAAGAAATGACCAACCGGAAGTAGGTCATACCTTTTTGCATGTACAAGTCTAGTGAATCATAAATGACATGAAAGTACACTATCATATCATTTCATCACCCGATTTGATGACACAGGCGGGTCTTGTGGTGAAGCGACCACTACTTTGGTATATACCAAGAAACACACATATCAGTGCTTTTTATGAAGATTTGGAGTATGAAAACTCAAATGTTCACACTGAAAGTGTAAACGTCTGGTTCTATATTAAAATACCGAGTATTCTCAATATTGTTGGTTCAACTATCCGATTTGTTGCCCACAATAAAATTTCAGAAAAGCAAAGACGCAACTCGTCCAACCTCCAACGACCAAACAGACATCAGTATCGGGAGCTGACAAAAATTATTTTCGAATTTTTATTTATTGCTAAGAGTGATAACCGGACGCTGTGGCTTAGCGAAACAAATCAAAACAATAAAATGGTGATAATGGTGATTGGAAATAGAAACGAGGAAATAGTATTGGAAGTGATCGCAGTAAAAGAAGAAAAATAAGAATTGATCGCAGGAAAAATTGAGAATTCTATCGCAGTATACATTTTCGTTGTATGTACAAAATAATTGAAACTGAAAATTTGAACAGCAGTTCCTGCATTCCTGAGAACATAAAGTATTTTCCTTGTACAAAATTGTTGAGAAAGAAAGATTTTCCTTCTAATACGATCCAATTCTTCTTTTCTTTCAATCAATTTCTGCTTTCCAGCGATCAATTTGTATTTATCTTTCGATCAATTCCTCATTGCCTGCGATCAGTTTGAATGCATGCCAAAAGAAAATTGAAACAAAAATTTATGCAACGTTGGCCTCAAAACGTCTCCTAAACCATTCATCATCAGCAGAATCATCACTGTATTAAAGACGTATGAGTGGTTTCGTGTGTAAGTTGAAAAGCATTTGAAACAAATAATTTAAGTCTAAATTTCTATGCGACATCTCCTTTATTAGGAAATGCACTCTAAATACTTCGACCACAATTTAAAAATCGTAAATAAGTAAAATAAATTTCACTTAATATTCTTACCTTTGTTATCTTATACCAATTAATTTTGAAAGGATGATAAATAATTGAAAAATTTTATATTGATATTCGGAACATCCATATAAAATTTGCATATTTTAAACTGCCATCATTTTATCGGCGGTACAAATACTTATTTGAGGAATTGTCATTGCAATCAGAGTCTATGACGGTTGATAGATCTACAATAACTTATTATCAAGATAATACTAAACTCTGAAGGGAATTGATATAATAATAATCGCCTTGTCCATGTCCAACCAGTTCTGGTTATCGCAGGATCTTTATTTTACTAATTTCACAGACTTTTTTTAGGTTCTCGCTCATCTTTTGAGAACCCTTGATACCGATTTGTTTTATTACAATTTTCAGTGGCAAGCTGTGCGACAAAACTAGTTCCATCTATGATTTATTAGGCATTGGCGATAATGATAATTATCAAAAATATATCGATAATCGATAATTATTGATATTTTGATAATTATCAAGATATCGATAATTCGATATATCGATATTTCGGTCCGAAAATCCGATATTTATCGATATATCGGTACATGATCATGAATTTTCAGATAAATATCAAAATATCCATATTTTGATAATTATCGAATTTCGATATTTTGATACTTATCGATAATTATCAAATTATTGATAACGATATGATTAATCGATTATCGATAATTTCTTTCGATTGATACTATCGATAATTTTGAACGTCTCCCACCCCTATGATTTATACTAGGAGCAAAATTTGAGAGGCGACATTTTTACACGGTCAATATTGTAACAATCATTGTTAGTAACGATAATATCGTTTTTGGATGATATCTTCTGAAAAACGATTTTATCGTTCGTAAATTTTTGACACAGGACGATAATATAATATCGTCTAAAATGTAAAATTTTAAAATATTGCCTGGAAGATATTATTGTCCAAATGATAAAAGCGATGATATCGTCCAGACAATATTTTCAAACTTTTCATTTTAGACGATATTATCATCCTGGGTGAAAAATTTTCGAACGATAAAATCGTTTTTTGAACAATAATATCGTTTACCGACGATAATGACCATATAGAAATGTCCCGTCCCCGAAAAAATAGAAGGAGTAGAATGCCTGTGTCTCCCAACAATGTCTCCTATCAAAACTGTGTGACATTTATTCTCTCAATTACCACAGACACAAACCAATTTAACCGGTTGTGGTTTGTGTTCACGTCTGGCAAATTAGTTTTTTTTTCTGCAGTAGTTGAGATTCGAACTCTCACACTGACATCTCAATCGAGTAGTGGAAAGTAAACGAGTTAACCATTACACCATTGAGTTGACGGAAATTAAGCGTCCTTTCTGACAGAAATTGGGACCATCGTTTTGTACCAAAATGTGTTTGCTTCGACTAAAAAAGTAATAAGTGTTTGTACTGAAAGGCAATACAAAAAAACAATGGTTCAACTTTTTCCAGAAACGGATACGAAGTTATCAACGAAAATATTATCTTTTCGCACAAATTTAGGCTACAATTTATCGTTGTATCGATTCGTCTTAAAACGTTTTTTTTTTTTATTAAAATTTGAAATAAAAACCGAAGTAACAAATGGTCGACCATATAGTCTGCTTTCCCATTTTGCAAGCGAACCTAATTTGTTCTTTTAGATTTTAGGTTTCACAGAGAAAAAAAACATCTTAAGTTCTTGGCAAGTCGATCCCTTTTTTTAACAACAGGTAAAAACGAAACTATTACACGAGATGAATCCAGCGCACACACAAAAAAAGTACGACATAACTCAATCACTGTTGAATGTAATACCGAAAAGGGTTGGTTGGTTGATATTCAACATTTATTGATTGCAAAATTAGAAAATGAGAAAACGTTCTCCCGAAGGATGTAAATTAGGGTCGTCTTATGCAATGGTTACATGAGTCTTTTTCGTCTTCTATTATGCATAAGAATTGGACGCATAAATGTTAGAGCTGTTGTCGTCGTGGCTGGATGACTTCTAGTCGTATAACTAACGCACCATACACACCTCGCATCGACATTATTCACACCGCATACATAAGGTTCACATACCGCACATACCAAAAATTGTTGTTGGTGTTATATGCGTTCTAAGGTATATACAAAACCCGGTGACTAGTAAAATTTCATATAGCACACACGGAATATCCCCATCGAGATATGTTTATAGTTTCGGTACTAAAGGATCGCACTTGGGCTAATTTCCCGAGAGACAGAACATTTTCTCTATAAGACGTAAATACTCCTCAAGCGTAACGTGTAAAATATATAGACACACTGAGAACCGACCCCTCCCCCCGGAAAATCTTATACGGGATACGTTTATATATGCAACATAATATAAACTCACTCATGTGAGCTGTAAAACCAATGTATTAAATACGTAGCACCATTGTATGTTATACGATTGTTGTGCATGGATGTATGGAGGAAGTTTTGTGTTTATTTCTTTCTTAGCCCGAAACGGGATTTACTATTACACTTTCTTTAAACATTACATTAATAAGAGCTCTAACGGCAGCTCCAACTTGCATCAAATAGTATACATTCAATCGTTTACGATTGTTTTATTTAATTTCTTTTTTTGTTTTGTTTGTATTCTTCTTTTCCTGAATTGGTTACGGAAAAGTGCTTTTACCTCTCCCTCCACTACCGCCTTTCGTTTCTTAAATTTTTTCTTTTTTTTTGTAATTTGACTAAATTCAATTTGCTCTTAAAATAGTTTCCATCGATTTTAATCGAAATTCGAAAAAAGAAAAGTTTTATTACTGCCAGAATAGACGACGAGAAGCAGAGCAAAAAAATGTATATAAGAAAAACGTTTACGAGTGAATATTTATACGTGAAAAGAGGCACACACAAGCATTCAAATGAAAATAAAATTTTCTAAGTCATTTAATTTAATCGAAAAAAAAGAACTGAAAAATTTTGGATTAAAATGGTGACGGTAATAATGACACTGTGTAAACGTGTTTGTTTAAAACGAACAAAAATCGGCGAATCGCTGGAAAATTGGAAAAATGAAGAAGAAAACGAAAGAAAAACTTTTCTTTTTGTTGTTATACACATCTATATACGGCAGTTTCCTCCTTTATATCATTGAATTAAAATAAAGAAAAAAAAAATACGTGAAACGACATTCGGGTCCTTTTATGTATTCAACTGAGTTCCTATCGTAAATTTGTAATATAACCCAAAATCATGAGCAAAAGGGGAGAGATGTTTATGGAATAACATGAAGTTGCAAGTTTTCGTATAAAAAACTTTTAAGTCAATTTTTTTTATCCGTTTGATGATTTGGGATTAATGCGATTTACGGTAAAAGATTTTCGGTCTTTTTTTTAGTTACAATAGATTCTTAGTTTGACTAGTTTTTCGTCAACATACCGACGGATGTACGTACACTGAGCAAAATGGATGAAAAATCAGCGCTCTTCAACTCATGTTACTCTAAAAAGGGTACTGAAACTTGACAGTATATCACATCACATACAACTGTAAACATACCATTTCATATAAAATAGTACCTACTCTATTTGGCGGCTATGTCGACTATGATCACTTTTGCGTTGCGAAATAGTAATTTTTGCAACTAGTTGCGAAAAGTGGTAGTTTTTGTCATTAGACGAAGTTATCAAACGAGCGAAGCGAATTTGATAACTACATCGTGTGATAAAAACTACCACTTTTCGCAAAGTGTTGCATACAACGTTTTCTGCAACAAGCTGCGAAAAATGAACTTTTGAAATGCAAAACATAACTCTACCTTTAACATACATTCTACTGTATCAACAAAATATTGTATGAACGATCAAGTAGACTGCATTTATGTACGCTTCAAAAATTGGTTTACTGCGACTATATATCTCAATAGCCGAATGGTTAGAGGTGTTGCTCGATAAGCATTGGGTTTTGGTGTCGATGGTTCGAAATTTGGTCAGTGCAGAATTTTTGTTTACGGTTAATGGTTCAGATGTTCAGAAGGAGTGGTGAAAAGTAAATCCATTTCACTACTAGTGACGGAAAGCATATATGAAAATCCATTTCACAACTAGTGGTGAAAAGTAAAACATAGAAAACCAGAGAAAAAAACCTTCGATCGCCACCTTCGATCGGTCCGACACCAATTTGAATAAATAGCCAGCCTGAAATAGTTGCAAAAGTAGCTGAAAAATTAGTAAAAGAAGAATATTTTTTGCAACAATTTTTAAAACCACTTCAAATTGCTGGGAGCCGCCTGAAGTATATAGTATTTGTCAAAGAAAAATATTTTTGCTATGAAGTTGCAAGGCTAAATAGTTATTTATACAACCGAGTGATAAATGGTCTTTTAGGCACTAGATGTGTAGATTGTCACTTGAGGCCATAGGCCGAGTATGACAATACACTTCGTGTGCCTGAAAAAGCATTTATCATCGAGTTAGTTGTATCCAACGTTTTTCGCTATAAAGGCAACGGAAAGTTCAGACGGCAATAACTTATATGCTGAAAGGCTTTCTTAGTGAATTTAGTGAGAGGGTTCCAGCTCAAGCCGGATGGAATGCGTTAGGAAAATAACTATTTTCCATCCATTTGTTCATCCACTGATTGGCCTAAATATTTGAAACGTTTCCGAGAAATGTTAAGAGCTTATCTACATTAGACTTTCATGTCTTTACTGTAAAAATGTTGCTATATAAGGAGAAAAAAAAGGTTATCAAAATTGGTTCAGTACACTGACAAAAAATATTTTTTCACATTACCTGGGACAGATAATCTTTTCAAAAAGATTACCTGCAGATGGCAATGTTACGAAAAGTTAGCTAACACAGGTAATGTTATAGAAATAAATTATCTGTGACTGGTAACGTGCCCCAAAGCTTCCTGTAAGTAGGCTGTTTCATCTGTGAAGCATTACCTGTGACAGATAATGTATCCGTCAAATGTTAGCTGTGACAGGTAGTATATTATCTGTGGTGGGTAACCTACATTAGCTGTGACTGGTAATGTTTTAGCTTATATCCACAATAAAACTATGAAACGTTAAGTACTGAATGGCTCAGTGACAACGCGCTAGACTCATGATCTGAGGGTTCCTGGATCGAATCCAGCGCGTACAACTTTTTTTTTATTTGCAAATTAACTGTTAAGCCTTTACATTACCAGTCACAGCTAATTTTATAAAGGATTGCCTGTCACAGATAATGTTATGAAAATACATTACCTGGGGACGTACATTACCTGTGACCGCTGTTTATTTTTCTGTCAGTGTAGCTAATGAGATATTAAATATACGCCAACGAAAAGTGTCTAAGTGAAAAACTAGTACGACGTTTTTGAAAAACGGGTTTTAATAGAAAAATCCATCCTTTCAAATGTGCCATAGTTATTTGAAAACGGATAAAGCTTGAATTTTGAATTTCAATTAGACACGTTAATCTTAACACTACAATTAAAATTCTAGAAATAGTAACCGAGTAATACCTGTGTTTGATATACGATATATACGATATGGCTCAATATCCGAGTAAATAAAACCAAGTTTATTAAGTCTTCTATTTTGTGCAAATTTTATGTAACGGGTAAATGTGGCGGTCTTTATATTAATCAGCAGTTTTTCTGAAAACTTCTCAATGAAAGTAACTTGATTCTATTCCCACATTTGCTAATTACCCATATTACATATTTATCAGACTGAAGTTTAAGTCTTCGCCGGAAATTTAAATAAATCCAGATAGAACGTTGTGTATATGAATAGTCCCCAACAAATATTTCCGAGATTTGATACAGAAAAGGTATAACGAATAGTGGAGCTTTTAGCAACATGCTTAACGTGAACTTCGAAAACTGTAACGTTCGGAAGTGTCTACACTGAATTTATGAGTAAAAGCTCAGCTAAAAGTTCGAAAGCTTATGCTTGCTGCTGTGAATTTAAGATGATTATTTCGTAAACGTTAAATTAGTTTTGTGGTAGGGAGAGCACTTGTTACTCTGCTTCTACAATTAGAATCTACTATTTATTGAAAAGGATATTTTATACTTTCGGGTCGATATTCTTCGACATCTGTCTACATTCATTCGCATTCAGTACGACAATGACTGTCTCATTTAAAATATTGACAAATATTTAATGTCCGTCTTATAGACCTAATAAGCCCAGAAAACAAAAATTCAGACAATACAATCATTGACGTATATGATACGTGGACAAAGGTTTCTGTACGTGGGACACGTTGAAAACGTAGTTACGTATTTCGGTTGTCAGATTTGAATATTTATGTGGTACGTATTGTGGTGATGTACGTGGCATGTGGATAATTTACGAGTGGGACGCAAGTTAAACGCACAGCACGTATGTTAAACGTATATAGTGGACGTTGGTCTTAAACATTGAATTTGGATCATATTTATAGTTCTTAACACGAAGAAGATAAACGACAAAAAATTAAGTATTTTAGTAAATAGAAAAAGTTCACGTCAAAGTACTTTCATTTCTTATGAAGTCGTTTCATTTTGTAATCATATCAGAGAGTTGTTTAAGTTGAAAGTATCTATAATTGATTATCAATATTTTGATAATCCAAGTCCATAACTATCTTGCCATCAGGTGGCTAATTCCTCGTGCTCTATGAACTTAAATTCAAATGCGTTAAAAAAACGACAAATCAATATTTCTATGCGTTACGTTCCGTATTTTATACGCCACATCCGTTTATGGCTTTCAAAGTTCGCGTCAACAATAAGAAATGTCAACCAACACAACTGTATTCCAACGTTAGAAACATTGTTGGCTCATGATCCGGAGGTCCCCGGTTTGATTCCCGAAGAGGTCAATTTTTAATTTGAAATATTTGTTGCCAATACAACCGAAAATTTTGGCTTAGAAACTTTTATTCCCTTTACTTACGTATACATGTTCCGCACATTCATACTAATACTGCTGTCTCGCACGCATAAGTTTATGTCTAATCGAGCTATGTTTCAATGTTATTTTATATGGATTGTATTTGTGGATTGAATAACTATGAAAACATAAAAACTACCTTACTACACTTTTTAACAGTGGTACGAATGATATACGCATAACACGAAGGAAATTTCGCTCAGTGTACAAATAATCTTAATTTTAAATATTTATCAATCGGCAGATCTGATTGATCAACATTTAAAATTAAGACCCTTTTGAAAACATTTTCGCATTTTTAATTAAATTCTCGTAAACGTTGCACTGATATAATGATAGCTATTTTACCTGAGTTATCAAAAGCCCTTTGTTTACAATGAAAAAAAATGGAAATTACGGAAAGTGGTCGTTACACAAGTTATCGTAAATGAAGCAAATTTAATTCGAACGCCTTTGTCTCTATTCACATAAAATTTAAAGTCAACCTACACCTAAATAGAATTTATATACCATCGACCCACACTTCATTCATCCTACACAACACTCTGTGCAAAATATATGAAAGCTTAATTCGACGTCAATTTAAAAGCTAAATTTATGTATGTAACACTGTTAAAGTATCTTTCGTTCCCTTAGTGTTGATTCAAAACATAATACATCCATGTGTGTGGATGTGTACGAACTATGAATGAGTATGAGCCATATCATGAATGAAAACTTCGTTGTGAAGAAGCTTTTGAACGAAATTTGTTATTGTTTCGGTTTGTCAATTTGAATAATGAAGTTTGCATCAAATAAAATGTCTTCAAACTTCCGAACGAAGAATTATTGGATGATGAATGATTCTATAATCAAGGAAAAATTTCTTTTTCTTCCTGAAGTACCAAAACCGTCACATTCACTCACCAAATTTAGTACCGAAAGAGCTACATTCTCCGACACTTTTTTCTCTCAATTTTCATTCCCGCTTATGTCATTTTCGATCCTATCTTTATTCTTTCCCAGATGTGTCATGTGATATAATGAAGTCAATTTAAACTCAAATCCAGCAATTTATTGTGTGAACTGCAATAACATACACTAATTTATGTTCAATATTCATTCTGTATTAATATTAAGCGTTGCTTCACTACATTTCGAAGAGTATTAAATATGATTTTCTTGTTATAAAGAATGCACTAAATGATAATGCTACGCGCGTATGCATTAATTGGTATTGCTACGCGCTGAACGAAAAATGCTGTACGGTCAACAAATGTAAACAACGACATTAAATTTTTGTATGTTATTTTGTTCGGAATGTGACTTTGGTACTCCAGGAAGAAAAATAGTATACATACCACGGATCAAAAAGGTGTGTTTTAGACCACGGTGGTGAAAACGTCCTTGGTCTCCGCTCCGCTTCGCGTCGCTCCATCCCTGGACCTGGGTCTAAAACACACCTTTTTGATCCTTGGTATGTAACATACTATTCTATCACCATACCATTGATTGAAAATACATAAAAAGGAATTGAACACTCGTCACATGTGCAGGCGTACGGTACAATATAATGGGCAAAGAGTGAACCGGTCACTAATCAGATAAAATATAGTACATTTCTTCTGCACGTTAAAACGATATAAACATTTGTGTGTGGATTGCGCCAAACAAACGATAGGAGTTCAGGTGATTATTGTCGATTTGACGCTGAACGATGAAGAGATTCAGTGAAAAACATCAAGCTGGAAAAGGGAAATTATCTACGAAGACAAAGGACGAACATTCGAGAAGATTTCTGCTGAGAACACATGGTCACGCAACGAACAATAGAAACAGATTCACAAAGCAAAAAAAACAACTATTAAAAATTTCACGTCGTACATGTGGTGGAGATATTCTGTCGAACAACGGTCTCAAATACGGCAAAATGGCGGAAATGAACACGATATTTCCTGCGCACAGTCATTGATGGCCATGTCAACGATGGACAAGTTATTTGATCGGTTGCATGGGTTAATTTAAGTGAGAAAACAATGACAAATCTGCATACTAAGAGCAATGTAAAGAGAAAGTAGATAGATAACATTAGATATGAGACGATAATCAGTTTGTCCTCCAATGTTGTCGATTACACACGTTTTAAAGAAAAAACCTTAAACTATCAGATTTCAGATCACCCTTCAAATCGCTGTATGATCCGAATCCAGCTAATATCGAAATGTCCTCGATCAACAGGTGAAAAAAGACTGCAATCCATTTGCAAGGCTTTAGGTCTGCCGCAAAAGGGAAGCAAAACCGAACTCCTGCAACGTCTGACTAAACATATTGACTTTGCAGGACATTGTGTTCCGAGCCAACAACATTGCACCACCCATTAAATACCACGATTTGGCAGAGCAGTTTCGGAATCTCAGACATCAAAGTGTGTTTAAACTGCACTACATCCATTCATGATATACCGAGAGAAAAACTTTTGCGGAAGATTTGTAAGCAATCCGGTTTGAAGCAGTTTGGCAATAAAGGGGGTCTGGTGGAGAGTTTCGTGGATCATGGTTTGTCGTTCGACAATATTCTCATTATGACCGTGTTCCCACCATTATTTGCGTTGCCATCACTGTCCAAACAAGCAATTTCATCCTTTACGTATAACGATGCTGTTATGGATACTGTGCCTCCACCAGTGTCTGAGCCAGTGATCACCGATCAATCGTCTAATAGCGAGTATATGGATTGGATACGTTGCCATTGCCCTCAGAAAGAACGATTTCTGATGAGGTGTTACCATTGCCGTCGTATGTGACCAATGATTTTGATGTTACATATACGTTGCCTGTTTCTGCCGAACAAACGATTCTACTCCCGGGCGAGCTTGAAGAGGCACATGAACATTCATGAACATTCACAATGTAATGAGTGCGGCTGCGGCAAGGTTTTCGCATAGAAGCGTTACTTGCACGATCACATGAGAAAGCATAATGTCATTCAGTCGAATAAATTTCGACAACAGAGTAATTGCCGTCAATGAATCCAGAAATGGATTTGAATGTGTCGTTTTTAAGGACCAGATCCAGCAACGGCAAATTTTCCACATTGTATGCATTCCATGGTTCGATGTCGGCGGCACTTATGTGAATGTATCGGTTGGTTTCACAAAGTACGCTGATTGTGCATTATGCTGGACGTGCATGGGGAAATATCAAGCGAGGAATTGATGATGGTAATTTGTATTTGTCCGGATGCGGTTCCAGCAGACTGACTGCACAGAGATTACATTGGAAAATGAATCACGAAGTCTTTTGCACTTGGGATCTGCGCAAAGACGAGGGTGATCGCAAACCGTGTCAAAGGACATATACGCAAACTACTCGATTCAGTGTACGTACATCCTTAGTGGATACGATAGTAACCATTTCTTGCGTTCATGCGTCGGCATCATCAATGAAAAAAATACGAAATGCTCAGAACACCATATGTGACCACAATACAAATGCATTTCATGCAAACTTGAACGGTGTTGGACAGCAGTCGTTATTTCGTTTAAATGTCATTGCTAAAAGAACATTCAATTTTGACGGACTGGATGTAGAATAGCACAGTGGTGTTGGGAGTACCAGAGTGTCATACCGCGCCTTAGTGGCAAAACCACCATTGTTGAGGCCCTACTAAAACAGACGCCAAAAACTAAATTCTTGTTTTAATTTCTTGGTGCGGCATCATGTTAAGCTGATGGAACAGCAATGCAAAAATAAATAGTTTTAGCCATCAACTTCCGATTGGTAGAGGAAACACTTGAAAATGATTCAAAATTTGTGTGGCGTGTGACAACGTAGTGATTCACTCAATCTTAACGAACATTGTGCTTTCGAAACAGTCTGTGTGTTGAGTATATATCCATTTAACTTTTCGAACACACGCCAAGAACGCATGACCAAGAACGTTACAAAATAGCAAAATGGCGGATCCGTGTAACAAATTCACTCTCCGTACCACTATATGCTAATGGCACCTACAGCCATTTCGGCCCGTGCACATGCGCATCCGATACCGTTAACCGACCAAAATCGATGTTTGAGGAAAAAGTCGTCATTCACCATAGTATTCCGAATAACGGAGCGAATAGTGACCCAGTTTAGGCGGGTGGGTCATTTATCCAAGTATTTATTTGCAAATAGAATATTTTGCGGTTTCAAAGTAACAATTTTTAAGATTGTTGGCGTACACACAATCGACTAGTGTTAAAGGAATCTGGAATTTATCAAATTAGATTTAGATCGTAGCCGTTTTAGTGTAACACAAGAGATTTTCTCGGTCGGTTTGACTGGAAGAAGAAGAAGAGGAAAAAAAAAAGTAAAAAAAAAGAAAAGTTCAATCGTGTAAGTGGTTCACACTCCATAGTTTTTCCATAGTCTATACGCCGAAAGGGTTTTTTTTTCGTTTCATGGTGTACGTTTGTGTATTGGTGTGGAAAATTTCTAGTGTGTAATTCCCTCTTACAAAATCCCCGATATGGTGTGTCGGACTGTGTCGAATTGAAGGTGAAATGGTCGCATCCGTACAATGTGATAAAAAAATTGTGTTATATTTGTTGTTATTCTAGTGTTTAATATTTTCACTGTAAAATTTATACAAAACGGAAGAAGAGAGAAAAACGGCAGTTTAAATGAATCATAACATAATGAGCTTTCTATTAGTGTTTGAATTCGTAGCATTCTAAAACGTTAGAGGCATACACAAAAAAAAAGTTTCAGAAAGAAGCACATCGCACACTGATACCCACCTAAGGTAAGTTGAATAGCGAAATGATTTTTCCTTTTTCACGTCAATTAGACGGAACAAAATATTTCATCGAATTTTATGAAAATGTCCTCATCGATGTGGAATATGAACTGTTTGTAGTTAATTGAACAATAACCTCAGACAACATTTATCTACTAAAACTAAAAACAAGTATGGTCGTTTCGACTTCAATGTGAACGTTAAGTTAGCCGTAAATTACCAGCTTGATGGGAAAACTAAATTCTCTCGGTTCACATCTCTTTTTCCGTCGAATTTCAATTCAGAAAAATTGGAATTTTACATTTTCCCTGTTAGCTACAAAGAAAAGAACGAAAAATTCACGGAAAATCAATAGTCTGCGTATGCCATTTCGCTTAGATATATATAAGTACAACAACCACATATATTTATATACCCGTTCTATCTCATCATGTACACCATACACACGGACACAAAGCTGTGTGCTTCAAGAAAACTTACTTGTGCTAAATATATTGAGGTTATTTGGATGAAATGAACAAAAAAATGAAATAAAATAAAATACGAAAGTGGGCTGACTGACTGTGCTCTAACAGTCCTCTTCAACTTTCTTCTCAATTTCTTGGACATGATTTTTTTATCGTTTAAATTGATCAGTGGGTTGTCTGCTTCTTTTGTAAAAAAATTCTTTTTGTTATAAGTATGATAGGATGATTGAGCGTTCGACCATTATGCGTATGCATTGGACAGTCTAAACATTATGCACGAAAAATGACGATAAAAATCAGATTAGCGTTGATGTATGATTCATCGAAAATGAACAAATGATTCGTTTAATGTCGTTTCTGAGAACCAACTTTGTATCTACTCAAGTTTATATGCTGTGCTGTATGGACTCCAGTATCTGGACAATTTTTGTACTTTCATCACAATAACAGTAGCGATTCGCTTTACATTTGATCCATTCCACAAATACAAATGAGTGCCACGACTCTCTTGAAATTATAAAAAACCCGTGCAACGAATAAAACCGCAAGATGTTAAGCACACATATTCAGATAATTATGACAACGTGAAATAAATCTCTTGAGGACATAGCATCGTAGGTCGACTGTTCCATTGAACCCTCCGAAAACTTGTATCTGTCTATCTAAATTACTCTTTAACCATGTCAAGGTCCGTCAAGTCAAACATGTTAAACTTAAAACAAAACGAAGATCATTGAACCCATCTCTGCAGAAAGTAATTCAGAATATTCACGCGCTATTGTTCAGTTATTAATAACCCTTGGGTGTTACCGTTAAGTTGATGTGACAACTCATAAAAAAAAACTTATTCCTCAAAGAAATGTAATGCAATTCTGTGCAACATTAAACATTAAAATTATGCTCAAAGCTCCAGTGCTACGTCTCGATTTCGATGTGCAAGTAAAGTTTTTTAATGATTAAAGTTTGGTGCTAATTGTACATTTATGGCAGAATCTTGATGGTATGGTAATACTGGAGGCAACTACAGTAGTTCGTGTTTTAATTGTTAGTGAGGCATCTGGTATCAATTTGTTTGTTGTCTTTTTCAACTTTAGTCTTTTTTTTCTGCGGTTCGAATGAGCTTCTTAGCACCTACATCAATTCTGTATTGTGTGTTGCAAATATGTAATCATTACTCGTCAAAAGAGTCTGAAATTGGAAATTTAATTTTGCTAAATGTAACCGCAATTCAGCCAATGTAACACTTTCCCACCTGATACCGAATCAATGGAATCCATTGCAAAACTAATTAAATAATTGCGTGATATCAAAATTTTATTCAGTTAAAAAACACACATTCACCTACGGATTATTGACATATCAGCACACCTGTTGATTTACTGCCGTAAGGTATAATTTCTCACATCGATGCATAATTTCGTCTACAAATTACTGTAATCGGAACGTTCATTTTATGTGCATCACATTACATATATACGTAGGTGTTGTAGCTGATGAAAATTCCGGGTTTCATCATTTATTTTAATTAGCATGGTTTTCATTGAATTTCCATCAACTCGAACCTCGAACCTGATTATTTTCCAGAATTACTTCCTACGTTGCAGCGCCAACGCATTTTTCATCAAAACTTTTACATTGAATTAATTCACGGAATGTAAACTCAATGGTATGCTGCTGGTAATACACTCCAATGGAAACCATTTTCACGAACTCAACTATTTCAATATCAGTATCAATAGGGAAAAAAAGCCATCCAACAAAAAAAAAGTGGTTCTGGGAAATTAAGTGTTTGTGAGTGTAGCGGATATAATGACGAAGGTTGATTCAATGGAAAATTCATTTTTGCATATCATTCAGCTGATCGATATTTCTGTATGTAAACCATTTTTCCATTAAGTGAGTTTTGTTGTTGTATGGTTGATGCTATACATTCGAACGAATAGAATATTTTAGAGCAATTCCATAGCCCAATATGAATTTGAACAACTGCGTGTACATGCCATAGATGGTGAGTCTTTATTGACCTGTGAGAAAGGTGTCTCTTTGACCGATCTACATTTCGTACTAACTCTTTCCTAATCTATTTAGTGGCATAGTACCAATTTCGGCCCATCGTCGTGCTACTAAATAGCCAATTGGTATCACTGCATTTTTTCGTTCTTATTTACTCTCAGTTGTCATACAGACCAGTTGCACAACTTTGACTGTCCTTATTATATCTCCATCGGTTCAATAATGAACAGGCCCGTAGCCAGGATGGATTGGCAGGAAAGACATCAAATTTTAGTGATAAGACCTACCGCCTAAAATAAATGAACATTAGTAGTTAAAACATCTATCTTTCGACTGAGGACACCAGCCATTAAGAGAACATTGAAATAAAGGAACGATGGTTTTGTACTGTTTGTGCATACAATTAATAAGCTTCCAAAAGATGGCTCCGGCGGGACAAGGTTCACTTTACATTAGTAACTGTCTTAAAACTTTTGGTATCGATTAGCTGTAAAATAGATCGTTACGTTGTCTATAGTCTGAATTTTAGCTATCATATGCTTCTTTTAAGGAAATCAGTTTGACAAGGTATAATTAAAAAAAAGTGTCACGTCAGGACATGTTTACAGTCCAAGGCTGTAAACTTTGGGAAGATCACGCAGATGCAGATACGCGGGTGACACAGTGTCACTGACACACACAAAATTTGACATTTTCATACTTTTTCCTAGAAGATGGATTCTCAAATTTGACAATTAGGTGAGTAGGTGAATTCTCTTTTGAGTGTTCCCGCGTACCTAATAAAATGGTGGTCTGCGTGACCTCCCCAACAGTCTACAGCGTCTACAGTCTTGTTTAGAGTCACCGCAACGCACTCCAATAACAGTCACAAGAATAGATTTTTTAGGCTTCTTATTTTGTGTGGAACTTCAGTGATATTATTCCATTTGACGACAGTGTAGTACTATGCAAATTAGTAAAACAAATGTTATTGAGCCATTGACTTTAGGGCTATTTCGAGTTAATGAGATCGACAATTATGTTGCCGTTTTCCATTGAAATCAGATATTCGTCACATTGCAAAACGCAGCATAATTGTCCAACCCATCAACGTAAAATTGCACGTGTGTTGTCGGCTTTAGTAAATAGCGGTTGTGGCAATGATGCTCAAAATGATGCTGAAAAACCGAATGCAGCAAACTAAAAACGATGTCAAAAGCATATCCCCCAATATCTGTGCAAAATAAATGCAAATTAATAATTCAGCTGGGGGCCTTCTTATAAATTTTGAATCAGACGATATACAATAACACATACACTGTCCCCCATCCAAAAACGTTTATTGTCCGACATCTACTGTTCGGACAAGTACGTTTCAGTAACTAAAAGAAGACCATAATGCCGCACACCGACTTGGCATGCCGATGGGTCGGTCTAAATGGGAACAGTAAAACAAAAGCTCTTTCATAACCGATGCAATGTGACTTAAAATCTGAATTTTGAAATTTGAGAAGGCAGCGAAGGTATACAGAGGAAAGACTGCTCTCCTTACCCATTCTATCGTATCCTATAACAAAGGACAATGGTAAATTGCAGAGAATTCGATTCGTAGCATCAATTTTTAAAAGATTTTTTTTTAGAGTCATTTTTCATTTGGACAAAACAGTTTTAAGAATAAATTTTTAACAAAAATAAGTTTTCGAAAGAATACACATAAATGCAAGCCTTTTGTCCGGGCGAAAAAAAAATTGTGCAACAATGTCTGCGAACAAAAAGACGTCAATGAAAGAAAAGAAAAACTTAATTCAGCTGAAAGCACCGCGTTGCTGATGTTCACGAGATTTGTTCTATTGAAAGCGACGGATGCAATTTCTTTCCTAAATTATTACTCTAAAGCTTCTAAAGTCAATTTACTCAGAAGAGAAAATAATTATTAATAACTTTCACGCAAAATTAGCAACACGAACTAATCGTTTTCATCTTCCACTTTTCTCTTACAATATTCCAACGTAAATTTCGCTTTATGCTTCCTGACAACGGAAACCATTCTAACAGAAAATTTAATTGACAATTATTGCAAAGCGCATTGAAAGTATTTATTTTGTATAAAGCTGCAAACAAAAAGGGATGTGGGTGGTAACCGTGATGCTTTGCATTGTCATTAATTTAACTTTGAAACAACACTTACCTTTGCTAGACGTTATGACAAAGCGACATACCAAGTAATTGTATAAGTTGATTGATGCATCTTGCCGACTTTATCAACAATGACTAGAACTACAGAGATAATAAGACAAAGTTTTGTGTGCGGTAAATGGTTTCTTCCCAATCAAGTCTTTATGGGATGCAACATCAAAATAAATTAAGCTTTTAATCAATCTATGGTTACTATAACAATACATACTATGACTACCAGTATGGTAAACCGACATGGTTTCAGTGTAATTAATTAAATTGTTTCAAACTGAAAGCATACACACATTATGTATTACACAAGTTTGAAACAGAAAGTGGATGAAATTATAATCTGAATCAAAGCTTCAAAGCACCTAGCATCTGTATTCGGACAAAGCACCTAGCATATTAATAGAACATTTGGCTTTTCGAAATAATATACTCTATGTTATAAGTTATAGAGGGATTCTTTTGAAAAAAAGCCTACCGAAATCGGACGCATTTTCCAGTGGACTTTTTTATATGTGTCTAGAAAGTACTTCGACCCTAGAACCCAAAACCACTTTCAAAAAAATTCTTCGAAGCTTTTGTGACTGGTGAAAGGTGATCAAAAACCGAAAACTTGCACTTTTCTTACCAAAATTTCTCCGGGTACACGAGCCGTACATGGTCGTGTGGGGTGTCATTAGAAAGGTAATCACATGTACTATTGAGCCGAATAGAGACTCGTTGGTTTTAAAATTAATCCACACTGAAATATGTGCAGTTGAAGTTTTCAACAGAAAACTTGCACTTTTCTTACCAATATTTCTCTAGTTACACGAGCCGTACATGGTGGTGTGGGGTATCATTTGAAAGGTAATTTTATGTGCTTTTGGGCCAAATAGGGTCTTATGGGGGTTTGAAAGCATCTACGATGAAATATGAGAAGTTGAAATGTTTAAGTGCCCATATTTCATCGCATATGCATCCGAACCCCATAAGACCCTATTTGGCCCAAGTGCAAGTTTTCGGTTGTTGATCACCTTTCACCAGCCATAAAAGCTTCGAAGAATTTTTTTGAGAGTGGTTTTGGCTTCTAGGGTCGAAGTTCTTTCTAGGTACCTATAAAAAGTTCCACTAGAAAACACGCCCGATTTCGGTAGGCTGTTTTTCAAAAGAATCCCTCATAGCATTAATGGTATTATTCACTTTGACTCTCTGTCAGTCCGAGAATGTTAAAATGTTCTGAATGAAATTGGACTCTCATATAGAGTCACAATTCCGTGGGTTCCCAGTCATGATGACGTTCCTGGAAATGAAAAAGGCTAACTCTTTATCTAGCAGTTGTACAGACGGTACAGACCTTGGTCGGCTGCTTCTAGCCCTAACTAGATCAAAAAATATTTGAAGTTGTCAAACACGATTGGGGCTTCAAGCCAGGTTAGGGCGTTTACTATCGCAACGCATTGCGATGTAAACAGCCTTAAACACTTCTTTGATAGTGGACTAACGGATAATCCGAAATTAACGAAACGGCTTGTGTCACTGTTTCGATCTGAGAGACTAATTTCTTTAATGATCTTATCGGGCCATCGCCATGGCGACAGTCATACCCTTTTACATGTATATGTCTAGCGAATCATAAGCGAAATGAAAGTAAACTTCGCTGTGTCTCTTTATACAGCTATGATTTGTGTTGTTTTGTTACAGCCCTGATGATGTTCTTGAATTAGGAACGAACTTTATTGGCAAAAACTAAGAAATTTGTCTTTTTATTGAGCTATTCCGACAATCTGAATATTCATTGATCAGCTCATAAATAATTGAAGGAAAGTAAACTTCGTTCGTTACAGCACAACACTCATACGTGTTTTTTTTTGGTAAGAATCCGAAATGTTTAAATGTGATCATGGAAGTCGAACGGACTTTTACATTGTCAGACATAGGAGATGAGGGAAAACCTGAATTATTCTTCCAGTAAATGGAACTGAAGAACCTCGATTTGAATGATTCCACCGATGATTAAATAGCGACTATTATGTCATTGGATTTGACGACTTTTCTCAAGCAGACGAATAGTCTGACCTGAGTGAGCGTTCTTTAGAACGACAACTGTTCGACATTCTAGGTGTCTCCGTTCCTAGATATTTAGCGACTTGGACGTTTCGTAGTTTTACTTGTTTGGTGTATTTATAATGTATATGACGCTAGGACAAAGGATTTTCATCATTTCTTTCTAATACTAAGACCCTCTTCTTGGGACAGAGAACCTAGCATAGATGGATATTCTATGCTAGGTGCTTTGTCCGAGGGGAAAAGTACGCTGAGCGCAGAAAAATTCCGAAACTTTTCGATATTTTGAGAATCACCCTTTTCGATACAAAATGGCAAAATCAATCAAATGTGAAAACGGTGCCTTGATTTGCGTGCCGGATAAAATTTTCTTTCGATTTTTACCGTCTTTGAATTATTTTTATTTTATCGATCATTCCTTCGATGTATACATAATAACTTGCTTCTTGGAATATGTTTCTCTGTTTTCACAATGGAAAGTGCTAACTTAATAGTCGTATATTCATGTCCCAGTCTCTATATTTATGTTATATATGAATGAAAACAATCGGAGGGTATAATTAGTTGTATCGTCCTGTCAATACTTGTCAGGGACTATTTTTGGTGAAGCATTTTCTTGAATTTTGCTTAATTTTACTAAATTTTCCTTCATTTTTCTAAATTTTCCCAAATTTTCGTTAAATATTTTTGGGAAAATGTTGAAAAATTTAGGAAAACATGGGAAAATAGTCCCTGGTACTTGTTGTTGCCAGCGTAATTTAAATGAATAAAAATCGTTTCATTTTACTAGACAATGTCCTCATACGAGACAGATGCAATGCTGGAAACGTTGAGTTTGAAGTTGCGAGACGCTGAAGTGAGAAGAGCTGAAGCTGAACGAGCACATCAGGTAATTGGCATTTTCGTTTTTCGTATACCCTTAAATAATTCATTGAATTAGACTTATTAGTTCTTGTAATTTCATTTTATCAATCTTCAATAGAAATATGATGATTATAGCATTTATTATAGAGGTGTTAGCTATATCAACGGTGTATTTACATTGATTTCGATAGAATTTTCACTTAATCAAACATCCCCCTAAATATTTTTATATTTTATGGTTTTGTGAAGTATTAAACCGATACACCACGAACTGAACGACTGAAATCGATACGCTCGTCAATTATTTATGAAAAGTTTTCATTTTCATTCCGAACACTTAATACGAATTACCGAACCAATTATGTACATATTTACTACACATCCAATTGTTTTGAGCCGAGATTGACATATATGAGTTTTAAGTGAACTCTACTGTTTCGAAACTTTTAACCAATCGAGAATAGATTCATAGCCCGTCATACAACATAGATCATAGCATTTCATTTTGATGTTTAAGTAATTGCATTACTGAACTTTTCCTTTCGGTAATACGTTCATTATGCTGCTGCATTATAATGTCGATCTATAAATTAATATAATTGTTTATCACCAACAAGAGATGCATTTATAAGTATTTGATGTAATATTCGTTTAGAAATAGTAATTAGGTAAGAAAAGGACGTATTTAAATGGAAGACAAACTCAGGAAATGGCAGATTACGTCCTTGTTTGGACATTTTTATTTTGAAGAGCGGCTCCATATAAGTTCACATAAGCTTTTTTATTACCTTCTACGTGAGAAAGCTTACCGTTACATAGCAGTTTGTCCTCTGCTGAAATGATACATTAAATGCTGAATATTGTCGACTCATTTTACGTGAATTTCTTTGTGATATTCAACTTTCGCATGCGGCCAGCAATTAACTAGAACACATTGGATGCTGTTACGTAATTCATGTGGTTCATTTTATCACATTTATTGAATTCACGCAATGAATTACTTTTACAGCATCTTTTGTAATCTACTGTCACTTGATGTGACTAAGCAATGTAAATTCAGATTTTATATGAGCAATATTCGTTTACTCAAAAACGTGAGGTTTTACTCCGTGACGGCTGAAATTTACATCAAGTTTTTAAGTAAAATACCTTGGCAATGGCAATGAGACCAATGATGGAAATTACTTCTTGTGTGTTTACCGACCTCAGCTTCGCCTCGGATCAGAAAACTTTTCATAAGAAGTATCATTTCTTTCATTTGTCCCGTTGTTACATGTTGTGGAAATCCAAGCTCTGACGAAGCCATTTCCGTCATGTGTCCCATTGACAAATGAGGTATTTTACACAAAAACGTAAGGCAAAGTTTCGGTGCTGTCAAGTAAAATCAACTGTACATTAAGTAAAACTGTAAATTACGTACTAGTTTGGCAATTTGTTTTTGACAAATCTGGCGGTTGCAGCAAGAGACGAGTACTAGGGATGCAACCACATAAGTCAAAAGAACAATCTTCGAACCATTACGTAGTCTATTTTACGAGTTTTAACGCAATCCGTGAAGGAAAACGAGTTTCTGCGGGGTGCAGCAAGTAATAGTATGTAACATACTTGGACAATTAAGTGGGTCATGATTGCATGTGCGCTTGAATATATCAAAGTATGAATAATTGGTGAAACGAGTGTAGCGAAGCGGACCGAGGGTAATGATTTTCATACGAGGATTTACGCACACATTGAAACAATTGCATTTGACTCACTTAAGTGTCCATTCCACTAAACAAAAAGTACTCCGTGAGAGAGAGGAGTGAGAGAGCGAGCTGTCAAATAAACAAAGGAAAAATTGAAAAAATTCAATTTTGTCTTTCACACGGAGTACTTTTTTGGTAAGAGGAAAGTAAGCATTATGTGGCTAAGATTGTATCATATTTTGTCACATTATAGCGTCAGGTATAGTCGAAAACGCAAACATTTTGGTCACAGTCAACTAAGCAAAAATGAGAATATTGGGTTTGCATCGTAGTGGAATAAACGAAGGTTGACAAAATTCAATGAACTTTACTATCACAGTTGGTAGTAAAGTATTAGTAGTAGTAAAGTCTGTATGCGATGGTAAAGTACTTTACTGTCGAAGTAATGAGGCATTTCCCTCAAGGGTGAAAATCCGTTACCTCGATCCTAAAGTAATACTATATCAGTGAAGTAACTTGATATCTCGTATCACGATGATTAAAAGTACCTCAGGCTTGGATATTTTTACTTATCTAAATACGAGATATCTCATTACTTCAGTAATACGATCACATTCAGAACGGTGATGTAGAGTGTTTGCTACCGAAGTAGGTATCTTACACAGAAAAAAAACTTATATGGCGCTGATGTGATAAAATCATGTTAAAGAATTTTGTGCAAGAATTTTGTAATTTATTTTAAAAACAAAAAAATTTTATTGAACAAAAGTTACCAAACTGCAACATAAAAGTATTATTACAAGGGATGGCATGGTGTTTTTACAGGATGCTCTGTCCCAATTGCGTGGTGTATCATCATGTGGTAGTCGTTCGAGTGAACCACTTGAAACGTTGCAATCTCGAGCGCGGGAATTGGAAAAGAAGGTGTATTTGTAAAATGAAATCGTATCTAAACTAAATATCCTTTGTGGGAAAGCAATTAGTTTTTTTTTGTTGTTGAAATTTTCGTTGTCTTACGAATGAATGGAATGTAAACTCTTGTAACTATTGTATTGCTGTGGTCTATTTTACTTTATCGTTTTATAAATGTTTTAGCCCAATGTAACCTATGCTCGTTGTCATTTTATTGTAAATAATTTTTTATTGTAAATAAATCTCTGTTTGATTTGAAATTTCGCTTTTGCTGTTTAGTCCTCAAAGGGAATCCAATGATTCAATTATATTGTACGGAAATCGATAAGGTTTCTCGTGTAACTATTAAGTTTATATTATAAATAAAAACTTGGAAGTATAGTTTCTCTTTAACGATTTTGAGAATGCATCAGAGTGCTACACTTCTTATTTTGTAGAAAATTATATTCAATTCGAAGGGAAATGTTATAGCCATCACTGTATGTCAGGGCTTATTATTCACATTTTTCCAGACTTTTAAACAATTTTTCAAGAATTAAATTAATGAAATTCCTAAAATTCTTAAAAATTCTCAAGAAAATTTTAGGAGTTTAAGAGATTGTTAGAATTAATTCTTAAAAAATTTTAACATGTCACATACTGTCATCTATAACGACGACAAATATAATAACAAGCTGTGGGTTTTTTATATTAAAATGCACGTTTAAAAAATGAAGTACAAGATTTGAAATCAACAGATTAAAAATACCTTGATCGATGGAAGTAATAGACCTGATAATAATAACTGTTTGCCGCCTGTAACAGGTTAATATTACAGTTAGTTCATTCTAAAAAAATCATTTGTCAGTTTGTCAAGAGTTTTAAACGTCAATGATGTTCCCAGTCAATTAAGTGTTTAGCGCAAAATTAGAATATGCCTTACCGAATTCAAATATTGTGCCAAAATAAGATAGACTTGGAAGCACTTAATAGACTGGGAACTTCGATGACTTTTAAAACTCTGATAAATCTAAAATCGTGTTTTCTAAAGATGAACACACTGTAAGAATTTTAAAAAAATTTCAAAATTTTAGAAGAAATTTGCCGAATAATAGGCCCTGCTGTACGTCTTCTATTAAATTTCGAGATCTGGCATTTTTCTTCTTCTGAAAGACGGAATTACAATATCGAATGAGAAAGAGAATGTCAACAGTTGAAAAAGTTCGAATTAATTTGTAAAAAATCAGACGAACGATTTTATCGAACACAAGACGTGACAAATTAATAAAATGCAAAACCAGCTGCAGCTGTAAATTTTATGCTAAATATTTTGGAGTGCTTCAGCCAATTAAATAGTAAAATGAAGAATTTGTTCGTTCGAATTGATGTCACTGTTTTAAACTTATTTTTAAATTTAAATGTGCTTAGGTGATAAGACAAAACTTAGAGTCACACACGCCTTGACCAATGTTATGACAAAATCTTTTATAAATATTCGCAATTATATAATCAGCATGTAATCGTAGCGTTTTCTATTACAAAAAAGACACGATTATCCCGTCAGTCAATTTATAACCGCAAAACCAAAAATTAATTAACAGGCTGCATTGGAAACGGTTAGATGTGAGGAATTGCAATTAGAATTATCGGCTGCATTAAAATCAAGATCGGCCAGATCAACAGTGGCAACAATGCCCAGCCAGTCGACGGTTACGTGGGCACCAACACCCACCCAACATCAACCGATATCGCATCATTCCACATCATCATCTGTAGCCCAACCACCAACGTCATTACACACATCGATGTCACAACAGTCGTCGTCACATCAGCAGCCACAAGCAGGCTCCGAAATAGATAGAATAATGGCCAAGATCGAACAGGCACGTTTATCAATTGCTAACGTATGTGATCATTAATACAGCAACAAAATAATACAAAAGACACGAACAGCACCGAATTGTACCTAAATATCACCAAATTTAGGAACAATGTTGTCCGTTGCCACATTACTGCCAAAAAAACACAATTAAACTGAACAAAAAAAAATTCAGACAAATCAATTACCGAAAAATTTTGATGTTCTAATTCTAACATGGATGTTGCCTGTGTGTCTATAATCATATCAAACACCTATGTCTAACTCCCCCCAATATGCCAATGCTAATTTATTTATAGGACAATCGTATACTCGCCGAATTGGAGCATCCTCGAACGACCGGCCCACAACATATGCCATCATCATCCATCGGATCTGGATTGACTTCCACCATTGTGCCAACATCATACTCAAGTGGCAACACGTCCGGATACATGGGAATCAATTCGATGGGAGTGACGTCGAGTAATAGCAGCCATGCACTGACATCATACGATCCGACCGGATTGGGCACCGGATCGTCGGTGGTCGGTAATACATCAATGTCGGCCAATGCGAACGTTTCGCCATTACCTGTACGTCATCAAATGAATCAAATGAATACCATGCCACCCCTTTGTCAGGTGTGCGAATTAGACGATTAATTGAATAGAGATGCTCGATTATATAAATATGATTTTGTTAATTGGTTCTCATTAACCCCTTGGTAGTTTATAGATCCTTCACAAACATTTTCTTTTTTTTTTGAAACATTAGATAATTACTAGACATAAATACGAAAATAGTTGACCTCACCCAGTGTAGCATGTCATTTGTCATTAATTTGTGTATGTAAGTGATGCGTTACTTCAGTTGAATTTTCATTTTATTAATGAAGTGAATGAGGTGCAATGTGCACAATGCACATAACAAAATGCGAAAAGAATGGAAAAGTCACCAGTTTTAAAAATAAGCCTTCACTCTCACCATTTCACCCACGGTGACTTGTTACGCATGCGTATCGAATCTTAGTCACTCTACCTGTTGATGGATCTTATCAACGAATCAACGCAAATTTAATAACAGAAAATAGAATTCACATCAGCCTATGCTACACAAATGAATTTTGTAATGAAATCAATTTAACAATAGCTCGACGTTTCCTTTCTAATTGCTCTTGGCAAAATGTAACAGTTGCAATAACGAAAACTATAATTGCAGAGTTCGACCATGCCAGTTCTTTCTATGCACAACACTTACTCCATACCGACTATGTCAGCTAGCTATACGCTTGGCTTGAGTGGTGCACCTGGACCATCATCATACACATATCCGAGCAGTGGAGTCACATTGGGCGGTGTCAATAATATTCTCGGCACCGGTTTAACGGGTGCGTCGCAAGTGGGTGCAAGCGGTTTATCAGGTTTAATGGGAACAACCGGTCTCGGATTATCGTCTACGAATCCATTGTCCACAACGCTTCCAGGCATTGGCTACAATTCGACATCGTATTCAACGTATACAAATCCGCTATTAACATCCGGTGCTATGAACATCAAACTCAAAACGTACGACGATTTGGATATGATTGCACGATATGGCAATAGATCGGGCACGACACCAAGTTCACCCATACCGCCAGCGAATTGGGGCTTAGATATGTACAGTGGATTAGACGGTGTCAATCCGGCATTTATGCATGCTCAATCCCGGCTGGGTGGATTGGATCTGGAACGTAAGCCTAACTTAAACGAATTAGAAATATTCTTGATTTTCCGTCAGAAAAACATTCATTTTCCATTTCATCAACATGCAACGCCGCAATTTGTTTTTGATTTTTGTTTGTTTCCATTTTAGTTTTCGTTTTCGAGAATTTTCTTTTCTTTTTTGGTTTCGATATAATAAAGTAAATGTTCGACGAATGCACGTTGCAGATTTTTGTTTGCTAGTATTTTTTTACCAACTTTTGAGTCAACCATTCGTTGTGGATGATGAGTCCACATTCGATAAATTTACTTGAAAATGTTTTCAATTGAAAATTTAGCACGATCGCTCGGATTATCGTTAAATGGAACTGGTGATCTTCAAGTAGATCTATTGGATATACCCGGAAAGGGAAGATGTTGTGTGTTTATATCCAGATTCTCCTACGATCCGCCTGAGTGAGTTGCAAAAAATTTGGGACAACCCACCGACAGATGTTTGATTTCCCTTTCCGTTTTCTTATTGCAGCGAATCAGAAGGAGAACTGTCGTTGAGTGCTGGTGATTACATATTGGTATGGGGAAGTGGTGAACCTCAAGGCGGCTATTTTGATGCCGAATTACTAGATGGTAGGCGAGGTTTAGTTCCCGCCTCATACGTAACAAGACTTATTGGTAAATTTGGCTGTTGATTGTTTTGGTTAATGTTCGACTAAATGAATTGTACGACCGTAGGTGACGATTTGTTGGAATTCCATCAGGCTGTAGTATCAACACTTCGTGATGCTGATGATGCTCCAGTGCCTTTAGATCCAGCCCCATTACCACCAATTCAACCAAACAATCCCCTTCTAACACACACATCTGAAGATATGGCCAGACTATGTGAAACTCATAATGATTTTGGTCCCGATCAACACGAAGACGAGGCTGATACCGGTAAGAGAACCGTGAGAAATAACAAGCGATGTGTCGATGTGTCCCAATTATTATATTGAAAAGAAACGGAAAACAATCGGTTTCTTGTTAAATGTATTCAAACATTTCCAAGCACACTAACTAACTGCACACTTTTTTTGGTTTTATAAAAATTGAACATTTGTTATAACCGTCGATCATTCTGTGGAACTGGGTGTTAGGATTTTCTTCGAGAAGGAAAGAGTGAATTCAATGAGTGCAATTCGTGTTGAAGTAATGAACGTACTTTGTGTGGACCATTTCAGACAATTTTTTTTTAAATCCCTAACATACAACTACACTCAGGGCTGCGGGAAACGATGAATGTTTTACGTAATTTCTGGTGTATTAACAAAATTTCTATCAATAGACATAAGCATGGAAATGTTACTGCAAATACTCTAAAAATGGACAAAACGTTTCGTTCATTTTTACATCAATTCGATTTATACAAATTTGATACCAATCCTCCTTGAGAAGGCCGTTCCCAAGAGCTCAACATTTCCTCGATATTTCCTATTTACAAGCAACTAGGAAGTTGTACAAAACGTTTCACGCCGAAGGTAGCGGAAGTTAATTTATTTTCAATGAAACGCCTTGGGCATAAATTCCCTCATCATGAGAAGTTGTAGCCCCAACGAAGGGACCATCCAACACAAACTTTATCAAAAAGCAAGCGGTCTCCGATTTTAATGAGTGATAGCTCGTTGGATTCGTCTTTCAATTCAAGGAAACACGTATGTTTCACTTTTTTCGAAAAAATTGTTGTAATGTTGTACGAATGTCGGCCTTAAAAAGACCTGAAGGTAGAGTATACGCACTGGCTGGTGCGAGTACATCTACGAGAGTTATGACTAAAAATATAGTGAATGTTCGGACAGTCCGCCTTCCCTGCAGCCTCGATGTTCCACGGAACTGAGTATGGGGTTTTGAAGCTGGCCTCACCCACTGTCGTTCCACGTATAAATGAACCCAGTACTTTTGTGCTGAAAGCCTAAAGAAGTCTTGGAAAAAAAGTTGGTGCCAAAATGTAGATTTTTCCTTCTTTCTGCTGGAACGGTACTACGGCAGTCATTTTTTATCGTCTACTATTCTTTTACCTTATCAATAGAAAAACGCATCTGCAAAGCATTTAAAAGAAGCGCACCAAATTGCAGGTTTTGATAAATGAAATTGCATATCAATTATGATTCGCCAGACTTGTTCGTGGACATAATGGTGTAGTGTTCTTAGAGCATTGTAACCGATTTTGCTGATGAGAATTGTTTTTTCTGAACCGTTGATGCAAAGCAACGAAAGGTGTACTTAATTTTCTCTCAGTACGAAATAGTGGAATTTTGTCTTACGATGTTTAAAAGGAAACTGTCCGCTCTGCTGTTGTAATGTTATGTGGGACACTTATTCACTTATTTAAATTTTAAGCTGGGAATGCGCTACGAATTCTTTTGTCGAACAAACCATAATCAAGGAAACTCTGGTGGAGGCCGAGGGACCAAATATTTCTCGGTGAAAATTAATTAATTAATGCTTCTGAGCTTCCTTCGAATGGGATTTTTAACTGATAAATTTGATTTATTGTGATTCAGGTCAATCAAAAGCTTATGAACCATTAGCGCCCGAGGGGGTTTCATACGGTTAAAAACGAGTAAAAATTTTGTTTTGTTGTGTTTTCGGAGCCGGTGAACCTATTCCTCTCGACATTGTCATATTAAATATTGATGTGAAAATAACCTTTGAATGCGGACTATTACCTGCTGTAAATAGATTATTCCTCATGGCCAATAATTTCAGGAAGTATATAAATTCGATAATTTGCGCTTAATTACGTAGTAGAATTTTAATTATTAATTTTTCATCAATTTATTATTATTATAATTCGAACATAAATAAGAATCGTTCGTTGAAACAAACAGATTGCTTTTGCACGCTTCGTATATTAGCTGACAAAAATTCATTCAAGTCTCGTTCAATTTATGTGTTTTAATGGGTCGCACACATCATTATTCGCGTGCATCATTGAACAAATTTACCCACAGTTGACTTAATGTTCTCCGTGCTAGTTCCGGCGCCACGTCATTTGACTCTCGAGAGACAACTCAACAAAAGTGTACTGATTGGTTGGACCATACCAGAACCGCCGGGTTGCCATCAAATTGAAAGCTATCATGTATACGTTGATGGTGTGCTGAAAGTAACGGTTAAAGCGAACGAAAGAACACGTGCATTGGTTGAAGGAGTTGATTGCAATCGAGTAATTTTTGATTTGTGCTAATCCGGTCTGTTCATAATTTTTGGATTTCTGTTACAGCCACATCGGATAAGCGTTAGAAGTGTGACGCAGAACCGACGAACATCCCGAGATGCTGCTTGTACAATGATAATTGGTAGAGATACTGCTCACTTAGGACCTTCAGCTGTTAAAGCTGCAAATATAACGTGCTCTTCATCAGTCATATCATGGCTTCCAGCTAATTCGAATCATCAACATGTAGTTTGTGTAAATAATGTAGAAGTTAGGACTGTTAAGCCAGGAGTTTATAGGCACACAATTACCGGTGAGTTGCAATACAGACAGTCACAGAGAGAAATGGGAAGGAAATTAACAACGTTTTATCGTCATCGAAATCAGGTCTGTCGCCAAGCACAAAATATCGCGTGACTGTACGAGCGAAACATTTACGTGCTGTTGGACAAGCACCACCTCCAGGACCACCACCGGAAGAGGCACCCGGAGCATACGCAGATTTTCGTACTTTAGCCAAAGGATTGCCGGATCCTCCACAAGTAAGTCATTTGAACTTATACCCCATTGATAAGGTCTGCATTTTCAATTTTACCATTCAGGAAATACAAGTTGAGGCTGGTCCTCAAGATGGAACTCTTCTGGTCACTTGGCAACCTGTTAACCGTCCTCCATCGTCGGGACCTGTAACTGGATACGCTGTGTACGCCGATGGGAAAAAGGTAACGTGAAAGACGACCTCGCCTTCTTTAAATCCTTTTAATTCAAACCGATATTCCTCCGCTACCAGGTGACGGATGTTGACTCTCCCACTGGTGATCATGCACTGATTGATATTGGAAAATTGGTTGGATTGAATCCACGAGCTGTAACGGTTAGGACAAAATCACGAGACTCACAATCAGGTGATAGTCAACCAACGGCTATTCCAAGTAAATATTATCAATGGACAAACCTTCTACTGCTTCATTCTTAACTATTTTTAGTCCTCTTTTCCTGTTGTTTAATGATTTTGATTTTTGTTTTCCTTTTCCTGTTTCATTTTCCTATCTACTTCTCGGTAACGGTAGATTTTCCATCTCTTTGGGACGATGGCAACGTCGACTTACATACGTTTCATTTTGTGAAAGACTAATGATGGGCCGGGTAAAAGTTTTTCACAACTCAGGCGAGAAAATAGTAATTTTCTCACCTCCGCTGAAACTTCGGAAGCCTTTGTTGTGAAAAACGTTGTGTTCAACTCGGGAAAAAAGTTGGAAATTGCATTTTCTCGGGTGACTTGCCTGTCTATGCTCTGGCCACAAACAACACCCTGGAAATCCAATTTCCAACTTTTCTTCCCTCGTTGAACAAATAACTGTTGTTCTTGATGCAAGAATATATAATTAAGCTCGGGATCTCGGAACAGCATGAAGCTTTATGTGTACGGGTAGTCTTCCACAAAGTGAAAACGAAACGTCCGTAACTTTACGTTGCTGTACTGACTCTGATTTATATTCTTTCTTTGAATCTTGATATTGTTTTAACACTCGATGCATTCTCGTTTATTTTTGCTGAAAATATTGAAGTTCATCGCGAAGCAACTCCCTCTTTTTTACCAAAAAATGGAAAACCAATTGGGAACATGTGTGTTCATACATCCATAAATAATACATGAAGATTAACTACGTGCCATATTCACGTTACGAGTGTCACATCAAACGAAAATTTTATTGCTCTAAATTTTTAATTTTTTATGTACGAGCACCGTTCGTCTGTTTAAAGTCGTTTGAAGAGCTTTAAGCTCTGATGTTACAATATCATATTTAATGCCAGTCATAAACGCCAATTTGGTGAACATTCTCGATGGATAATATGTTATTGAGGACGTGATTCGTGGACTTTATTCAAAAATATATAATTCGATGTTTTCGAATGTAGTATCAAATGTTAACTAGTTATTTGTTCATCGAGGGAAAAAGTTGGATATCATATTTGAAGTGTGTTTGAAGTGCACGAGAAGACACAACTTCCAACGTTTTTTTTTTCGAAGTAAACATATCACAACTGAGGCTTTGAAAGTTTCAGTGGAGGGGAAAAAATTACTATTTTCGCTCCTGCGTTGGAAGGTTGTGCGGTGTGATTAGTCTTATTTCTCCATTCAAATAAATCGGCAATGAGAAAATAACGTTTTCATGTGTCGGGGCCGAAAATGAGGGAGTTTCGATATTTTTCTCAGGTTTTCGACCCCTTACATGAAAATTTTTTTGAGTATCTGTTTTGGACGATTGATTTTAGGCAATTTCGCTTGTTGTAGCCCGAACGAAGTGAAAACAGATACACAAATAACTATTGTATGCTTGCTAAGAGGACCGAAAGTAAAGCTGTCAATTCGCGGGGCGAAAGCTTTCGCTTTCGCCCCTTGAATTGACATTTCTTTACTTTCGGTCCTCTTAGCAACCATACAAAACTTAATACGTAACTCTTTCGGCCTACTCAATCGATACGTAAATAACTATTTCTTTTGACGCTTTGTCTGATGACAATTCAGGGGATAAAATGTCTACTTTCTTCCCTCTTGTTTTGACAGTGGAGAAAATAGAAATTTTCTCTTTTCTTGTTTTGACAATGGAGAAAATTGATATTGCCTCCAACGGTTAATCACACCACGCACATATGAAAGGCGTTTTATTTACCGCGAGGACAAATAGGAAATTCCAACTCGAGCGATTTGCTCTTGTCGGAATTTCCTATCTTCTCCCCTCTGTAAGCATATAACTATAGCATTCGAAGTGGCGACCTATACTAGCTCTTTGATGTTTCAATTTTATTTAAAAATCTTATCTTAATGCATCTCTGTGAAAATTATGTCAATGTTTTATTCTGCTAATTGTTTTGTGGAACATCGAATATAAATGGCCACAGGAATTGTATATTCGTTAGAACATGCGCGTTGCCTTTTGCTTGCTTATAAAATATGACCAAACCAGCGTGTCTGCGGAGATCGAAAAATGATCCAGTCATTGATGTCGTACAGATTCTTATTTTCGCTGAACTGAAAATGCACGATTGAACAATCTCTTACGTTGGACTCAGAAAATATTGAAGAAATTTGCAAACTAATTGAAGTAATGTTAAATGCAGATGTATCACATTAGCGAATTATAAGAAAAATGAAATATGTGTGTTTACTACTTTCTCGGCACACGTACATCCGTCTAGCTTCAATTTTACTTTTCTTATAACTCGCTAATCTTCGACATGTCACCTTTCTGCATTTAGCTATCTATTAACAGAGAGAAACAACGAGAATATGAACATGAAGATCCGAATGAAAAATCAAACATTTTGAATGGAGGTCCTGCAGACACACCGATCGTTTCTTTGTTCATCACACATAACATCACTCTCGGTTTGAAGTTCAACAAATAGTTATGTTAAAGAAATAAAACAGGCCGAACGGAACCTTAAATGCTGTCCCATCTGTTTGACCTAATCTAATGACACACGATTAATGTTATGGACTGATCAACAGTTTCTTTTTCGAAAATACAGATATGCATTCTTCAGATAGCAACTGTTTGCGATTTGCACGTTCAACAGATGGCACTACTTTCTATGTTGGATTGGCAAAATTTGAACATCGCACATACGTATGTTCGATTTATTTCCGCTGCGCGTCACCATTTGTTGAAAATCGCCAATTCCGCTAGAATTATCAGAGACATCTGTTGGAACACCTAGGAACTCATTGATGTTAGCGTAGTGGATTAGATAGAACTCGATGATTTGAGCGTTAAACACACCTGTGTTGGTGCCAATCACGTACGAACTCACCTTTAGCCGTTTCAATTAAAAAATGAAAATTGGTTCGGACTGGTTGTAGTAGGTCATCGGGGTGCTGTGAGTTCCAACTTTTCGGCAAAACATTTTTTGCTTTAGTCATTTCTTAGATCGGGTCGTGTCTAACTCACTAAGCCATCCTCAGTGAACAATACAAAAGTTTAAAAAGTGTTGTCTAGATAGACTCTACTACTGCATCCACATTAACAATGAATGACTAATTCCTGTAGCCACTTCGTAGATTTGAAGTAGACTTTTGTAAATATATGAATGGTGTAACTATTGCCTTTGATGGTTGTTTGACAAATTTGAAAAATTTTTAACCGAAAATACTGAACTAATCTACCATTATCAAGGAAACGGAATTTTTATTTAAAAGGAAAATTTTTTTCTTTTTACTCCCAATTTTCATTATAATTTCGCAATAAATTGGCTTCGGATGTTACGAATTTAATACTGAAAATGGCTTAAATTATGCACAAGATGTCGTACGAAATGCAGCTCGAAATCGTCATAATATGCCCCATTCGGGTTTGCCGCCGCACATGCGAAATCAACAACAGCAACAGCAACAACAACAACGTGCCGGTCATCAGCAAATGATTGGACCATCCGGTCAAATGATGCAAAATCAAATGCAACAAAATCCAAATCACCAACCTCAACAGATATTGGATCATCATGATGAGAATCTAAGCGACAAAGAAGTATTTCCCGGTTCCGGGTCAATGATGCAACAGCAACATAATCAAATGGTAGGTGTGACTTTCTTGTTGGTTCAGGTCATTATTTTCATTGCAAAATCTCAGTTTTGAGAATGGTTTTTTGTTCGAAAACGATTTGTTTGAAGTTTCAATATTGCTAACTTAGAGAATTACCAGAGCAACAGTTTTTTTTTTTGTAGCATGTAGCGACATTTGACAGACTAAAATAGAAAGTTAGGCTATGTGGGATAAAGCAGGTCCATATCAAGAAATTCGAAAATTATGGAATCCAATAAAGAACTCTTTGAACTTTATAAAAAGTGAATCTCTGGACCTATATAGAGACAACATTTGAAGAAAATTATTTCCCTCATATTGATTGGATCAGTTTTCACTAAAAATATGTTTCCGTTTGGTCCATGTCATTTGCTGTTTTATAAAGTTCGAGTGTAGCACGGTATTAGAATTAAATCTGTTACTTTAGATGTTTAAACTATTCTTTAATGATTGGAACAAAATCTTCGACTTCAACAGTTTCAGCAGTAGTTCTGCCACTTAGCGGAAGAATATCTGATCGTTGGTTTATTTTTGTGGTCGTTGTTGATAACAGATGACCGTCCAAATTCGATCTATCTGTTAAAGTGACAACTCTTACACTGAATTGCGGACGTCCTTTATGGATGCCCCTTTATGGTCCTATTGTTCTGAGATTTCAGATTTCATTATAACAGTTATGATATAATATATTACTGTGCCATCTGAGTGAGAGTTGCTGTTTCTCCCAGCAATGATTTTCCCGGTAATCCGTGTAAAGCTGCTCTTCACTTGACGCGAACCGATTCAATCTTCTGACAATCAAATCTGTCTGTAGTTGAATTTGAAACAAAACGGCTTTAATCAACGCACTTCAAGCAAATGTCCTATTAATGACAGCTGCCAAATAGAGTACTATTTTGTATGAAATTTTATCCCCACTCTTTTTACAGTGTAAAATTTTGTATGGAGCGAAGTGCGTTGCTTTAATTCATAAAATGGTAGGTAAGAGCGTCGTCATGACGATTTTATTCAATCTTTGTGTCTGTCATTGGTAAACAAACGATAAAAAATCAACCTAATATGAGTTCACAGAATCTATGGTTAGTTGAAGAAGTCTTGTCCACACTAAGCTCCCCATGTTGATTTATGCAAATTCGAAATGTAATTGGTGCGACGGAATGTTTCACAGCAATGTTTTTGATGTCGTTTAATCTACATTATTTAACTTTCTACGAACGGCCAGTCGATAATTACGAAAAGAATTGATCTCAGGCTAGTGTTTATTACTTATAGAAAAACGAGCGAAACCTAAAAAGAAGTACAAGATTTGGTATTATAGTATATTTCATGAAAGATTTTACTGTAATAGCTGAGAGTGTGTTAGTGCATGCCCTGCGAAAAGTACTTTCCCGTGCCTAGGGATAGGAAAGTCACACCAATACACTTTCAGGATATACAGTAAAATTAGTAACAGATTTGATCGTTGTGACGATACTCCTGCCATCTGTAAAAGTTAAACAAAAAGGAATTGTAAATAATCTATTTGAATTGAAATTGCAACAGAAATTTAGTTTACTACTTCGGTTCGTAGGTGTTTTCATATGCCTTAGCTATAATACAGGTGATAATAGTCTAATACAAGAAGAAGGTTGGCCATACGAATAAAATTTAATTCGCTAATTGTTACTGTATAAATATTGAGTTTTTTTGAATGTTCCAACAATTTGCTTTGTTATTAGAAGAGACTTTTCAATTTTAAATTAAATTTATTTTTGCTTAAAATACTTTAGTTCATGCCAATATGTTTCAGTAATACATACAATTTAACACAATAGTTCCAATACGATTACATATAATTAGCTCAAAAAACATGAAATATCAATTTTACATAGTTCCACTTAATTGATGGGTTAGTTGTCGTAACAGTGTAGTATACACATACTTTAGTGAACGTAAAGTTTTGCAATCACGTCGTCTACAACAGACAAGTTCATTTGAAATTTTCATTTGATGAGCCATAAAAAATATCAGTAAAAACGGCAACGATGGTCTGTAATGAAACATTCTAAATCGATTAACATTTAGAACAACGCTCAACTAAAGTCATGATATAGATTCCGTTGTCTCAAAGAGGAGAAAATGTGGGGAAGAAAATGTAAAGCCCAGAAAATGAACCCAACGAAATGCGACACACTCTGTTGTATTCCTGAACAAAGTCTATTCGACAATAACATATAAATGCATGTAAATCAGGTAAATCATCAAAGATCGGAGGGTATGGGAATACCTGCCATTGAAATAACGAAAGACGGTACAACTGATATATCGTCATATTTGAGTGACGAAAATGAATATCCGGAAAGTGGACGTAGACGTTCCAGTTCTGTACATCAACAGCAATTGCAACAGCATCAACAACAACAGCAGCAGCTGCAGCAGCAACAACAACACCAACAGCATATTCAACAATCCCAACACGTACAAAACCAGAATTCACCCGTACATCAACACCAGGTTCGAGAAGTGTTGTCGACTTCACCTATTTCTAATTGTTTTTCTTTCATTCTAACTACAATATTGTCGTGTTGCAACCTGATGTGTTACATTAATAAATACCCAAATACTTTGCACTATATTAGGGCTGTGCCGTCTTCGCAGACTACTTTACTATCATTCTTGTAATTTGGCTTTTAAAAAAAAAACTTTTCTATTTTTCTTCCAACTTCCAACAATTTCAAAATTACATTAAGTGTTACATGGTTACTACACAATATGTTCACCTCTCTTGTCACATTATACAATTTTCTTTTTAGTTTCCAAAGTTTTCCCGTTCTGAGCGTATAAGAAATGTTCGTGTATGTTGTCTGAAAACTTCGAAGGAATTTGGTAACATATTGTGTTGCGTTCGTTTTACTTTTTTAACGGGATGTGAGCTGTGTATGGATTTTATTTAAAGTTGAATCTTTGGAAGAAAAAGAAAAACAATTTACTTGGCAATTTAAATGGATAGTGATGGACGTCACTTCCAGTATAAAACCATGAATTCAAAAGCGTTCGATTCGTTGAATAGAAATAAAATTGTAGACTAATGTTTTGAAACAAATTACTTAGACGAATTAGGGCCTTCATTGGTAATATTCAGCATTTACTCAAATTACCGAAAAATTTAAAGAATTTGATTTTCAGTATATCCAATAAATTTTCGAAAAATCTCGGTAAATTTGGGTAAATTTCATTGAATTCCATGAATGAATTTACCAATAAGTCCTAAGTCGCATTAAAACATTTTATTGATTAGTCAACTCGATATAGTCACGTCACATCATTCGTTACCCAATTTGTTCGAAGTTAACATTTTTCGCATAATACCATTCTTTACTGGAACCATTTATCAGCGCAGTATATAGTATACTAAACCATCGTCATTTTACCTTCTCTCAAACCTTTTACCATGTAGTATCTTCTAAGTAACATTTTGCGTATACACCAACACACTCTACAGAGCTCATACTTTTCCACCATACCAAAGAAATTCTTCCACATATCACATAAAACAGATATTATAAGAAAATTGTGCTTTAGATTACCTGCTGTACTACCGAATGCATTTTACTGCACATGTACTGTTATGTCTTTATCAATAAGTAAAAAAAATAAAGAAAAGTCTGTCACACAAAACAAAACCATTAAGATTCTCAGTAATGCAAAAACAAAAAACAAAAAACCAAATATTTACGGCTAATTTCAGCAGGGCTATCAACAAAACAAAACTCCTCGAAATCACTCTGAACGAGGTCGCCCACCCAACCCACCAAACCCATCTCTCAATCAAAATCAACCAAATCAACAACAGTACAACTATGGTCCGAATGGTCCAATAAATCAGCAGCAACCGTTACTTCAACAAAATCAACAGCAACAACCTTTAAATCAACAACAACAACAACAACAGCAGCAACAACAACCCTTAAATCAGCAACAACAACCACAACAGCAACAAATGAGAAATATGAATCAACGTGGACCTAATCAACCAAATCAACCTAATCAATCGATTCGAGGTCAGCAGCAGCAGCAACAACAGCAGCAGCAAAAAAAGCCGAGATTTTTTTTAGCTTTATTCGACTACGATCCGTCTACAATGAGCCCGAATCCAGATGGATGTGAAGAAGAATTACCGTTTCAGGAGGGTGACACAATAAAGGTATTTTACGAAGAAAAACCCAAAAAAAATAAACATTTGTGTTGTTGTTGACTTGCTTCACTAAGGTTCTTAAAGTGCTTTTAGAACATTTTCTTTCTACAATTGTGGTGCCTGCATACTAGCATCAAACTATCTTACTTCTAGGTCCATGGTGACAAAGATCCGGATGGATTTTATTGGGGTGAATTGCGTGGAAGAAGGGGCTTCGTTCCGCACAATATGGTGTCGGAAATTGAAGAGGGACAAATTGGAGCACAGGGTGGTGGTCCTGGTGTCGTTGCTGGACCATCCGGAATGCATATGCAAAGTGTTCGCGGCGTAAGCAGAGACAGATGGGGAGACATTTATGCGAACATGCCTGTAAAACGGATGATTGCTTTGTACGATTACGATCCGCAAGAGCTGAGTCCGAATGTCGACGCTGAGGTGAGTTGGAAGGTATAATCAAAACAATTGCCACGTTTGATCTTATTTTGGTTTTTCAAATTATTAGCAAGTGGAATTAAGTTTCAAGACAGGCGAAGTCATACTAGTGTACGGTGAAATGGACGAAGATGGTTTCTTTATGGGTGAACTGGATGGTGTACGAGGACTGGTGCCATCAAACTTTTTAACGGAAGCACCCGAGCAGTACAACAATCAGTCAGGCGGTCCGATTGGCATGAATTCAGCTCAGCGAAATGTTGCTGGACGCGGACGTGTAGGACCAGGCCCGGGACCAGGAGGTAAGATCCGGTTTTAATAATGGTCTGTAATTCTTAGACGCGGTGATTGATTGCTTTGTTCAGTCAGACTGGGTTGCTACGCAAATCTTTATCTGATTGGTTTCGTAGCAATATGGTAATGATCCAGGCTAGATATGATAGAGTTATTTTCTAAGTAGAATAACATTTATTATTTAACACTGAATGATTTTCAAAATTGACCGAATGTACGAAAGCTTGTTAGCCTGTTAGGGACGTCTATCATCTGTTATCGATAACGACGTCAGGAATAAACAATAAGCTCTGAATAATGCAGTCTTATATATGGCAAGAAAGATGTTAATAAACATTGAAGTAAAAGATTTCAATTCTTTATTCAATTCAATTCTTTATTCATTTAAAGTCGGCTTAATACAAGTGGACTATTAGTATTAGTTGTACAATAGAAAAGTTAAGTTTACGTTAACAAAATAAAAATTTTGAGTCAAAATTAGAAAAAATAAGAAACAAACAAGAAACTGATTATCGCAGAAAGCTCGTCAATAGAGGTAGAAATAGTTGAATAGTTTGAAATCAATTACCTCAAAATATTTAGCTCAAATGAATCATATTTATAGATGGTAAAACTGCTGATATACTTGCCTAAAATTTACAACGTATAAATGGGATCGCTGCAATTTTGAAATTCGTTTAGTGCATACCTGTGAAGCACAGTCAATAAAACAAAAATTCATTTCTATTGAACTAGCTTTCGGACCACCACCTCCTCCTAGAGATAATATGGGACCTGGAATGAATCAGGTGAATCAAATGAATCAAATGAATCAGATGAATCAGCGCGGAGGTCCACTTCGAAAAGGTATGTAAAGATTCGACTGTTTTCTTTATATGAAATCCGTAACTAGAAATTAAGTGTCAAATTATTTGATTTTCATTTTTTTTTATTGGAAAAGATCATTGTCAACAATACGTTCTCAGAGATATTAAATCAATCCACGGCGTATGTATATGACAGCAGTTTGCTTTTTCAATAAAAACATTTATTTTGCGTCAAATTGAAACTTATTTCCCAGTTTCGTAGCCTTTGCTAGAGCGATTATGCTATTATTGCTTGTGGTTAGGAAAAACTTGTTTGATGTTTAAGGAAACTGCATATTTTCTCACCTCTTGTCTTGTATTTGATTAGACGCAAATAACGTTAATTTTCTCTGTACAATACAGTAAGCAAACCTGAAGCCATAAATGATTATCTCATAAGGCCCAGTCCAATTTTCGAATTTTCAATATGTCTGACGCAACTGACTCTTCAGGAAAAGTCTCATTTTTATGTTTCATTCCTTATTTGGCGCTATTGTTACTATCGTTTGCGTATGTGACAGCTGAGATAGATACATGACGGCTAACAAAAGTCGGGGAACAAAATATATATTACACACTTGTCACGAAGAAGTCGAGGCTTGCCGAAACTGATAGTGACAAGTTTGTACTCTATTTTATCACATAAGTGGAAACGAGACAACAACATTGACCAGAAGTGTAATGTTTGAATTAAACTTCTAGTGAAGTAATTTTGACATCCGAACACCGCGCGTATGCGATAATATATATTATCTGTCTAGAACGATAATCTCGAGCTTATCCCTCTAGGGAGTTTTTGTTTATCTCGATATATCTGTTCTCGACAGATAAAATATGATATGCACCTATTGCCAGACTGTTATTTTGACGAATAGGCATTATGGCCCACGCCTTCGGCTAGGGCAATAATGTCCTACACGTCAAAATACCAATCTTGGCAACAGGTGCATAATATATATTACTAAGCTGATGACAGTTGTATTAGAAATAGTGCGTTAGGTCACCTGCTCTGACCAACAGGTGCTTGTTACAGATTTTTTTTTTTTACCGATCTCGGTGAATGCGGTCTCTTTGCTACAATAAAAACAACCAACACAAAACAGAGCGCCAGGTCAAGGTTTCGGTTTTAGCAGGTGACTCCAAGTAAGGCTTAGAACAGGTCAAATCAACTTGAGATCTTACCTGAAAAACATGAGCTGACCTAAGCCTGAATTTCTATAAGGTTACCAGATTTTTTAAGAAATATTTCCAAATTTAACTAAGGTCAGGTCATTGATAAGTCAGATCATGACAGGTTGAGGCCATTTAAAATAAACTGACCTGACGTCAAATTTCAGATTTTAAGTTCAGGCCAGGGATAACTGTCTCTTTTCTATTTAAGTGCGAAAACTGACTAGAGATCGCCTTTGTCATTGAACAGGTGATGCAGGTTCAAATGGTTCCGCTTCCTCGTTTTTAATTTAAATGGGAAAAAGTGCGCGGTGCATTGATACAATTTCATCTCTGAGAATATTGTTTTTGACTGAGAGAAAAAAACATTCTTGCAAAAACAAATCGATCAATTGATAGTGTTTAGACATTTAAATATTGATTTCGTTTTATACCACTGTGAATAAATCGTGTGTTATCTAAATGTTTATGTGAAATTGGGTTCTTTTACTTTAATTTTGTCAAAATCTGTCTGTAATTAATTTTTATTGATTATAATTTAGTTGATGACTAAAAAAAAAACAAATATTCTTATTTGGATATAAATATACTAATTGGAAAGACGAACGAATTTGTTGAATGTGCAAAATATTCGAATATATAAATGTTTAGATAACTCTCACAACACTAACAATGAAAATAAATTATTATTTTTGTTTTTATTGAAAATATCTGATTTTATATTTTATAAACAAATAAACAAAATACAAAAAATAATTCATTTGATGAAATATCATTCAATTGCTTCAAAATTTGGTATATGCATAATAAAGTACTCAACATGCGGAAGTTCTTTTTCTTTAAAGAAGAACTTTTTCAACCAAAATTCATTCACCAAATTTTATCAAAAAAAAAAAAAAAAAAAAAATTTGTACATAGCATGATACCTGCTTCCCATTATAAATATAATAAATTGTAGGTTCATACTGTCACATAAAATAATTCTATAAAACTTTCGCTAAACACACTGTTTTCTCTAATATTTTTGCACATCAATAATTATAGTCCAGGAATAATAACAAAATTTAACAGAAAAAAAAATGAGAAATGTGGCTTAAAGTGCGTAGGTGTAGCAGCTAAAAACAGGTACTAAATCTACTAATTTACGTGGTCCAACTGGGTAACAAAGTCTCTAGCTTCCACAGAAATGAATTGTAGAATTATAGATGTTTGCCAGGGACTTCATTTTAGTGAATTTCCCTCTACACGAGCAACTTTCACTTTCAACTCATTTACGTTTCTTGGTTTAATTTGCCTTGTCTTTTCAACATTCAGGTCAGGAATAAAATTGTGTAAATTCTTTGTCTAGGTCCGTCGAAACGGTACAGGTGATTTATTATTATTATTTATTTAAGTGTATGAAACTTGCAGTTCTCGTTCGAATATTTCGTGAATACTTCTGCATGGAGACATGTGAATGCTTTCACACATCTCCATGGGATGGAGTTGCAAATACATTTTACAACTCTGGGGCTGTAAAGTATTTCATGTTTTCTAATTAGTGTGCAAAGTTGTGTATAATTTGGAATAAAAGTTCGAAATCATAATTTTGCGTGTGATTGTTGTCCTCGGCCGTGCCTCGGATCGACGAAATTCACACGTAGACTCGACTTTTTAACTTTTTATCGCCAGTTATGTACATAACTATATTATTCGGCTCTGTCATGTAAATATTTACATGAAAATCTCGGGATAAATAATATAATAGTCTCAACGGTGTAATGACCTTGGTGACGACAGAACTCAGCTACGGATAATATGCTACCAAAAAATCCATCTATTAACAAAACTTGAATGCACACTATGTAATTAGTCCTTGAAGTGGGAGAAAATAAAGAAGTCACATCAACGATTACAATCCGATTGATGTTATTATACATCGCCGATACCTAATGCATGGGATAGAATTGGATTGTAATTGTGATATCTTATTTTTAGCCTGCATGAGTGGGTCCAGACATTTTTTGACCTAAGAAAGTTAAAAATGTTTTGACCCGGGTGATTTTCGATAAATTGCATTTTTAAGGTAAAAACATCGAAAATTTTAGCTTTTTGACCTGGGCGGTTGTGTACGGCCGCTAATATGTTCCTATCCGCCTTTAATCTTTTTTTCTTCTTTAAATATTTGAAATTGAATTCGTTCTCACCTGGCTACTATTTTTGGAGATAAAGAATACTAACTTTTATCAGCACTTGGAGGAGACAATTCTCTAAGAGAAGTTTAAGTCTTTTGGTTCGATTTACATTCGATAACGAATTTTGTATAGAAATTGTACATTATTATCAAACTTATATGTGAACTATACTTTGATAAGTTTCTGTGGAACGATCTCAAAGATTATTATTTAATGTCTCAGCATGGTTGATGTTAAAAGCATTATTTCGGCCAAAAAAACATGGTTAAAAAATGTACATAAATTCTTTCATTTTTCTTTTAAACAAAAATTATTATTCTTGGACTACAGACACTTTTGTTGCAGTGTATAACAACAAACAAATACTGTGACTACCAATCCAATTTTTGAAGCAAATGGAAATAGCTTCATCGAAACGAACTCTGTTTTGATTTTGATTCTGACATACAACAACATTATATATCATTTAATAAGCGAAAAATTGAAAATTAAACTCGATGTCATTCTGAACTATTAGGAGTTTTTGTTAAAATTGGCTAATTGATGGAATTGAAAACTAACAAAAAAAAAATCTTAGAAAGAAAAACTGAAGAGAAAAACACAAATACAACTTATATACATGATATACAGCCGGAAAGCTTTCAATGTTGTGTGTGCACACCACTTAAAAGCTCTTTCTATCTTGTCTTTTGTAAAACTCACTATCAAGCGTAATCGGCGTGATGACAAAATGGACTTCAACGTCGCACACAGTATTCCAAATCCAAATGGAAAACAAAATTCGTTGTTTTTATGAGCATAAGATTATTTGTCACAAAAATTTACTCCGAAAGGCAATCTTCGTCGAGTCAAAAAAAAACTTTACGATTGAGAATAGCGTCGGCATTATCGTCCACTTGTCCGAAACGCCGAATGCGCTATTTGCTCTGCTGTGGTAAATGTCAAGTCTTTATGTTGTTTGTTGCTAGATGCTCGTCCTACTTCCCCTACACTGTTAGACAACACGGGCCACCCTGCCCCCGATCACCAAACGCAGGTAACTACTTAAAACTTCGAAAGAAAAAATTTTATTTTAATTTTTTTTTTTTTACGAAGAAAACATTCACAATTTTATCAGTTATGAGTTGATTCATTGTTCGATTGTAATAGCATTTTGCTAAAACAAAACGAGTTAAAGTTAATAGTATACTGAACAGAACGGATTTTAAAAAAGAAAGAATTTTGGGAATATATACTGAATTAACCCACCTGCCCACTCTATATAGATAATTGAATTATTGTTTGAAATAATATAGAATTGTTCAAAAACGAAAACAGCACCCAGTTTATTAATAGCAACATTTTAATTTTCCTTTTTTTTACATTTACGATGATTAACATTTACGTAATTAGGTTACCAGTACTTTAACATTTAATTTGCAATTTTGTTGTTGGTTTTTAATTGAATTTTAATTTCGCAAATAATGCAAAACCCATCAATAGGAAGTTAATCCAATTTAAAATGCAACAAAATTTTAGTCACAAAATTTATAGCTCAATTGACGAAAACTCAAATGAAATGTAGGTCGATGTCAGAGATATGATAATTATGGCGCTTGGAAAACACGCGCCATAATTACCATCTCTCTGGTTGATGTAGTCAAATTTATAGATTGTGGATTTGAGTACTACTTCACAGGACCGTCAATGATTGATGCTGTCGGCAAGTCGGTCTTCTGTCACTTCACACACGAACAATATTGTCATGGACAATGTTTAAAATCAACGCACTGTCTAGCACCGAAGCTGACTTTGATGTCACTCAAATATAGGACTGAACTGATCAAAGTTGGCTATTCTTTTTCATACAATGGCTATCAAAAATGTAAAAAAAAAATAGTCAACAGGTATGTGTTTGGCCTTCTAATTGAGTGATGTCAAAGTCAGCTCGGTTCTAACAGTGCTATGTTAAAATTTAAATTTCCTAGCAAATGATTTTGATTTTTTAATTTCGTGTCTCAAACGACCGACTTGACGGCTTCGCTGGTTTTTGCGAGAGTAATGAGAACAATTTCCACAATCTATTAGAATTCAATTGGTATGGGTATAGCCACGTCAAAAAGTCACAACTTTAATCGCTTTGTAACTGTTTCCCAATCTATTTTCGGTGGTCGGTTTATCCTTGGGTGATGGCGAAAAACGGCATCACCTCAAATTGTAAGAAAATGAATAAATTGTGAAAAAGTTACAATCGATTGGTCAAATTCACACAAACAAAACTGTTCATACGTGTTTATACGGTTCTGCTTTTACTGCACGCTTACGTGTGGGTGTGACTATTTCACCCGTATAAGCACTTTTGTTTGAATGGCTAAATTTCACTGATGACGTCGACTGCATAACGTTTTTGATAGTGCTGCCCACACCAAGTTGTTGAACATAAACTGTTATGTAGTTTGTTCGTGATATATTTTCGGAAGTAGGGTGAGGAAAATGTTAGATTGGTGTCAAATCTGTTGCTGTAGGTATCAGTTTTTTCGTTCCCTTTCTTCTAGTTTACAATGGTCATTTCGATGATCTATAAAAATTTTTTTGATACCAACATTGAAAAATGATACTTTCGCCCCGCATATGAGGGGCGAAAGTAAAAAAATGCATCCCACGGGGAGAAAGTACTTAACGAAGAGCGAACGCAACTGAACGAACAGCGAAAGTGACTGACGTCACAGAAAATGAGAGAAATGAGTCGAGTTGTCAACAAAATCCGCTCATATTATGCAGAATACTTTGATCAAAATTGTAAAACACTGTGCGCCAGTGTTCTTATTGAAATTAGCATACAAAGTTGATACTTTTTGTTACTGAATGATTTGTTAGTTATATCTTAATTTTTGTGTGTGTTATTGTTGTGATGGCTAAATTATTAAATTTTTCATATACTGGACCCCCGCATTTTCTGGCTAAATGCCTTTTTATTTCAACATTTTGTTGCGATGTTTGCGATACGTATCAATTTTCAATGTTGTTATCAAAAAAAATAGTATGAACGACTCGGGCCAAAAGTAAAAAAATTCAACCTGTGCGATTAGAGCCCTTGCCTTCGGCGCGGGCTCCAACTCTCGCACACGGTTGAATTTTTTTACTTTCGCCCCTTGTCATTCAATGTACTATTATTTTTTTTATTTTTAAGGTCGTCCCTGAATATCAGATAACAAATCGGTTTTTTATTGTCGCCCAAAATTCTTTTGCCTGTTGTTTCGTACTGTAGTTATACATATAGCAAACGTGAAAGAGACCTAATTTAAAATTTTCTTCTGGTCTACTGTGAAGTTTGGCAAGACAACAAAATAATAAATTGAATTAGGTCTCTTTCGCGTTGCTATGTGAAGCTACAGCTACATGTTAAGTTCAAATATGAATTTTAATCTATTGTTTGAGTTAACGGGAAACGTGATTTTGAATCGTCAGTCTCAGCATGGATGTCCGAAATGTCGAAAGTTTTTTTTTTCGTTCGTCCATTGTTATTATTAATTTAACCAAGTTAAAATCGAGTCCTGGGCAGGGATCATTAAAATGTATTTTTTTCGTTATGATTTAAAAAAAAAAACACCCCGGCACATTAGGAAACAAATACTTCCAATAAACGAATATAGCGTTTTTATGGTGTTACGAGACACCAGGCCAATATCATATTTATAGCTAGACTAAAATTTGGAATGGCTTAAATGTTCACTATAATATTCATTGTTATTTGGTTATGCCATTACCGACAGACACAGACTACATTCCCGGTAGAAAGTTTAAAAAAAAAACACTAAAAATTCATTACACAACAAGACCCAGATAATTTGGAAGATTTCCTTTTATCCGAACCTAATGTAATAATAAAAAATTATATTTCTTTCGTCTGCATGAAAATATCAAATGTCGTCTGTGTAGAGTAGATTGATTTTATCGATGGTTGTCTTCATTTTCCGAAATTTAAAAATATTTTTTTTTTTTCGTTGCCTATTTTCTTCTAATTTATCTTTTCTTGACTTCATTGTAATTTGGATCATTCAAATAATTTTTATATTGTTGATACATATACGTTCATACCGATGGATGTGATAATATTGCACTTGGTTTGATGCATTGGAAATGTTTTAAGAAATTTATTGGAAACGAACTGATTTTGGATAATGAACTGGGGAAAGAATACCCAAAATTGAGATTTAGATAAGGAGATTGCTAACTGTTAGCTGAAATTATTAATGTTTTTGAAGGAGTTGAGCATTTAAGCAATCATCCGCCAGAGAGCAACCGTTTATAATGGCACCTCGGTTCGTGCTTTCGAGTTCATTATCTAACAGTTCAACTATTACTATGCGCAATGACTTCCTTTATGACCATAAATGTTTTTTCTTATTTTTTTTTTACTTTTGAATGGATCATTGATAGCAAGTTTCTATAGTTGTTTATTTACAAGCGTTTGCATCTAAGTCTTCAAAAATTGTGTTTAAATCTAAGACATATAGCACAACATAACCATAAAATTAACTCAATTCTTCAAAACTAATATAAAAAAAATATTGAAAGTTTACACGAAACGTATTCCGTAATGAAGAACAGTAATAGAAAATAATTGGTCTAAACAAAGAGTAAATTATAACATTGAGTTGCTCATGAAATTGAGAGATATATACGAAAGTTTTGAGCTTGTTTGATGTGAGTCATCGTGTGTTTTCAGATAAAATATTAGGTCCTTTTGCTGACAGAGTTGAAAGTAACAACGAAGATCATTTAAAAGGAATGACAGACTTACTTCCCTTCGGTATTATATGCTAGTTCAACCATCTACTTGAATAGTTAAATACAGAAAAGGAAACGTGTCAAATTAGTGAATTATAAGAAAAATGAAATTTCATTGATTTACCTTCGATTCGAATAGGATGACGTTGTTCCTGTTCTTTTGAACTATTCTATGATATCGTCAGCCAGTTTGAAACAAAGCTAAATAAATTCCATTTTTCTTATAATTCGCTAATTTGACATTTTCCATTTCTATATTTAACTAATCATCTAACTTTCGGGCAATTTTTATGACCATTCAACTGTTCTTGATATTAATAGATGAGGGACTAAGGTTTAGTTTTCTGATATCTAAACAAACAAAACGTTAGGACTGCAAATAAAAATAGTCCGGTTAGGAAAAGCTATAGCCTAAAATTTCTGAGAATTTCGCAAGGTAATAAAAACTAATAAAAAAAAAACTTCGTCCGCTCACAGCTTCAAATTACCAGATTTGTGCAAAACATTTGTATCCGTGGTGTCCAACGGGAAATATCCTTTACATTTTTGGTTACCGGGAAAATGTATTTGGATGCTGGGATGCTCTGGAACACTTATTATCCAACTGAAACATGATCTAACTCTCAGACTGAGAGTCTCAGTCAATGAGGTTACTTCCAGGGACTATTTTCGGGAAATCATTTTCTCATATTTTCTTGAATGCTTCCGCATTTTTTCGAATTTTCCCGAATTTTTAAAAAACATGGAAAAATGGTTTCTTCTTTATTCTCGTCAGCACGTTTTGAATTAACACCTTCTGTCTTACCACCAGGTCTAAAATGTGACTCTGACGGTTTTCTTCAACGGGAAAATTGATTTTGGAATCATTGACAATAATCGATAAAATCGAGTCTGTTTCTGTTTAACACTCCCTGCAAATGAGTGTAAACATTTAAAGTACTCTATGATTGACCCGCTACACACGGGAATGCACATCACAGCAATTCTCTTCCATAATCCACCCCAGTTTATACATCAAACTCAAAACTTAACCGAATAATAATGGAAAAAACTGAACGCAAATGTAATCGCGTTTTGAAGCTGCATTCGATCTATAAGTGTCTGTCATTGTGTAGTAGTATATAATGATTGAAACGATTTCATTAGCAACTCTCTGCCAATTCAATTTTACGTATAGAAAATAGCTTTTCATTTTGAGTCAAATTACATTCCAAATCAATTTATTTGGTAGGAATACAAAACAGATGTGCGCTTTTCTACACCATTGCATATTTGTATGAAAATGAGGAATGGATATTCTCATTCGTGAAAAAAAAGATGAAATTAAATTCGGAATGAAACACATCCATGCAACGCATAATGTTTTGGATAAATTTTTGCTGTTCATTCCGATGAAAACCAAAATTGTTTTTTGTTGTTCATTGGCCTTTTATGATTATGTACCGTCAACATTTTTGAAATTATATCCATGATTCATTTTGTATCAAAAAAACAATAGCAGTGGGTTGGTGGGTTACATTACTAACTAGAAATTGGGATTTTTAGGGGATGCAGGGGAAAGGCGGGATGATCGGCCAAGGGATCGGTGGTAATATGAGCATGCAGCAACAACATAATAATATGCAACAGCAACATAACATGCAGCAACAACAACAACATAATAATAATATGCAGCAACATAACAATATGCAGCAACAACAACAACAACAACCTTCAACTACAGCAAATTCAAGCGGAGTTTTTTCCACAGCTTCTAGTCAGTATTGCTATTTCTGACATTCAATGACGATACAGCAACACGAATTCCATTTATATTATTTCCGTTCAGAGCAATTGAATCTATCTTTCCTCCTTCTACCATCTATCTCAGTACTCTAACGTGTGACTATAATACTTTCCGTCCGACTCAACTATGACTCAGATAAATTCGAATGACTCTGAATTAGGGACTTAGTTCTTTTTAATAACGTGACTGGACACTTCCACTACCAGTCCATGCCGATACGCTGAATTGTTGAAATCGAAATGAAAATTTTCTTTGGTTTTGTCTCTAAATTGTCTGACTTAGATACTTGATTCGTGTTGATATGTCAGTCGTTATATGTGCTGGACATGAACGCAAATGCTAATCATTTATCCTACCTATTATGCAGCCTTATTTTCGGGTGCTACAAATGCTACGGGTGGCTTATTCAGTGGTAATCGTCAACCACCAAAAGGCCCTCAGGTTGTGCCACAGCCAGGCATGACACAACAGCAAAATCAGCAACATCAACAACAGCAAAATATGAATCAGCAATCGCATGGTGGTGGCTTATTCGGTTTCGGCGGCGGCGGACAACAACAACAACAGCAGCAGCAGCAGCAACAACAACAGCAGCAGCATCAGCAGAACATGCATCAGCAGAATATGCAACAGCAAAACATGCAACAACAAAATATGCAACAGGGACCCAATCTCATGCAAAAACTGGGCGACATAACAGCGCCTGGTAGTGATATGTTATCGAAAGGAAAAGAACTGATTTTTATGAAATTCGGTCTCGGCGGCAAATAACCCCGACCGCAATCGTTACCATTCAATGAATACTTAGCAATAATTATTTCATTTAATATACTACGCACACAAATCATGCTGTGTTGGCTACACACATACATACCAATATTCATAGGATCTAACAAATCATAAAATTACTAACTTATCCCCCAGCGTGTTAAGCTCAATGGTTCGAATAATTATCTGATGATTTTTAACACTTAATGGAACACAACAATTAATGTATCCAAGATATTATTCGTGAATCCGCTAAAAACTAACTATGCGCCTCTAGCACAACAACATTAATACAACAACAAAAAATGTCCGCTTCGAATAAAAATATAAAATTGTGAAAATGATGCATCAAAACATAACATTTTAACCTCGATTTGCTTTAAATATTACTAAAAACAAATATTTCCTAAATCAAAAATTGCGCCAACAACAGTGAACTTTAAACCAACAGAAATTACAACGACAGGTGTGTGTTAAGTGTGGGGCCCACACTGTGTTTATTGAAAACCTGCATACAAAACAATGTCGGCAAAGTGGACGTCAGCAAAAATTTTCTATTACAAATCTGCTCATTCATAAGAATGTCTTAGGTAACGACGAATTTTTGTTTGTAGATCGGACAGTCCACCTCCATACACTTTAATTGTGTACCACCAAAAAGCATCTGAGATCTTGCTCTATTTCATTTCCAAAATGACAGGAGTAGGAGTTCCATCGTCTTCATTCTTTTATTAGAATGTGCCTAATTTTCTCCGATCAGTGACGAAAAGATCTACTTTCGTTGCCTTTGTGTGAGAAAAACGTTTTACTTTTCGTCACTGAGTTGAGAAATAGTCATTTACCTTACAAGGGATAAAAAGTTGAAAAGATTCCAATTTTTCGTGTGAAGTTTGTCAAACGAAAACGTGATTTTAAATTTTTATCCCGAATTTTGTAATGGATCTTGCATGCTGTGAGTTTTTAAATCCAGATTCAAAGAAACCAGTTCAAATGTGGTTGTATATTTCAATTTCATAACTTTAAAAATGATTTTTTTTTCTTGATGATGTCCTAAAAATGCTTTTCGTAATTTTTTTTTATCTAATTCTATTTCTTGAGGCTAATGCTGTGGGTGGATGTATTAAGCTGTGCAAGGAGAATGAACTAATCATTAGAGTGTTTTTGAGTAAGATGGTTTCAATCGATAGCAAATATATGGCCGGTTAAAATTCGAACAATTTTGAAAGAGGTTAAAACTTGCACAGCTGACTTCTATATTTAACTCGAATCAACAGTGTTCTAAGACTATTGACATCAATTTTACCCTCCAACTTTATTACTACAAAAAACAACTCGATAAAATTTCGTATTCATTGCGCTGTCTTGTTTTATCTACAAATATTATCATATGATCGTACTGACCCTGCGTAACAATCTTTATACTCATTTTACTGCCACAGCATTAGGTTGTCATTTATTCCCCTATCGATGTCTTGTGTAATCCCTCCAATTATTATATTAAAGCCATGAATTCTAAACTTGTTAAGCTGAATTTCCATTTTCTTCTCTGCTAAATAAATGACGAAACTTATACGTTAAAGGTCTAGAGGTCGCATGCATTTCAGTCATGTCTTTGAAAAATTGTTTCATTATCTGAACGAAACACGTTTACTCTACGACTATCATTTTTGAGCCATAGTTTGGACTCCAATTAGGGTGCGCCAAACGTATGTCTCGGCCATCACCAATGACTATTTTTGATAAATTTTTACAGAATTTTAAAGAAATTTTGAACGTGAAGATCGGTGTCGAAATACCAAATACCGAATAGAAGAAAAATTCCATTTAGAATCAGACGGACCAAATTTTGAATTTTAAACTTTTCCGTAAATTCGCAAAAAAATCCAAATTTTATTTTAGGAATTTTCAAGAATTTTGTCGAGAATTTTATTAAGTTTTTCAGAATTTGATTCCAAAAATAGGCTATATTATCTACGGTGTGTGATAGCCGAGATACAACAACACTCGTTATTGTCCTGCTAGCGCTCAAATGTCGTAATAGTACATTACTTATCAGTGGGACAAAAATGAAAATGGCACTTTTTGTGTGTTTACAGACCTCGGCTACGCCTCGATCGGCAAATTTCACACAATAAGTGCCATTTTTACCATTACTGTCCACTGTCAAATTTAGGTATTTTACTAAAAAACTTGAGGAAAAGTTTGTTTAACTTTATCTATCTTTTTGAGTAAAATAAATGTTACTCTCATCGGTTTTCAAACTCCAGTCGTATGAGCAACTGAAACGCATGTGGTCTTCTATGAATTAATAAATTTTACGAACGATTAAATATGGAACGCTAAATCTTTTCGTGTTTTGAGTCTGACACAATATTTTGCTGTTGTTAATGGAAAACCCTTCTCGTAAATCATAATTTTTAGTTTGGTGTTTTATAAATAAAAGTTCAAAAGTTCAAAGAGAAATTGAAAATAAATAAAAAACAAATCGGCGAGGAATAATTTTTAGTTTTAAAACCATTATGAAGACACTGAGTAAAACTAAAAATAATTTGAAAACCAGAAATAAATTTCCGAACAAATCGCCAAAAGAAAAATGTAGCTTTTATAAAAAATAAAATATAAAAAAACAAAAGAAAATTAAAAACCAAAAAAAATATTAATTGGAAAATGTAAAGAATAACGTAAAAGTGTTCATGAAGAAAAAAACAAAAGAAATTTAAAATATAATTACAAAATGGAGAAAAACAATTATATTACTTACTAAACAAAAATAAAACAAATTGTATAAACCAAGTGATATTTCGATATTTCACTTAAAATCAATCAATCAACAAACAAACGTATTATAAATAACAAATTTAAACAACTACCAACAACAACAAAAATAAAAAAAAAGAAATGAAAAACTATATCAATATCAAACATATAAACAAAACAAAAACAAAATAAAAATTATTAAATTTATTGTATTTAACGACACTTATAACACAACCAAAAAAAATCGTATTATTAGGCATGATGGGACATGTTATTCTACTTCAACGGTTTTTGTTTTTCTAGCAAATTCAACGGAAAATATGATTTGATGAAAAGGAAAATTGAAAGGAATAAGAGTATAACCATACAATAAAGATCATATCTACTGACTTTCTCCTTCCATTTAATAGTCCTATTATATAAAAAAAGAAGAAAATAATAATAACAAAACACAAGAAAAATAAGCTATGTATATTGTATTATGTGTGGCATCGAGAGATAAGAGCAAAAACAGCCCTTAATGTAAAAATATGTTAAATCTTATTATTATATATAAACAAACAAACAAAAAGTATGAAAACAAAAAATATAAAAAATATGACAATATATGTTATAAGGACATACAGTGAGAAAATTCAAAAATGTTATTTAATTTAAAAGAGAACAAAAATTAAAAACAAATTCTAACTTAAACAATTTTTTAGTTAAAAGTTTTATGTTAAAGTATAATGTTGACAAGAACGACGACAGAACAAGAAATCCGTTTTTTTACATTAATTATGATTCGGATTACATTAAAGTATATGATTCTGTCATAGTGGCGACACACCGGCAGACACACCATGGAAGGCAAAAAAAATTGTGAACATCCAATAGGGAGTCAAGATTATTTTTTTGAACTTCATCCAATCAAAGTCAGTGTTAAAAATCGGTTGTGGTCGCTACTCTGCAATGATTTGTTAAAAAATACCTCTCATTTCATGACCCCTCCCAGTCGCCTCCGTGTAAACGGCACCACTGTTATTGAGTAATATATAAAAGAACAATTCGTGAACGATTTCAAATTTGTTTTTTTCGCGACTAGTTAGCAAAATAGCATATTGCTTACCATGCTTCACTGAGTTGATTTTTATAGTACTAGTCCTAGACACTGATTTGGGACGTGTGCTACAAAAATCAACTTGTGCAACGAGCTGCCCACTATCCTTTTTTGCAGATGACAATTACGTTAGGGAAATGTCGTCATCTTTTAGCCAAAGTAAAGGAAGATTGAGACGCAATCAATGTAAATGTCAATCATTTCGTTACAAGTGCGGAAAATGATTTATCATTTCGAAACTACTGCGGTAAAGTATTTCAAATAAATTAGTGGCATTAGGTGAACTGTTAAGTCAAATCTTACTTATCGACCTGTCGTGTTGTAGTTGTCAATTTCAAAAATGCGGTTTTCAGACGTGTGTGAAGTTTGCAGCCCGAACCGTAGACAATATAAATAGATCAAAAACATTTTTTCACCCGATAAAACGTTTAGTGTATAAATCGCATATTATGTACATTTCTCACTATCGGCTCGGATACCGCAATAATTCACACTTACGTTAGACAAAAAATACTCAGTGGAACCGTACTTGGAATACCAGAGAATTTTCTTTGTTGAGTTTTAAACCTTTGATTTACATTTTTTACGATTAAAGCTTGGTCAGGTCAACCGGAAACCTGATTTTAAATTAAAATCAATTAATTTCCAACAGATTTCCTCAGGTCAATGATGAATTAGGTCAGGTCAGGTTTATGATTTACCCAAAGCATTTGAATCTCGCAGGTTAGAGTTTTCGTGACCTGAATCTGACCTGCACCGAGATTCGTTTAGGAATTGATTTTTCTTCAAAGAATTTTCCATTTTTCTGTCGCATCCATCTACGGCTCGGATAAAAAATTCACACGAAAATTGAACTCGTCACCCCTTTTATCCCTTGTCGTAAAAATGAATATACATGCAGAAGGTGTGTGAGGTCAGAAGAAAATAGATTTTTTGTCAGTATTAAAAAAAAACAAGAATTAAGATTAAGATGACATGAATTGTCTGTATTGAAATATTTCGTTATCAATTAAATTTGTTTGCTTCGTCTCAGATGTAACGTGTAACGGTCATTAAGTTTAGAATTTATTTTTTATTGTTAATAAGAGAAAAAGCTTTATATTTCAGATTTATGTGAGCAAAATGGAGGACATTGTACATATTACTTATTAAAAAAACAAAAAAAAAATATAATTAAAGAAAACAAGAAATATATATAACTATTGTTGTTCTGTTACTTCAAGACATCCTTTTTCATCAAATATAATTAAAAAAACTGTTGATAAAGTAAATTTATAAAAAAAACAAAATCTTTAAAACAAGAAACCCAAAAGATCTCATTATCTTAACCTATTTAAATGAAAAGCATTAATAAATGATCTAAATCATCTGCTTGAGTGTAAGTTGCTTATAAACAAATAATTAATTAATTAAACAATTGGGGATTGCAAAAAGTCGAAGAAGAAGCAAAAAAAAACATTGGAGAATGTCTAGGACCTTTTCTATACTTTCGTTTTGCTGTGAAAATCTGGTTTTGCATTTTATTCTTGGTCAACTATTTTTGAAACACACTGCAATAAAAAAATACCTGAATGGAATGTGTGCATTTTTATAATCCTTAATCCAAATCAAAAATGAAGTTCATTGTCCAGGTATTGATAAATTTTAATCAAATATTCTGTCCGAAAAAAATCCACCAAGCGAATTGATGTCAAGTCCCATTCTGAGCGAAAATATGTTCAATGACATGTTTCGAATAGCTCGATTGTTAGGACACAGATGCCACACAAACTTCCCAGCTGAACACGAATTTTTCATTTCAAATTACATGTACTCTATCACTTCATCCACAATCTACTCTAATGGTTCGTTGCTAAAGCTGCGGAAAGTCGAATATCGAAAAATATTTGGAGAAGATTTCTATCGTAACTGTGTACAGGGTGGTCAGGCTGTCTGACGTTTGATTCGGTGATATCTGCAGCGACAGTCAAAACATTTTTCCGGCATGAGCTGCATGTAAAAAAGCAAATAGTCGTACTATTTGGACAGTCCAGGCCAGAACGCATAGTGCAAAAAAATGTGGCATCTGGGCGTGATCGATCCATATGACCAGTCCATCGAGAATATAATTCCATTCTACACGGCTGATTTTTCTAACAAAATTTAAAAGTTATCAAAGCGAGGCAAAAAGGCAAGCTTGAACACATCGTGTGTGTGCGCAAAGCATCCATTTAGGTACAAAGCCATTTTCATCTCACACTTAAAATGAGCATATTTATTCCACCTGAAAAGATTCGAGCAAAGAAGCAATATCAGCAATGCTTATTAAGCATTCGATCACTGAAATAGTGTTCCAGAGATTTTATTTCACTCGGCTGCACTTATAGTTTCATCTTTTTGTAAATAAATTGAACTCTTAACTTAAGGGCGCACTAGAGTATTATGAGAGATGAAGCGGTTGATAGTGGCTGCACAGCAACAAAATATTATCTATAATCTGTCAAGTTTTCAATAGAAATCATGCAAGAATTGTGAATTAAGGAATGTTAGTCAGATACTATTGGCATTTATTTTAGTAGGTATAATCATGAAATTGCAAGAATCGGAAATATTTATATATTGAAAACCACCACTGAAATACACTTTCGTGAAGGGGAAGGAACTAGGCGTTTTGTTTTAAAACGCCGAAATCATTTTCACTCAATTTACAATAGCCATTCTCAATGTTTTTTGATAGAAATTTCTTTCGGCATAACCATTGCCATTTTTTCCATATTCTATATCTAATGCTATCATCTTACTTCCTTAATTTTTTTATCTTAACTATTTACAAGAAAAATGACAGATTGTGTGTGAGTAATTTCTGTAATTAAATTTATTAATAAACAAAAAAATCTTCAGCATATCTTTTCCAAACTGTTTAAATAAATTAAAGTCAAACGTTAGATAAAGGGGGGGTAAAAATTTCAAAGAACCAAAAGAAGAAAAATTATTTAAAAATACAAAAAACACAAGCAAAACAATTTTCTGTTGTTGTTTGATTGGAACTTTGATCTAAATTTGCAATGAAAATTATAAATGCAAAAAGAAATTGTATTAAAACAAAACAAAAAAATCTGTGTATAAAATTGTTACATTTAAATTAATTTAAAAAAATTGAACAAAAATGACAAGATAATGGCGATCTAAAAAAACCTGTGTATTCTGTACAGCACCAACAAAAAAGATAGAATAAAAATTATTTAAAAAAAGAAACAAAAAAATATTATTAAAAAACGAAAGAGAATAAAATATAAAAAATGTTGTGGTATAAGCAAATGAATGATGAAATAAAAATGTTTCTCTCTCAATGATTGGTGTTTCATTTGAAGATTTTAGACAGAGACTCAGGCAAATACGAATTTATGGTGTCTACAGCTCCATCCAATTTTTTTTTTTCATAAGTAAAACACAGAAACAAGTGTGTATGTTTACAGTTTACCATTAAATATGTACAAATCATGGCCCTACGTTAGTGAAGGGCCGTGACGCAAGTCCGTTCACACCAGGGCCTACTTTTTAGAAACTTTTAGAGAAAATCGAGAAATTCGAGAAACTTTGAGAAATTCAAGAAACTTCGAGAAATACAAGAAATTTCGAGAAATATTTCTTGAATTTCTCAAAGTTTCTTGAATTTCTCGAGTTCGAGAAATTTCAAGAAATTCCCGAAAATCCAAGAAATTCGAGAAACTTCGAGAAATTCAAGAAATTTCAAGAAACTAATTTCTCGAGTTTCTTGAAGTTTATCGAATTTCTCGAATTCGACAAATTTTAAGAAATTCGAGAAAATTCAAGAAAATTCAAGAAATTTCAAGAAATTCAAGAAATTAGTTTCCAAAAAGTAGGCCCTGGTTCACACTGAAAAATTTGACAAAAAAAAAACAACTTTTTTGACTTTTCCGCCCCGCTCTTACTACCCCCCACTTATTTTATTCGTAATCCTGGCGTCCATACGAGTTCAACGAGCTATTACACGCCTGAAAAGGTTAAGATTTGGCCGAGACATTAAATTTCAAAACTTGGAAATTTGTATGAAGAAATTGATTTCCATACATTTTGAAATAGATGAATTTTACCAACCTTTGTTACTTTGTTTCGGCCCACATCGGATGGACTGACACGCGTATATATATTTCTTGAAATGCAATAGGCTTTGTCCTTCTGTTACAGCGAAAATTTTGAATTTACTGATGGATTTGGCTGAAATTTTTAAGGTATGTCAAGGCCGAAATTCTAAGAAACTAATCTGAAGGAATTTTCATATAAGCTTATAATTTCGGAGTTATGAGTGTTTTAAGCTATTGAGCTATAACACCTATAACTCAGAAAATATGGCAGATAGAAAGTCAGTTTAAAAGTCAAATTAATAGAGTAGTCAACGAGTGTTTCATGGTTTTCATAAAAAGTCGTATATTTGGCAGCTATGAGCGTTTTAAGTGAAAGCTATGTCAGCCATAACTCAGAAAATACTGCAGATACAAACCTGGTTTAAAAACAAATTTATAGAGTTTTAGATTCTAGTCGATGCATGGATTCACTAAAAAGTCGCTTATTTGAGAGCTATGAGCGTTATGGGTGCATTAAATTTTTGAATTTCGACAAGTTTTCGATTTTCGTCAAATTTTTAAATTTCGTTAAATTTTCGAAATTCGATTAATTTTCGTCAAATTTTCGATTTGCGTTAAATTTTCGATTTTCGTCAAATTTTTGAATTTCGTCAAATTTGCTATTTTCGTCAAATTTTTTAATTTCATCAAAGCTTCGAATTTCGTAAAATTTTTGATTTTCGGCAAATGAAAGCTGGAAGGTTCAGATCAAAGGGAAAGTTATACAGTTTTGTAAGAAGAATATTTTCGTTCAAACTGCACAATATGATTGTCTATTATCTGCAACCAAATTCTAAAAAACCACAACTTGCAAAAAAGCTGATATCGCCCAAAACCACTTACATACAGTAGGGTTTGCAAATGTTAGATCCTAGTCGGATTCCCATGGATATACGGAAAATGTTATTTAAAAGAGTCCCGATTTCTTTGATGTTAAATGAGTGCAATCACTCACCAGATTCTGGTTTTGGATTGATAGAAATCTTGCTCCTTCGGTGTCATTTGTGAACTCCATTTCTTTAATCACTTTTCCTATAGTAATTTGGTAATTTGGACACAGCTTTTTCGTGATGATGGCTTGGCTGGCATGTTATTTTGTGAAGAGTTCTAAATGGATGGACTTTCCTCGACGATCACCATAATTTCAAGATCAGTCTCGATCTGATAATAATCGTAGAGTACTTCAGTATCACGAAAGAGTCAGTGGTAGATTCGACAACATTGTGACTATGTGACGGGATCGGTGATAGGTCTGTCCAAAAAGCTTCGTCATAATCTTTTTCATTCAGTTCGTACGTAAAAAATCGAGAGGAAACCATTTGGTCAATCAAAAAGCTGATCCTGATCCTGACAAATCAGCGAATATTTGGTGATTAACCGGGATTTTTAGCTGTTTTGTGTTGGACATAATTAGTCTAACTGACGATTGACCAAGCTGGTACCTTGTTAATCACTTGACGTCTGTCGAAACATTTGAAATTTGGAAATGGATTTTTTACAAAAATTACGATCGTCGCGCGACCTGTGCTAAACGGGACATATTGTTCCAATATTGTGGAGACAAATTGTCAGAATTTCATCTTCCAATCATTTATACATTGGGTATCATCTGCTTCAACGCCTTCAGAACAAATAAATTTTAAATTTACTCTTATCGAATTTGTTCAATCCATTCAAGGCTTAAATCAATTTTATTATACGTGTTCCAGTTTCCGCAAGTGGTTTTTTATCACTGTATACACATACAGTCAATGTCTCGACTGTACATTTTACGCATATCCTCCAAATGGAGCTGTTCGATACAGGAAACATATATATAAGGGGAAAATGTTGCATGAAACAAACAGTTGGTATTACGATGTCGAGTAGTATCAGTCTAACTACAAATAATTTGAAGGAATTGAATCGGGATATTGAGTATCTGCTGAACAGCACTGACGATGAAATCACCAAGAAATGTCTGACCGCTGAAATTGTGAAAGAGATCCGTGTGATGTTACTGAAGAAATGGATCAAAGTGTTGATAATCGTTGCGTTTGTGATATCACAGATTTATGTTCTACCGTTCTTAAACTGGAATGCATCGGCTATTGGTCGAATCGTAATGATTAAAGTGCTGAAGATATGGGATTGGAGATATTTATACAACGTTGAGTGTTTGATTGAAAGAAAAGTTGATGGATCCGACCATATTCCTATCTCTATTGACGCCGTTGAAAACGATTGTTCGTTTTGTGAGAACATTGGTAAAAATAGTTTTTTCTTTGAGACCATTGCACACACCGTGTCAACAAAAAAATCTCTCTGTGTTACAGAAGACATTCGTCACGATTTGGACGTTTCATATTCTAAACTCAAGTCAAATTACATTGATCGCGGATATCCAGTTGTGATCGAAGATCATCAACCCCATTCCGAGGACGGTAATTTGTACGGATACATTGAACGCATAAAAAATCTGACCGATTTGATTGATTCGAATCCTTGCAACTTACAAACGAATCTCGTGACTGGATTGCATTACAGAAACCTGAACGATATCTTTGAATTAATTGAAAGTTCCCGGGATGGTTGGTTTTTGCATTACAGAAATTGTGATTTTAGTGCGGTGAAAGCATCACGAGCTCTGCACGTACAGCCTCCGTTTTTGATATCGCATCTGAAACCATTTTCGTCGAGTTGGATTTTGATTTCAAGCATCTATAAGACATCGAAGCCGAAAAAATTGCTGGTAAAACATTTGGTTGTAGTGAAGCAGATCATCGGCAGCACATACGTTCTTATTGCACCGAAAGTGGAATGTAAAGAATTTTGTAGCGACTTTGAATTTCATTTAGAAGTTGGCGATTCATTTGTCTTTTCGGCAGAACTTTGGGATTTTTCATATTACCCATCTGCAGAAGGCGAAGCGGTCACTTCCATTCGAGAATATGAGTTGCAAATTTAAATGTTTAACGCGAGAAATAAATTGCAAATAAATTGAATCACAAAATAATAGGCGTATTGAAAGGCATCAAGTGAAGCTGCAGCTTCGGGTAAGGATATATCGAAGCTTTTGTGATGATGCAAACTGCCGAACGATTATGAGCTGGTATTTGGTTTCGATGGAATATTATTGGCCTCAGCCTCATGCGCACAAATTAGTCTCTCTATAATTTATATGCTGGATAGGGGCTCACGACCTGTCTTTCAAAATATTGTGCGTTTGGCTGGTTTCGGTTGTCAGTTTATATTCTGAAAACCAAATTTAAAACGGATTCGCCAACAGCATTTCGGTTGATCATCGGATCGGAAGCAAGCTATTGAACCTTAAACAGTCCAGACACCTTCGGTTTTAGAATACTCTCCGAGCCATGTTATTGGAGATCTGGTTCTGGTTCAGATTCTATTTGATCCCGTTGTAACGAAAAGTCATGACTGTGCCAGATTCGCCCCTTAGAGGTGAATCTGGTACACCATCAATTTGTATGCTGTGCTAGATTACCCCACGCACGTTTAATCCGGTTTTTATTTAGCTGAGAAGAGTTGCTCCGATCGGAATTCGTGTGCGACAAAGATTAATTTCTCGATCTATCGCGTAGATTCCATCTTATATTTAAACTGTTACAGACGGCAAGCACATAACCAGTATTATTAAACGGGTCTATTACTTCCACCGATCAAAGTATTGTTAATCTGTTGATTTCAAATCTTGTACTTCAATTTTTTAACATGCATTTTACCACGGCATAGTTAAATAAACCAGACAGTAGCGGTTCATTTCCGAAACGTCAACTAAGGGACGTAATACACTGTATGAAAATGAACTCAAATGAACACTCACATTTATATACTTCATTATTCAGGTCCATAGTCAGCGCTCCTACCTGTTTCACTTTACTATGTCGCAATTTTACTATATATGTAAATGACCGTATTAGCCGGTGCTTGTCATTTTTTTTTGTCGTCGTTATCGATAACAGATGAATAGCCGTATGTGACACATTAAAACACACTTCTTTGGGACATATTTCGTTTTTTGCCAAACCATGGACTTGAGCCAAGGAAGTGGGAGTAGCTAAAAGTGTATTTTCTTGTGGCAAATTTTTTAGAGCATAAACTTTGTCAGTGTTTTTTGGGGTTAACAAAGAAAATGTGGTAGAAGTGCAACTATAAGTTTTACTAAGTAGAATTTACAATTTTCTTTCATGGCAGTCAGTGGTCTAATCTCATTCCAAATCTTAGAATTCGCTGATTTCAATTTATTTTTCTAGTTTTCTTTACTAGTAAGATTTTTAAGGTTTGTACCGCGGTAAGTTCATGAAATTCTTTAGTACTCTCATGTCTGTCAACACTGAATTCGATTTTTGTGTTGTTGTTTATATTGACTTGACGTTTCGAAGAATATAACCAAATAAACTCTAAAACATTGTTGTTTAGCCATTTTAGTGATTAATATAAATTGAACTACTTCAAAACCAGTAAGTGATTCCATGGTGGTGATGAATAAATCAATTTTAACATAACTACAAAAAAATTGATTTCCAGAAATGCGAAACGACAGGATTACGAAACCGAAAAGCCTGGCTGCCTATCAGAATGTCGATTCCAGCAGCTATTTACGTTTGCAACGAAACCAAGAAATTCGAGAAAATTTGCAAAACATTTCCCAATTGTTGAACACTGGCCTGAGTGCGGAAACGCTTGACATTTGCGTGAAATTGTGTGAGGCTGGTGTACATCCGCAGTCATTGGCAGACGTTAGTACTTTTTAGTAATCTTTGGATGGCAGATGAAGGCATCAATTTGTCGATATTAATTTCAAATAATTGATTTACATCTTAATTTAGGACCTTTAAACTGATTGCCTGAAAATTCATATTGGTCGACCAGAAAATATTAATTACCGATCAGCATTTTCCTTTTACAGACTGATCGGGTTTCATAATGTTATTCGAAATTTTCAGTCCGTAATAGTAGGTTACATTGGATGCTGCAAAAGTAATTCATTACATGAGGTAACAATTTTGTGATAAAAACAAGTTCACAAGTGTGTTTTCGAACAACAAGCTTTGGTAACAACTACACTGTCGAAAAACAGTTACCGAACTTGTTTCCGAAGTAATGAAGTACGTAGCAGCGTCCAATGTATTCTGGCTTACTACCCTTACTAGCTTCCCTCTGCAAAAGTTGATTTCTACATAGGAAAATGCAAAAATTAACCGAAAACAGTCCACATGTGATGGATCATTTTTGCAGAAGGCAAATTGCTGTGTAATGGTCAAGTTTCGCAAAGGGCAGGAAATTAAATATTAGTTCTGGTCAATCAATAGTAATTTGTTTACCGAGGGAAGCGAGACGTTATGTCTATGATTGACACATTTCTTTTATTTATTTATTCACTTTGAACCATAGACATATAGTAGGGATGTGCGATGGATAAAGGATCGAGACTGGCGTAGTCCACAAAAAATTGTTATCGTCCCTAGATGTCAAAAATTAAAAACAAAAATCATTTTCATACCTAAGACCCGAAAAGGGCCACTTCGTCGCACTTTTTCTCCGTCCAATATGAAAAATACTATTCGTACCACGGACTAAAAGTCTTTTTTAGCGTATTCGTAACTTCTCACACACTAAAAAAAGACTGTTAGTCCTAGGTACGAAATGTACTATTACAACTTACGACAAATCATAGAAGCTAAATTTTCGAGTTTTTTGCCTCCCACCTATTTCGACCACTAACAAAAAACTTCTTTGAGATTTTTCAGTCCTATTCTAATAATTATTTTTGACTCCAATGCAACAGAAAAATATAAAATCCGGAAGAAGTTTGTCAAAAAAGTCTTCTTCGGGAGTCGTCAAAGTTCGCCGACTAAAAAAAATTGAAAATTCGTAAATTCATCTGGAAAATGATTAAATTTTTGCTCAAGTGGGCTTCAATTCTTGGGAATGTTGTAGGCTATTCAGAACAGAAACTGTTTTTGAAAATCAACGGAGAAATGTTTCTGTTGTCAGTATTTGTTTAACCCAAAATTGAGGCAAAATGCCTCAACTGAGAAAATCGAATTTCTGAAAAATGCACGAAAAACATTATTTTCGATTCATTTAATTGAATTATCTGTGTTCACTTTTTGATCAAACAATTTAAAATTTAAGATTTTTCACACTTTAAAAAAAAATCGATTTTCTCAGTTGAGGCATTTTGCTCCAATTTTAGGTCAAAGAAATACTGACAACACAAACGTTTCTCTGATGATTTTCAAAAACTTTTCTGTTTTGAATAGCTTGCAACATTCTTAAGAATTTAAGCCCACTTGAGCAAAAATTGAATAATTTTCCAGATGAATTTACGAGTTTTCAAGTTCAAGATCCGCTCAATTTTTCATAGTCGTCGAACTTTGACGACTCACGGAGAAGACTTTTTCGACAAACTTCTTCCGGATTTTATTTTTTTCTGTTGCATTTGGCTCCAATTAGTAGAATAGGACTGAAAAATCTCAAAGAAGTTTTTTGTTAGAGGTCGAAATAGGTGGAAGACCGAAAACTCAAAAATTTAGCTTCTATAATTTGTCGCATGTTGTTAATGAATTTTTCAAAATTTTTAAAATCGATCTTTGACATCTAGGGACGATCATAATTTTTTGTGGACTACGCCAGTCTCGATCCTTTATCCATCGCACATCCCTAATATATAGAATGGTTTTACGAAGCAAAAACTGTGGTACCAAAATTTAAGGGACTAATGCACACTATTTCGCATTTTACTTTTGCTTCACTTTGCGTATAAGATCATATTCTACCTTCTATTCGTGTTCATGCTTTGAACACCACTCAACAATAAATTATCGATTAACGTGGAAACTTTGTTGCAGGCGGTCAATGCTTTTCGTTCCGAGGCGGCCAGATTAGAAAAAGAGTGACCGGACGTTGTGACGGTACCGGGAAATGGATGAAATGCTCCTGAAAGTGTTGCGATTGTGATTGTGCTGATCAAATTAAATTCAAAAATAAAATTTTTCTTCTCATTTGGGTTGGTTTTTAAACATTATTTCGTTTCATTGGATCTGCTAAGTAATGGCGAATATTTGGATAAGCCATAGCATCTAGCTCCTAGCTTCTATGAAAATATAAATATCCGTAATCTGATGGTGAGTTTACTGCGAGCTCTATGTTTCTTTTGTAAAGTTAGTTGACTTGTTTTCGTTGGATGAGTTGAAACAAACAGTCGTAAGTGGTAGCACTTCCTACTCCTGATCCTGGAACTTCACGAGTTCAATCAGCTCCAAAAAGATTTTTGTGATAGTTTACTGTATGTGTAACATATTGAGGTGAGTAGATGTAAGTTCTTGATTTTTTATTATTTATCCTAATCTCTCCGACTCCTAGAACTCATGGATTCCGATCACTTCCACGTAGTTTTTTTTTCTGTATATTTATCATTTTCAAGTTGAGTCGGTGTAAGTACTTATCGGCTACCGCTGAAGACCTCTCCAGGCATATATTAATGGTTCCCACAAAAATGGGTTCGATTTTTGTAAGTCATTTTTTCAAATGAAGCCCACAAACTGAATTGAAATTATTTTACAATAAATTGACGTACTATCCACCACGGTATCGCCTCTCCTCTCTAGACAATCTACTAAAATCCTTCCGTAAAAATGTCTGAAATTACTTACCATTAAGTCATAGAAGGTCCGTTTTCATCAATCTATTGAAACAATAAACGATTTCTGCCACAGCTAATGTACAATTTATTTGCTACAAGTTTCCAGTTCTTTCTTTTTCAGTTTGACTCATTTGGCGGTTTGCTTCCGCTACCCACGTATTTGGTCTGTGAGCCTTTAGCAATGAGCGATCCATCTTTTTTGTTTCGTAATTCACATTCCAAATATGCTAAATTTCGACCCGCTCTTACCGTCTGAGCATCAACGATAACTTCGTCACCTTCTTTGGCGCCTTTCAGGTAACTGTGAATTGGAAAAAGACACACAAAATCGGTAGTGAGTGTACGAGTGGACGATTTAAAAGATAGTGAGGAGGTTTTCAAGGTCAGACCCGGACTAGCCCGGACTTGGAAACTGTGACTGCTTGAGATAGTGTCGATGCAAATATCAAGTGAAAACTCGTACCTGACATGTAAATCCACTGAAACACCAGGAGGAGAGTTGCCTTTTGTGAGCAAAGCAAAAGTTGTAAAATTATCGACTAATGTGGCCGTAAATCCACCGTGCAGGCCACCACCTCTGTGGAATTAGATTTTTGCAACGATCAAAAAATGGATGACAGAATGTAAGGAAAACCTGTTCAGATATTCCGGTATGACTTTGAATTCAGCCAAACAGCGTCCGTCTCCTCCTCCTGTGATTTTTATCTAAAGGTACAAAATCCAGTTAGTGAATGGGTTCGTTATCAACTGAGCAACGTGCGATTTCAGATTCTACACTTACATTTTTCATGACCGCATCAAATCCATTGGATTTTACGACAAAGTCGTAGACCTTTTTGATTAATTCAAGATTGTTTTTGGACGACATAGGTCTGGTTTTCACTTTCTTGTAGTTTTTGTCAAATGACAAAATCCAATAACAAACAAAACGTCCGGGGAAAATATAATAAATTGAACCAAAATCACCAGATACCTTGCGTTCAAGTAAAGATAAACATTACGATGACATGACATATGTAGCGAAAGTGACAGTCGGTATTGTTCGCTTTAGCAAAAAATTATTTCAATCTAATGAAAATTTGAAAAGAGCGCAAAATTAGAAGATCTTAACGTACGTATTTACCACCACAATTTTTTATTTTTCAACCCCATCCCCACCTTTGCCAGAGAAAACCAGTCGCTGACTTTAATCTTACTTTTTGGATTTTAGAAGAAACCAGAATACGCGCATAAGCCCAATAGTTACACCAAAATCAGTCATATTTGACTTCTTCGACACTCAACTGTTGTCTATTAACACGAAAAAATCATTCAAGAACAAAGGACCCGAAGTAGCTGAGTTACAACTTCGAAATTTTAGATTCGTTTGTAAATTTCGTCGTAGAGCGATCTCGCTACAAAAAATCTAACCGATGCGTATCATGTTTGGCATCGTTACAAGCTTAGTGCTAAGCAACTGTACATATTTTGATTTAAAAACAATTACGTTGTAAGTGTTCCAGCAGTGCTCAAGGTTCGCCGACGGTAGCAAGAAAAAAAAAGATCGTCAAAAATTGACCATTAGAGACCAGATCTAAAAAATCAGTTACTAGTGGTGGATAGGGCTTGTAACCCTCTGTCCATATCAACAATCCGAAACTTCCACGGTTGCTTCCTTTCGAAGATATCGCCCATTGAAAATCGTGATTTTTCGACTACAGCTGCCCAACCTGATGTTCCAATGTGAATTTTTTAAAATAAAAACTCTTAGATTTAGTCCCGCTACCGATCCCAATATAAGTCAGAATTAACCGCTACTCTACCTGGCGTGGACGACACAACTGCTGGTTCTCAGAAACGGCCCAGCCGTTCGGTCTGATTTTTTCCTCTGTAAAAGAGTAGCAGCGACAATAAAATACGAAACGCACAAATGTATGACCACAATTTCAGCTAGGTGGCCATGTCTCTTAAGAGGCATCGGTGCTTAGCTAAAATTGTAGCCCACATTTGCGTGCTTCGTATTTTATTTTTGTTGATATCGTTTCATAAGAATTAAATACTTTTTGAAAAATGTACGACCACGAATGTGTTGAATAAAAATTAGTTTTGGATGTAGTCGTTTGACCGGCTCTAAGAAACGTGAGCAGTTTAAGAGGCACCGGTACTTAGCTAAAATTGTAGCCTACATTTGTGTGCCTCGTATTTCATTTTTGATGATATCGTTTCATCAGAATCCTTTTTGAAAAATGTAGGACCGCAATTCCAACCACGAATGTGTTAGCTTCCAACAGAAATTAGTTTTGGTTGTAGTCGTTTGACCAGCTCTGAGAAAAGTGAGCAGTTTAACGAAATTTTCATAAACTGCTCACTTTTCTCAGAGCTGGTCAAACGGCTACAACCAAAACTAATTTCTGTTGGAAGCTAACACATTCGTGGTTGGAATTGCGGTCGCACATTTTTCAAAAATGATTCTGAAAGATATCTTCAAAAGTAATCTAAAATCCAGTATTTAAAAATCGCCCTAATGTGTGCTTTTCAGCAAAGCACCGATGCCTCTTAACGAAATTTTCATAAATTGAACAGTTTTCTCAGAGCTAGTCAAACTGCTGCAACCAAATCTATTTTCCTTTGAAAGTTAATACATTCTCGTAGATTTTTGAAAATGAATTCTGGTGGAAACACATCATCAAAAGTAAACTCAAATCCGGTGTTTGAAAATCTCCCAAATTTCAGCAAAGCTACGATGCCTCTTTAGAGATATGGATGATTACCTTAAATTGTAGCCTACATTTGTGCGTTTCGTATTTTATTGTCCCTGATTTCCTTTTACTGGAATCCTTTATCGAAAATTTAAAACCGCAATAACGACCATACATGTGTTGGCTTTCAATAAAAAAGAGATTCGTTTGCTGCAGTTTGATTTTTGACCAGTTCTGAGCGATTTACCTAAATTGGCGTAAACTGATCAGTTATCTCAGAATTGGGAGAACTGATTCAAACTATTTTTTATTGACAGCCAACACTTTTGGACTCCTTATTGCTGTTTTACATTTTACATCCTTTGAAAATTATATCAGCGAAAATGAAACGAAACGTAAGCTAAGCATCAATGCCTCTTAAGAAGCATCTATGCTTTGCTTTGCGGACGTTTTTAAAATATTCGATTTAAGTTTACTTTTAATGATATCTGTCTACCATAATTCATTTTCAAAAATGTACGTCCCCAATAACGACCACGTATGTGTTAGCTTTCGAAAGATAATAGATTTGGTTGCAGCAGTTTCACCAGCTCTGAGAAAACTGAGCAGTTTATGACAATGTGGTTAAACTGCTGACTTTTCTCAGAGCTGATCAAAATCGACTATAACCAAAATTAATTTTTATTAGCTCACACATTCGTGGTCGTTATTGCGGCTGTACATTTTTCGAAAAGGATTTTGATGAAAAGATATCATTAAAAAATGAGATACGAGACACGCAAATGTAGGCCACAATTTTAGCTAAGTACCGATGTCTCTTATACAAAAAGTCGAGTGAGAGAGAAAATTGAACCATCACTCAGTCTGAACCTGCGAACAAAATGGGGTTTGCAGTCGTAATTAAAGCCATACACTCTCCTCAATATAGCATAATCAATTTTATTACACAAATTTTTTTTTTCTTCATTTAGAGATGACTAGAAAGTAAAACCAATTTATATCTTAAACTATGGCGTCACAGTTCAGCTATAAAATCCAACACAATTTAAATACTCAAAGGATTTATATTATGTAACATTTGTAATGCCATGGATGGGTTTTAATTTGATTGAAATTATAAACCAAAAAAAAGTAAATTTTGGAATGCAAACACAATACTTTTAAACGAACAAATGTGATCGATGGTCGAATTTTTATCGTCCATCCATTGCTAACGATACCAAAGATCGAGATTTTCCATAAAATTACTCACCGGATTCACAAAAATTTTCCGAGAATTTAATGACATTTTTCGAGCAGTTTTGTGGTCAATTTCGAAAGAGATCACTAAATCAACGGTCTAGGTAGTATTTAGTAGCCACCGAATTGTATTATGTAATTGTAAGGAAAGCATCTCTTGGATTATAAGACTAAAAATACGCACACAGTGTTCGTGCACGCATGTGAGATGTAAAACTTAAGCCGAATAATTTGGATGGAAAAGGAAAATAGGAAAAAAACGACAAAGGTGGAGACGTAAAAACTAAAATTTAAATTTTTTTTCTACCTAAAATACTTTCGACAGAATAAAAAGTAAAATTAATCAATCCGACGCAGATTCTGTGTTATGTTGAGTAAAGGACCATGTCCCATGTTACACCATATCAAATTAACTTAACATTTAACTGGACTTGATGCATTCAAAAAAGACTCTCTCATTGATACTCGATTTCGATTGAACGACGTTATTATAATAAGTAATAAATGATTTCAAGCGACCGAATGCTGTCCGTTCGGCAGCTATTGTTCCAGCCACGATCCACTGGCCGAATTGGGAGTCTAAACAATTTTCAATCATTTTCCGATTTACTTTTCATATTCGAATTTCGATTGGACTTACCTTTATGTTAAATTGTTTCAATGTTCCCTCAAGTGCAACGGCATTACCTGTAATAATGGAGGAGAGATGTTAACCATAAAATGGGAATGTATCAGGACAATGATTACAGGTAACATTGCGTAATGCGACCTGGTATCATTTCTCTGAAATACATTTGATGAAATGATTTACCACTAAAATATGCAGCCACCGCATTGTGCAATAGAACCAATTGCTTGTGCATCACCTTAATCTGTAAAATATTTTTTTGGTAAATTTTGTCGGCGAATACTAGAACAGTTCGGTGAAGTTTATTGAAAGATGTGTAACGAAGAGGTGGGAAGGTAGAACGAGTATGTGATGACTAACCACGAATGAGTGATAATTATCTCAAAAATCTATGTTTACTGGCCCTTCTTCCCGTAAAACCAACTGTCATCCAAATTCGCGTTCTACTTCTACAGGTTAAAGCGACCCACTAAGACAGCTGGCGCCCAAATTTGATCGAGTTATACCTCACACATTCGTCGCTTGAACTGCCGCTATCATATCTCTGACACCACCCGACGAAACCAGTCAAATCTTCCTTCTGACGCTTTTTAACGTTTGTTAAACAACTTAAGTTTAGCGGTGAACTAGCCAGGAATAGAAGCAGGGAAAGTTTTTTTTCGGACAGTACCTGTGTTGGTGCTTGTACAGGTCTAATGAAATCCCTAGTGCGAGATGAGATGCTAAAAGCCAACAAAAGAATTTAAGGAGGACTTTCTGCTGAGCCAGCAGCTTAAGCTAAGTAGTTTAGTTCTGACCTTAACAGTAGATAATAAACTGAAACAACATCTGCAGAAGATGGAGATTTCGAGCTCTACGATGAGCGGTTGTGGATCAAAGCCGGAAACTGCAAGACATTTTGTATGCAGTTGTCCGACGCTAATGAACCTCAGGGGAAGATTTTTGGGAGGCTATATCTGAGGACCTGAGGAAGACCTGAAGAGCAGACTAAACTAGAGATGTCCGATTAGCTGTCCTTGTAAGTAGAACAGGAGTGTATCACAATGGGTATCAGTCATTTCCACATTTTGCGAGACACCCCACAAGGTCCTCACGCAAAAACGCTACAACATTCCGAAACGAAACAAAAATTCTTACCCGATTCTCATCCAGAAACTGCATCTTCACCGTTATGTCCGCCCGGAGTTTCTCATAGTTCTCCTTGTGCTTATCAAAACTTTTCTGCGAGTCAGCGCTGATGGTCGGACTGGCCGGTTCCGGTTTCGAATTTTCTAAATCCATGCGGTATGCATCGTACTCTATTCGCGCCGTTTCGTACTGTCGAATAGTGATCAGGGTGTCTTCGATGGTCTTATTGCACAGTGTGTTGATCGACGATGTGAAGAAATTCAGCGCGTTCAACAGCAGTTCACCATTTTTGGTCAGACTTCTTTGCGTATCGGAATTGTACATGAATTCTTCCTGCAGTTCGGGACTCTTTTGCGCTAGATCGGAGAATGCTTCCGACAACATGCGATTTGTTTGGACCACATGATGAAAGTGTGAACTAAGCGCTCGGGTCAAGCGCAATATTTGCAAGTATTTCCGTTGAGTATCACGTAATTGTTCGATTTGAGCTTCCAGTTCCGAGTCAATCGTTCTGCTCGATTTACCCAATTTCTCGAGCATAATTTGTCGCGTACATTTGTATGTTGATATGCTCCAGTTTTTCAATGTGTCAATCTTGGCCGCACCACTTTTTATAAACGATGAATCGCCCAATGGGGATGCTAGTGGATTGGTTGGTGTTGCCGGAGCTGATGTTAATTAAAATGTAAAATTAATTGCCCTGAAAGCGGCTCTGTCATTCACTGAACGTACCGGAAATATTATTTAGTGGCAGAGAATTTGGATGTTTTAACCTTGGCTCTGTGCCGGAATGAATGGCAGTGTTACTCTCGTTCATTGTCGGTGTGTCCTTTAACATTTCGTGTATGCTGGTATGGGCCTGTGCCATTTTGTAACTGGAAATAATTTCCGTATAAATATTTGGAACGTCTAGTGCACCGAAAAGGGAAATCAATTAGGTAAAAGCAACATAAGTCCACGAACTGAATCACTAATGAAAGCAGAAAAAACGATTCGTCACAGCTAAAAAAATCGATTGCTTTTGGTTTTCTGTTGATGTTGTCGTTTCCAAATTAATTCATTCATTTGACTCACTTTTTTGCGGAAGCAAGGACTACGGTCAAATGTAATTTATTTAATGGCAAGCTCAGTGGTACTTCAACACGGTGAATCGGAAATCAATTTTTTTTTTTGAATATTTTGTCTACTCTGAATTCACAAAATGTCATTTGTTTGAGACATAAAACAAAACCCGATGGTGGCAGCAAAATAAAATGTGACAGTGACATCTAGCGATGGAACATCTTTCATCCATTTGACAGGGTTACACGAGAGTCAAACCACATCGAAACTTTCTGTGGGCTGGACGGACACTCTATGAATAGCAGCATGCTTTCTGTCGTGAAGCGACAGTTCTGACATTGACATTTTTGGCGTTGGTATTTTTGTCATAGAGCTCGTACAAGAATAGTGTGTTATGATGAAAGAGAATGAGATATTTTGACAAATACCCCAAGGCAAGTTAAAATAAACTGGTCTTCTGTCCTCTCGCTCACAACGTACCGCGTTGAAAGAGAAGCAAATACGAAATTACACTGTACGTGTGAATTGGCATACCGAGAGAATAATTTTTGCATAAGTATGTAAGTTTCGTCGAGACGAAGTCGTATGCAAAAATTATTCTCGTGGTATACGAATTCACACATATACTGTGATTGAGTGGTTTCAATCCTGTGATGCACAAAATTTTACACTTGCCACACCATGAAATATACAAGCAACAAAAAAATACAAAGCATTCCTATCGCATTTGTACACATCTTTCAAGGTTAAACTTAAATGAAAGAAGAATGAGAATAAAAACGAAACCGAAAATATGCGATATAAAGCCGAACGAGTTAATCGTTCGATGTGCGTCACACTACTCGTTGATACGAAGAGTAAGCTCTACCTTCGTATCAAATTTCTCTCTTTGACGAATAACATAAACAAACTCCACCATTAAGGAAAACATAGCCTGAATCCCTAGACCTGTTTGCAAGGGCTGCTGATAGAGAACTAAGAAAGTGTGGTTTCCGATAACTTTTGACGCGTGATATTCAGTGTTTTCATGGTTTGGCGAGTGTAAATAAATTTTGTTTGTACTGAAGTGCGAGCTGTCAAAATTGTGTTTCATTAACTCAGCGCGTTCACTGAGCGACGAAAAAATTGAATCTCTGTACGGCTATACGTTTCTTCTAAGCAATGGTTAAGCCGAACCAAATGTACCGAACACGATGTCATCCATAAAACCGTAACCACAACTTATTTTCCTTTGTTCTTTTGACAATTGCATTGTTGTTGAGGTTATGGCTTTTTTGATGACGGTTCGACATTTCATTTCACCTTGGAACAAACCTATAGCGTCATAGCGTAATAGCTGTCAAAACGTCATCCATAGAGACATAACCAAAAAATTATTGTTGACGAAATGTTTACAAAGGCGTGGAGATGCGTTGAGATTTTATGGTTCTGTCTTTGTCTCTCGTTCGCTGTCGACTTGTCAAACATTGTTGTTATAGCACAATGGAACAGACCTATTATAGGTCTGTTCCAAGTATGTACCTTACACGAACCAAGGTTCTGCAAGAACAGGTTTTATTAAACACGAAAGGTCACGTGAAACAAGAAGTTGCAAACCGAAATATCGATTTTTTGAAGGTTTGTTTCTCTATAAGTTTTTTCCAATTTATGAAATCGCACTATCAACGTTCTGAAAGAATATGTTACGACGCACCTCTGAGTTGATCATAAAGGCGGTGACACCAATATTTCTATGCAAAGCTGCCTACGTTTATGAAAGTTGAATTATTCAATTCTGTCTCTCACATGGAGTACTTTTTTGATAAGTGGAAATCAAGCCTTACTGATGTTAACCCTGTCTAAGTTAAATTTTTGGTTATATTCTTCATGCCGATTTTGATCGAAAAGAATTAACTTGTCAGTGACAAGTGTCAATAAAGATGTTAATTAGTTTTAAATTTTAGTATTATCAAAAATAATTAGTTTTCAATCGTAAAATCTTGTGTAAGTAGTGAAAATTTATTAAATAAATTTTGCTTGTACTGAAATGATACTTGTCAAAATTTAGTTTCAGCGCGTTCACTGAGCGACAAAAGAATTTCTCTTTTTAAAATAAAACACTATCGCACCTATCGCATAAGAACGATGAACTAACTCAATAAGGAGGAACGCAGCCCAATTCATTGATGACGGAGTTCATTTTTCCAGTGTAATGATGGTAATGATGTTTTTGTTCATTTTCGAATTAGCAGCCATTTTTTGATTTCGGGAAATCATTAAAACCCGAATTGGGAAACGAAATGCTGCGATTAATGCAAATTTAAATAATTAATCGTACATTCACATCTCGGAAATTGTTAAGATCGACATCATCTACTGTTTCAATACAAATGATAGTTTCTTATTCGTGATTTCAAGGCACGGCAGAACGTTTTCGAATCGTTTTTCGAAGCGTTTTCCATACAAATCGCGATCTGTAAGACATCTAACGGGTGAAAAAAGCAGTAAAGTGTCAATTGAAAGTGTCAAAAAAATATCACAAATCGCCATTTTCCTTGGGATATCTTTGATAAAATTATTAATTTTAATAATTTAGAGAAAGTCCCGAGAAAGATTTCAGTGTTTAAATTAATCGTGAAAGTGAATCTAATCCGTGCAATTAAAATCCGTAAATTTCTGTCGTTTATAGTGTAAAAATTTATCGATTTACTGCCTGCAAAGGAGAAAAATCTATCGACACAAAAGAAGACAGCGCGGAAAGGAGTTTTTTTTGTTCTCGACGACATTAGTTACTATACTGCAAACGCACTGACATTTTGTTTCATTTTTTTGTTTTATTGTTTCGTGAAAACTTTGAAAACCGAAAGTGAGCTTATTTAACAAAAAACACACCTGCATTTGCAGTGAACTGCGCTAAATTTGCAGAGACTTAATTAAAATCAAGAATCCGTCAAAATTCCGGTCCCTACGCGCTTCAATAGGGATCCGCCGGGCCCTTCAGCAGACGATCTCATGAACACTAAACGCAAAATTCGTACGGGTCAGACCAGGTAATTTTGCACACATTTTCCATTCATTCGATACCACATTTTCCGATGCAAAATCCACGGAAACACGGAAAGTAAAAGTCCAATGAACGGAAGATAAACATAACATTAGGCCGCCATTATGAAAAAAAAATGTTAAAATGGTATTGGCCTAGATCTTGAATGAAAATTTTAAAATTCAATGATTTTATTGCGTTTAACGTTTAGTGGATTCTGTGTGCCACATTTCGGATCAAAGTTAATTTTTTCGGTGATTTTTTGGTAACGTGGTGGTTGAGAATTAACAAAAATGGAAACGAATATTTTTTTAAAGGCAGTTTCCGACTGGTTCTACATGCTTGCAACGTTTACATAATATTTCGAACATGTCTGAATTAGTCAAATGAACGAAATTGAAGGAAATATTTAGAAAATTGCTCCGGTTAACATTTACAGAATTTATTCTCATCAAATACATTCGTCTTGTTTCTCGCTAATGTTTTTATTTTTATTCACCCATGGCATACGGTACCTACATAATATATCTGTCATTAAGAACCACTGGTAGTGTGCGCTGCATATACCTATGTGAAAAGTGTACGTACAAGTGATGGCCTCAATAGGTTTTGACGTGTCCCAATTTCCAATTTATTTAAAATTACGACAATCTCTCAATTAGACTCGATTGTTTCTCGTTTCACCCTTTTAACAATTAGACTTTTGTGTCGCTATTCCGTGCCGATAAAAGATTTTCACATTTGATGAATCATATTTCGGCAAAGTTGTATGTTATGCATCATCCAAATGTGTATATTGACAAAAAGAAAAGTGTACAACTCCCAATCGATTGAAACATACAATAGTCGTGTGCTTGTTCGATGAAGAACTTTCGACGCTGATATAATTTGTCGCTTTTGATTTAACAAAACCATCTGATTGGAGTGAATAGACCCTCGCATTTCGTGAATCATTTAGTGTGAATTGCTTCAATTGTTTGGACCCAAAAGGACAACGTCCACTGAGTACAAATTAAAAACTTTTCATTATGTAACTTGAAGCCATACCCGATATGGGCGATATAAATACACAAAAGTGCAGTAATACGTGAAGTGTGAAATATTGACGGAGTGAGTCATTGACACGCTAAATCGATTTTCAATAATCACAAGTCGATAGGTTATCATCCCTTTTTACATCGGCAATCGAGGCTAATAGTTGTCGTTGGCACAACAGGGGGTTAACTTAGAACAATTTTTATTGTCGCTGTCTTAGAACATTTTTGATGTTTGTACCAGCCCTGTTGAATGTCGTTCAAAAACATCGACTCGTTTTTTAGTTTTCTGAATGTTTATAGTTTTCGGCAACAACGATTTTCTGTTATAATAACTTTTAATTGTCTTCGGCAATGGCCTAATATCGATGGTATTTTACGACAATTTTTATGGTAAAGTGGTACACCCGTGTGTGGTGGCGAAAATGCAACCATACCAACAACAGGCGTCTGTAATTATCGTTGACATGAAAATAATTATGTTTGTCTTGGATACACGCTGTAATTGCGAAAACAATAATATTTTTGTCTGTCCCCCAACCATTCTGCCGTATCAGTTAATTGGCAGCAGTGTTAGTGGGTCATTATGTCCATCCCATCTCAACAATTAATAGCCATATGTTGTAACAGGAAACTTGATTTCGTGATTCTATTTACAGACCACAGCGTGGACGATCCGCTGCAACCGAAGGTATCTATAGTAATGCAGATTTTCTGCACGCAGCTACATCGAACGTAGGCAATACTGTTCAAGTGCACACAAAATCGGGCGAAGTATTTGAAGGAGTTTTCCGAACATTTTCGCCTCAATTTCAGGTGAGTTTCATTTTGAGTGTTTGGCTGCGCTCATCGACACTCGAAATGTGTGTTATCGATGACTTGAATTGGTTTTGTTTTTATCGTTCAAATGTCATGCTCTAAACAGGTGGTACTTGAAATGGCACATAAGTTGGATAATTTGAGCGACGATCCGTCAATATCGGTTGCAACCGTTGCGGATGTACTGATCTTTAAGCCAGCCGATATCGTCAGCGTTGCAGCTAAAGGTGTAGATTGGGAATACGCGACTAGAGATACGTTTCAAACCGATACAGCTATATCGAGATGTAACGGTATGTCAATCGAATTCCAACAAATTGTCAACCGTCAAATGGAATTTGCATTTTTGCTTTCTCTCTGCTCCGAATTTAGGGTCATCACGTTCGGAAGAGAAAGAGTTGGAACCGTGGGATGCATCGTCCGGTAGTGCGTTAAATGGTGAACTAGATTGTTCGCTCGATTGTACCTTATCCGATAACAATTCGAATGGATGGGATGCAAATGATATGTTTAATAAAAATGAACTTATGTACGGTGTACAATCAACTTTCGATCCATCGCTTAGGGGTTATACCACTCAACTACAACATCGCGATGACAAAGACTTCAAGTAAAGCAATTTTTCCTTCCTGCATCCTGCTCGCTTTTATTAACCTAAATCCATTCGACAGAGATAATGAGAAACGAGCTGAAATCATTGCGGCAGAAATCGAAAGCCAAGCTAATTACAAGGAGAGAAGCGAACTGGAAAATGGCGATGAAGAATCGCGATATGCGGCCGTAGAACGGCCGACCAGCTCGAATAACAGTTCGCATGGAACTAAAGGTACAATTGTTTTCTCATAATAAAAATACTCGCAGTCACAGTCCCAAGTACCTTTGTGGTTGCTCCTTAACCCCTTTATCCACGTGAATCTTAAGTGCATCCAGGCTGACTCTTGTCTTTTTCGCATTGTGTTCCTTTCAGAGGAATACACAGTATCAAATAGTGAGAAGTACGTTGCACCGGGACGTCGTGGTAAAAACCACCAGACTGGAAAGCTGGTGCGTAACACACCACCACCACCGCTAAACAACAATCATCCAGCTCCGTTACAGAGTCCACAACCGGTACCGCAGCCGAAAAATAATAATTATCCAACGATGCCTATGCAAATGCAATCACCGCACGGAGGTCCGCCACCTCAATACGTGCAACAACAAGCTCCGTTAAGTCATATTCACAAGTAAGCACGAAAATCCCCACACACTCCACAAAATGACATTGGCCTAATGGACAAATCAATTTTTTTCCCGTCTCTAACAGTGATTATAGCCAACCACCTCCGAACATGTCCGTCGTCACACCGAAATTGAATGGTAGCGATAACAATAATTCGACCAGCAATAATGCGGTTCTGAATAAGGGTCCGATGGCTCCACGAATACGGAATTTTATACCTACAGCTACAACGCCAGTTGCCTTTACGGAACCCCCGCCACAGTTAGGGCCAAAAGTAAACGAGCGAATTTTGTCAGACCGAACGGGCACTCATTTTACTCTCCCTGTTTCTCTCTAGATTTTATCACACATGAATATGAAGCCACCGATTCATGCCCAACACGGTCAAGTTGTACCCCATTTACCGACGGTAATTCAAGTTCAAGATACTTCCCAACAATCGCATGTTGTTCCAGCCCATCATGTTGTTTTACAGCAACAGGCTATGGTTCCGCCACAGACATCATTACAGCAACAAGCACCCCAGCCACAGAGGCCGCAGCGAATGCCTCGTGACGAACAGATTCAAGATCTTAGGTAAACAGTCAGCAGAGTGTGTGCCACGTTTGATTTTCACTGACGAATTCTATATTTACAGGAGATTTAATAAACAATTCATACTGGCGCCACAGCATCAACAGCCCCATCAAACACCGCATCAAATTCAACAGCCTCAACCTACTATGTCGCCGCCGCAACAATCACCGATCGATGCATCACCGTCACCGTAAGTGAAATTTAACATTTTCCGTTTATTTGAATACAGACAGCCAATCGATTATGTTCCTCTCTTAGACATACACTAGTAAATCCCCAGCATTCAGTTAAACACCCGCAACAACATAATAATATGCAACAACAACAACAACAACAACAACAACAACAACAGCAGCAACAGCAGCAGCAGCAACAACAACAACAACAAGTAAGTGATTTTCTTACGTTTGTCTACTTTGTAACATCCGAGGAAAAATCGATTGGATTTGCGACTCTTTTTCCCCTTACAACACTTCGCATCTCTCTTCGTACAGTTGTCCTTTCGGTAAAATCACTAGCTTCTTCACGATAACTAATTAATCTTTCAATCAAAACCAGCAACAGCATCCACAGCAGGAGTCTCAACAACAGCAGCAGCAGCAACAACAACAACCGAACTACACGTCAAACGTTCCGCAGCATACTCAATCTCATAATCAACAGCCACCAATGGCTGTTCCATCGCCGGGGCCAGTTCAGATACAATCGACTTCTCCACCGCAAACACAACAACAGCAACGGCAGCCTACACCACCGCAACAAACATTATTGAATTCTGATTCGAATAGTGAAAAACCCAGTGCTACAAAGAGCACGTTAAATGTCAATGCCAAGCCATTCACTCCACGAAATCCGAGCACTCCCAATCCATCACGGCCACACACCCCACAAACGCCGCAACAGAGTATGCCTCAAGGAACGTATCCACAGCCGCAACAACAACACATTGCCCAGCAGATGATGGTACCGGCTACGTACATCATGCAACAATCAGCCGCATTTCAAGCGCCTCAGCATCCGCATGCTACCCAGCAAACCCGTTTCAGGAAGAGTAATAACTACGGTATGAACGGCATTTTCCAGTAATATGTTGCGATTGTAAAACGTTTCCATTTTCCAAACAGTTCAAGTTTCACAAATGCAAGTTGCCGCAGCTGCTGGTCAACCGTTATTAGCTCCAGCGCCTATTCAACAATTCGTTCCATTTCCAGCACAACATCCACAACATTTCCAATCACAAGGATATCCGCAAATGGTAAATTTTAGCAAAAGAATTTCTCTTTCGATCTTTGGAATTGCTTCCGACCAGTGTGGTCGGTATAAACTTGACTTTACTCACAATCCGACTTTTTCCATCCGTCCAGGTGTACAAGCAAATTCGCATGTTCAACGAAACGACACAGCAGCCACCCATTCAATATCTGACGCCATCAACACCATCGACAACTCCATCGCCCGGTCAACCGCATCAGCAACACCAACAGTATCATATACCGCAACCGTCCCCTGCTGGCGGGGGACCCCAATATCAGGCTACATCGCAAGCACCGCAATTTCAAATGATGTGTCCACTGATTACTGCACCGCTACAACAATACTATCAAGGTGGTGGCCAGCCGCAACATCATCCGCCACAATTCCAAGTATTAATGTCTCAACAGCATCCGGCTCAATAATACACCGACACAATTCTATCGACGTTAAACAAAGCAAAAATAGTAAAGAGGATAACACGTTAAACAGAAAAAAAAAAAACAAAAACATTGGAGAGGGAGAGAGAAAGAGAGAGAGAGAGAGGAAGTTTAATGAATGAGTCGTTGTGCGTTTAGCTAATTTTTTGAGCTGGAGATTGTGTAGTTACTATAAAGAAATTATGTTCCGCGATTATACTCTTCTTTGTGGACAGAGAGAAACAGAAACAAAACAAAAAACAGACCAGAAACAAAAATTCAAAACATCAACTTGCCTTGGTAAGCTAACAACCAAAAAAACCAAAACCAACAAAAAAAAAATTAAAATTAAAAGCGACGAGAGTAGTAGAGTGTGTTGTTGTTGTTGTTATCAACGTTCCCATTCGATGGGCCGGTAAAGAAAAAGGAACTTTTTGATTTTTGATTTTTTATTAAACTCAATAAGAGCTCAAGCAATCGAAAATGAATTTTTGAATAAAACACGAGGTGAGTCCGCTTAGAAATTTTGTTCTTATTTATTTATTTATAAAATTTGAAATATTCATTCGAGAAATGTTATGCGCGTTATAGAGCTTAGGGAATTAAAAAAAAAAATTTTTGCTTTCCATTGAAAACTGTACCAACCGATCCCAATTCAAACAAATTGCTCATGGGGACCAGGTGCTAGGCTTTATGATCCTTGGCGTTAGCCCAATTGACCGAACATTTTGTTTTTATCAATGAAAATGCTGGTGAATGCACTTGCATCAATTTCAGTGTCAACTTCCATAGTCCGTTAAAAAAAAAAAAAATGCGAAAGTGGGAGGATTGTGGGTATCAGCCACTCTACTGATAATAGCGGCCGAGTCAACATATTGGTCAATTTTCTCTGGTGTGATTCTGTTAGTCAAAAACAAAAGATGAATGGAATGATCGTTTATACATCATTCTGACCGTATGGTCCAGAGCAATTGTCTGGCACGACAGGCCTTTCAATAAAATAATTATTTTTTTTTTAAACTCATTCTTCATCTGACACCATTTCAAGACCAATCTGCATTTTGTTTCGAGACCAATTTTCACTTGTGGAAAACACTTGCGAGCACGCGGGAAATTCTGGTTCGCCCAAGCCTACAAACATTTTTTTGATAAGTAGACTTTTCCGCCAGCGACCAAGATATAAACCTCGTTAGAAGCCTTCTCGGGATCAAAAATGAAAGCTGTAGAACGAAAGTGTGTTTCGTTTCGAGTAGCTTAAGGATATTTGAGCCTCGACTTTATGAGGAACTGTAGGTGCGCCGTGGGGCACTGGTCTATGAGAGTTATAATTTAACTGCTAAAATGACTGCATTTTGACTCAACCGCTATCATCCGTAGAGTGTGTGTCGTTTGTAGTTTAGGCTATTCAATCTCACCACATGTTGGTTTAGCTTCCAACGTGTTGTTGGCCGAAAGTCCGAAAGTTGAATTTTCATTGTAGGGAAAATCCATTCGATAAGATCTTATGTCATCAAAACTTACTCTAACCAAAAAATCACCAGAATCGAAATAAGAGAAGATCTTCGATTGGTCAAACATGGTTGAATGATAGCCTAGCATGGATGAAGAAAGGATGACGAAGTGTGATGCTGACGATTACTGCTCTGTTGTTTTAACCGACAAAAAAATAACTAACGTGAGCTGTCGCTGCAAAGGATCATAGAACAAGTTACCTGGTCGTAACAGTGTTAGAATAAAAATTTGCGTATTGTCCATCATTCCCCATACTTAACGAAATCCACACGAGAAAGTGATATAGATTAGAATTAGGGAAACATTTCCATTAATGCAGATAAGTGTTCAGTGCGTTGATGGTGCAACATTGTGTTCATTACTGCTAAGAAAGTCATTTGTACGCATTCTGCGTGTTCCCTTTTAACTTTCCTTAGAATAAGGAATGAGTGCCTCATTTAGCCGAATGAAAGAGCCAACCGAACTCATCGAAAGAACTCATCTAGAAGTTACTGACAATCTTTCACCGACTTGCTATTTTTGATTTAAAAAAAAAAGTTTTTTAGACTCCGACGGGATCCAATGTTCTTTCGAAATGTTCATCCAATGATATATCGAAAGAACAATGGCCTCCAAATGAAGGTGTTGACTTAATTGAAACAATTCGCCATGGCAGGCATTGCTGGAACTTTAATTTTATTTCTGATAAAAAATCCAACCAACACAATCACTTCGTTATAAGAAGTAACGGATTTGATGAATCTGTGTTTATGATGGCGAAATGAGTTGCTTCATTCATCTACTTCCTTTTCTGTATTCATTGCAGTCGTTTTTCGTTTGCGATAACCAAATTGATTTCTAACTGTTAACGAGGTAATATTCGAGGTAATATTGACGCACTTTCCACTTCCGTTCAGACTGAGATGTAAGGATGTTCAGCTTAAGTCTTCGAAGGAACACTTTTAGCAGTAGACTCGTCGTGACTCCATGACTGAGTAGATAAGTGAACCAATTGTTTGAGCTAAATATCCCAATAAATTGAAGCAATTGGTTATGCCACGAAATTCTGATGTCTTAGTAGTGTGAAATCTTGTGTTGAGGCTGCAACCACAAGAAAAATTCTGATAATTTACACCTCACAATGCGATGGTTAAACGTACAAGAAACCAGAATGATAGTATTTGGAATACGGTGCAATTAGATTGAAATGGAAGCAAATCGGAAATGAAGACGAACAGTTATGTCCCTAAAAAACAATTATGAATCGACAATAGACGATCCAAACAATTTATAATTCTGGATCGATTGAGGGCTTATTTTTGGGAATTTTAACTTTAAAACACTTCCGAAAAATTCTTTTTAAAAAAACCGAAAAATTCTGAAAAAAAAATCCGAAAAATAATTTTAGACTTTCTTCGGAATCTTCCCAAAAATAAGCCCTGGACCGATTATAAATATATAGCCGCGACGCACTCAAGATTATCGAGTTATAAATATGGGAGAGGATTTTTTTTTGTTATGTTTGATACGACGAAAAGTTTTTCTTTCTTTTTTTAAGTAACAAAAAATGAGTCGTAAGGATAAATTTCATTGTTATACCGAGTCGAGTCGTGTATAATATGTACACTGTATATAGACCATTGAATAGATGAACAGTACGTGGAACTGTAACGAAATGATGTCTTTCTTTTTTCATTGTAATGCGATCGACGGGAGGGATGGGGCGCACTTTATATACGGTTTTGTTTATTCTCGCGGTTCCACGAAATAAAATAAAAAGTAATTTTAGCTGAAAATACATTCCTTTTTGCATGAATGAGTGTGAGCGAAACGAGCGAAACAATATTGTTATGAATGGAAAATTGTTTTCTTTTTTCTTGAATAAGGAAGTTGTTGTTTTGGACTTGTTTTTTATTATTCTTCTTCAAATCAAAAAAAATCTTTCTTTTTTGTTTCGAACAGAAAGCAATAAACAGTTAATTGTGTAATGTCATGTTATATTTTTGAAGAGAAAATGATTTTTTTCTTTGGTTTTCTTTAAATAGATAAATGAAAAAAAAAACCGTCGTCATTGAACTTATACTAAAACGAATGAAAAGTGTGTTCAATGATCCAGTTTTATCCGAATAGAAATTTTACCGTCGGTAAAAGAATTCGTAAAAAAAAACATTAAAAAAACACACACAAAAACATAGAGAAAATGAATCCAATTCGATTAAAAAAAAAATCTGAAAAATATGACTCAAAGGAAAAATAATTAAATTATTTTTTTTTAAATTTAAAAGGCCAACCAAAATTGAAACACAGAACAATTTTTAGCGAATATCAAAACGAATCGGGGTGCTGTTACATAAAAAAAAACTCTTTACTCTTTACTTTCTTTGTCCAATCAAAACTAAGCTTAAGAATGAACGCGATCACGATACGTGACAAATAATCTTACCAAAAAAAATCAAAATGAAAATATTTTAAAAAATCGTCTATCGTTTGTCAATCATCAGAATTCTTTTATTTTTCTTTCTTGTCGTTGCGAACCTTTTGCGATAAATTTTTGTTTTATTTATTTTTTATGAAAGAGTTTTAAATAAATGGACAGCCCAGATTTGTGAAATGTTTTTTTTTTCGTTGTTATTAATTGAACCGAGCATCCATTCAATTGTTATTTATCTGCAGAAAAATTTTAATAAAAAGAAGAAAAAAACTTATGGAAATTCAATCGTAATTGGCTTAAAATAAAAGTTTGGGCCACTTTTATAAATATGAAAATATCACACAGTTAAAAAACGGAATAAATGAAAAAAAAAAATTAAACGCCAAACTTCGTGGTATTTTCTTTTCTACCAGCCGAGCTGGTAAACGTTCCCTTCCCGTCATAAATTACCGGAGATGGTAAATTGATCGAAACGGTGCACTTCAAGAATGAATCATTCTTCATACAAAAAATAAGTTTCGCTATCCAGCGTGGAAACGTAGCTGCGATCATCGGAACGATTCCATAAAATACGAAGATAAAAGAAGTTTTTTATTTAAATGGTTAAACTTAAATGGAAAACTTAGCCGCCGATTGTAAATTTTGATCATTGTTAATAAAATAGTTTAATAAGAAGGAGTGGTCATCTAAATAGAGTACTGAAACTGAATCACACAAATCTTTACACTGTACTGTACTGTAAAAAGTGTACAATTATTAAACGTAAATCTTGTGCAGAATCAGCAACAGCTGATCAACAAACATACTCTACTTATAGAATATACAATCAAAACACATTCTAAACAACGAGTTTACTACAGTCATACGTGTTATGTGCGCACATAGATGACCTGAACGTATGCATGCACTGTATGTAGCTTGCATTTGAATTGTTTTCGATACAAAGGTATTGTCTTTGTCGACAAGCTGTTGCTGATTCTGCACAAGCTTTACGTTTAATAATTGTACAGTCAAAGGCAGTCAATTTTCAGCATAAATTTGCTTCAGCTGTTTTTCAGCTGATCCACACATACAATCAAAACTGGGTTTCCTTGCTCATACGGTTGAAGCTGCAACACGCACGCGCATAATAGTGGTAAAACCGTATAAAGACGTATAAACGGTTGTGATTGTTTGTATGGATCAGCTGAAAAACAGCTGAAGCTAATTTATGCTGAAAATTGACTGCCTTTGACTGTAGGAACATTTTTCAGATAAAATGGTACTCTATTTGTCAGCTGTAATTTAAAGCACTTTTACTTGAGGACAGGCTCTGCTCGCTTACATCTGTGCGATATATGAGACCATAACCTGGCTGGCCTATTAAGCGAGCAGAACCTGGCCTTAAAGTGATCGAAAGCAAAGTCCACACAATCCGCGATACATATTCATAAGTCAGGTTGAGCATGTTTTTGCTTTGTTCGTAAATGTAGGGCTAATTGCATGGATTAAAAAGAATTCTTGTAAATGACGTTTTGTTCGAGTTTGGTTAAAAAAAAAACTGACCCAGACCCGACCCGGATTTTCTTTTAACGGGTTCCGAAAGTTTAGTTCTTGTAGAGTCGGATTTTAAGGAACTTTTGAACTTTATGAAAAAAAGTAATTTTTGAAAAACTAGTTTTTGTGGAAAGAAATAATCTTATTTTACATGGTGTGTCGAATACCGCAGGTATTTTTCACGTTTCAAACACTAAATTCATTACAGAACTCGGGATAAAAATGAAGTCCTATTTTCGTGTGCTGTTGACCTCGGTTTCGCCTCGGATCAACACAATTTACACGAAAATTGTTCCCAATTATGTTAAACACACTCAATTTTTAGCCTTTAAATCGATCTGACGAGTATTTTGAAAAGGTTTACCTATCCTGAACTCTCCATACCTGTTCAGACATAGCTCACACGACATTATATGACATCATTTTGTAGGTTTTATCTGAAGAAAATGTTGAAAATTTGGTAAGAAGAGTCTTAGTCGGGAAAGGCAAATGGCTTGATCTTAAACATTGTTATGCCATTTTAAGGCTACATTATTAACCTATAAATGCCAGTCAATAGTTGTTGTTTCCATCTATTTGAACCAGTCTGGACCACCCTAACATTTATGAAGTGGATTTTCATCTCGATCAGTGAAGACAGAGTTCCAATTAATAAACGCCCCATGCTTCTAGGCATGTGACCTCAATAATATGAGACATACCTACTTAAAACTACGAATGATAATGTGGGGGATGTCCGCATGGTAAGTTTTATGTCACTTGCTAATGCGTAGTGGACATTACAATGTTGCACGTTAGCAACCACATCGGAAGTGTCTCAAATTAATTTCATCTTTATAATTGCCAGACGTAAAGCCATATTTTGTATTTCGGTGTTCGCAGCCGACACTACGTGGTATGACGTGGTAGTGGCCACTGTTTCATTCTTAAAATGCAAGGTAAAGATGAGCTAGTTCCCCAAAGTTGGTAGGAAATCCTAAACTTTCGGGCTCTGGCATCTCGGGCTAGAAAACTCGGGTTGGGCTTCAAATGTCTGGAACTACACATGCGCTGGATAAAATCCATTTAAAATATTCAAAGGAAATTTATTTTCTAAAAACAAAATAAGTTTTTACATTTAACCGTAACCGGGAATGACCCGTCCTCTCTTGGCCATTTTCTTCAATTTGTGTTTCTTCTTCTCATCTTTCTTTTTGTTAAGGTTCTCTTGTCGCTTCTTCTGTCGTTCTTCAATGTTTTTAGTTACTTTCTGTTGTCGCTGTTTCCAGTCTGTTTTCGATTTCTTCTTTTCCACTTTGCGACGTTTTATTGTCTTCTGCAACAAGGCTGTATCGTCTTTAACCTGAAATTGATAAGAAAGACACAAAAATGGTTAGGAACGTCACATGACAATCTTGACAATCTTTCAAATTCGATTACCTTCTTTCCTTCGACTTTATCGAATGCCTTTTTCCATGCCAGATCATTCGTGATTTTATTGGCCTCGTCCACATCGCCTCGCTCCTTCAGTTCTTCGATCTCTTTCCGTTGCTTTTTGATTGTTTTCAAAAGAAGCTTCGGATTCTTCACCACCTTGTCCTTCTTGCTTTTCTTCGCTTTGCTCTTCTGAGCAGCGAATTCGAATTTCGGGAAAACCATTTTTCCCTCCTCATTGTACACCACAGCTGCTTTCACATCCTCTTTGTTATCTTCGTTCGATTTCTCCTCTTTGATTTTCTCATTCTTTGCCGATTTGGCAATGGACACGATCTTCTTCTTGAACTCCTTTGTCTTTTTCAATTTCTTTTGTTCACGCTTTTTAATCGTCCTCTCCGATGGTTTGGATTTCTTGCTTTTCCATTTGTTGCGCATAATTTCCAGTTTCTCTTCAATGTCAGTTGAATTTTGCTTTGCATTTGCTTTAGCTGGAGCCGTTGGCGTTTTTGACTTTTTCAACGATTTGATGTTGTTTAGTAAAAACTGTTCGTCGATAGTGTCGTCTATGGAGTTAAAAATAAAAACGACGTTAGGACAAGGTTTTCACATCACGCTGGAATGGCAAATTTTACCTTCAACCGAATCGGGAACATCGAAAATTGTGAACAAATTGGAAATGTATTCAGTTTCTTGTTCCATCAATTTTCGCATTTTGTTCGCATCGAATTTATGTGTGGCTTGCGGCATTTTCAACTTTGTTTTTCTATCACTTTCCGGATATTAAAAACAAATAGATTCCTCTGTTGACAATCTTGGCGGATACATGTGTTTATAAGCTGTCACGCTGACATAATTCATAGAATAGTGTTGCCGCGTTCTGCTCTTGCGGGTCTTCCATGTCATACGGCAACACTGAACCCAATCGAAATATTTCAGAATTCTGTCTTTTCGTCTATCTTATGTTCTGAAGAAACAAGACATCTAAGCAGGCAACTGGCACCTAAATTTGAACGGCTCTGTTGATATTTTCAATTTTCCATTTACACTTTGGAAAGGAACCTGCTGATATCACTGATATCAAGTCAGTGACTTGTGTTTACACAAATTTTCATCAGTGATGCCAACCTGACCTCTTTTAAATAACTTGTGTTTACAATAGGTGTGTTCCAAGGCCATATGAATTGTCAAATTTCATTCATAGAACCATAACCTCAATAATATCTCTCTGTAAATCGCGTAGGCGACGTTGCTCGATTTGTATGAAAAAATCACGTAAGCGACGTAGCTGTGGATGAAATTGTCGTTGTTCGGGTTGTCGAAGTTCGTGTCTATCAAATCTATCATAGAATATACCAAGGTAGATATATGCAGGGCTGTATACTTTGGGGAGGTCACGCCGATGCAGATACGCGGATAACACACCACGTTTCATACAAAAAATTCACCACGCCATACAAATTCTATTTTGGTGAATTTGTTTGTATGGAAAAGGTGTGTTCTCGCGTATCTAATAAAATGGCGATCTGCGTGACCTCCCCAAAGTATACACTATACAGCCTTGGATATATGGGCGGAGGTAATGCCATATGTAACCGAATCTCTCCCTTTCTTTACAATCACAAAATTGCTTAGAAACCTGGACCATCTGTTTTGTGATAGGCACAACATTTTGTGAAAGACAAGTAGGGTCTTAAAATTATCTTGGGACTAAACTGAGTTGGATCAGCTGGGTCCAGAAGCCCGACTTGAAATTTTTCAAAAATCTATCGACCCTAATAGTCAAATGAAAGTATAACCATACCTGGCTGTTCACACAAACCGGAGGACATGGCTATTTCATATTTAAACAAACTCACCTCTCATTACAGATGAGTTTGTTTATATGAAATCGCTATATCCTCCGATCGATACAAAGTTTGACATTTTGTGTTGACGTTCATTGTAATAGTCAACCATTAAAAAAAAGTGGCATTAGCATCGAACTATTGTGCTAGATCTCGCATTACTAGAATATTTAGGAGCCACAGCGTTTGTGATTAACTCAGAATTATCTTAACCTTCTCTTTAAACGCAGCTTTCAAGTGACAAGATTGATGCTCTTAGCGTGCGATGATGCTCCTAGCATGAACATAGAAAATATTCGGAGGCTGATGACATCACAGTACGCACTGCGTTTCTTTTGCGAAGATTGATGACTCGTTTTTGTTGTGTGAGTGTTAAATCGTACTTACAACACAAACCGGTAGCTATAGGTTTCTTCCATCGTACGGTAAAAACGAATTTTGACAGGCCGAAAACAGCCGACCGTCATCCACAGAGGCAAACATAACCGCAACTTAAACAAATTTGTTCGTTAAAACTTCGAAGTGAGGCTGTGTTGACTTCTCTGTGGATGACGATTGCCATTTTGAACGGCCTTGGAAGAAACCTATTATCATTACCACTTTCAAATTTGACACTTTTCAATTTAGTGTCCATGCTAGCCAATGTAGTGACTGATGCAATCAACGGAAAATTTGCTATTCATCTGTCTTTTACTTTCCAACCTCTGCCATTTACTTTTGTTGTTATATGAAGCCATAAGTGTGAAAGAACGAACCGAAACAATTGTTACGCTTCCTCATATGAGAATTAGAAAGATTTAACGCTGTGTTCGAAAAGTAAAAATAGAAACTGAAAATAGAATCAACGACTCTGTGTCCCAGCGTCCTTGAAAATATCTCCTTTTGAAACCTTCCCTCTTCAATTCTATGTAATAATTCAAATTTCCCGCCAAAAACTGCCATCTGTTGCCGCGTTGAAGAGTGTCGTGTTTTCTTCAACAGTTTTTGTTATGTGGGTAATGTGTCACTGTGAAGTATTTTTTGGCTGCATGTCATGCATATCGCGGAGCCATATATAATATCAAATTGATTGAAGACAATGGCTGAACTCGATGAATGGATAGAAATTGCGAAAAAGTGTAAATATTTGCCTGAAAATGATTTGAAAAAACTATGTGATATTGTGTGCGATCTCTTGATTGAAGAATCAAACATACAGCCAGTTAGTACACCAGTTACGGTTTGTGGAGATATACACGGACAGGTAAAAAACAAATTTTGGCCGAAGAAAACTGTACACAGAAAGTGTTCCTGTTGACAGGAATTTCGTATAGGTTTTCTGAGTGCTAGAGATGGGCGTTATGTCTTTCCTGCACCTACGATATCCATTACAGTGATTTTTTCGTTTTAGTTCTATGATTTGGAGGAACTGTTTCGGACTGGTGGTCAGATACCAGACACAAATTATATTTTTATGGGCGACTTTGTGGACCGAGGATACTATAGTTTGGAAACGTTAACACGCCTCATGACATTGAAAGCTCGCTATCCGGACAGGATAACTTTACTGCGTGGTAACCATGAATCGAGGCAAATAACAAAAGTTTATGGATTTTACGATGAATGTCTTAGCAAATATGGTAACGTCAATGCGTGGAAATATTGTTGTAAAGTATTCGATTTGCTCACAATAGCAGCTGTAAGTAGATTTGACCTCCATGCAACGACCATCGACTGTACAAATTCTCTTGATTTCAGTTAATTGATGAAGACGTTTTATGTGTGCATGGTGGACTTAGTCCTGACATTAAGACGCTTGATCAAATTCGTACGCTTGATAGGAATCAGGAAATTCCACACAAAGGTAGCTTCTGTGATTTAGTATGGTCGGACCCAGAAGATTCGTGCGACAGGTGGTAAGAGAATATTCCCCCCGATCAATTTATCCGGAAAGGTTTTGAATTGAAACAATTTCCTTTTTTCGTCAATAGGGTTCAATCACCCCGCGGTGCTGGTTGGCTATTCGGCAGTCTAGTCACAAAGGATTTTCTGCAAATCAACAATTTACAGTTAATCTGTCGTGCGCACCAGCTGGTACATGAAGGTATTAAGTATATGTTTGACGAAACATTGGTTACCGTCTGGTCGGCGCCGAACTACTGCTATCGGTGCGGAAATGTGGCATCGATTTTGAAATTCAGCACATCAACCGATCGCGAGGTGACCATTTTCAATGCTGTACCAAATACTGAACGAGAAATTCCGCCCGAACAAACGACACCGTATTTCTTGTAGATTTATGCCGAGAATTAATTTTGTCGAACATCGAAGAAGAATGGTTGCGCATTTCTTTTTCGGATTTCAATTTATATGTTCCACCAAAACTTTTTACATTTTCTTACATGTACACACCGATGGCCTTGCATTTTGTCGTTTGGTCCAAATCTATTTTTTTCCTTTCAGAAAATATAAGTTAGATAATGTATAACGGACACGTAGTACACTCGTTCTTTATTGCCATCGATCAGTCACTAGGCAACCACTTCAAATTTTTGGGAAAATGATGGAACATTGCATAAATCTCGGTGCCTGAAGTTCGAAACATGCATTCGTTGGTTCCAATGACGTCTATGGTGCCGCTGCAGCGACATCACAAAATAAAACAATCGGAACGGGATAGCATTTTTTATAGCATGTCTCTCCGGTGAAGTGAACTCAAATAATTAATCCACATACCTCTATCACCAATTCAATAGTGATGTCATTTTTGACTTCTTTCGATATGTTTGGTGAGACCCATGAAATGGTTATTTGAACCCATGGAACCCGAAAGACCTCCTGCACTAACAATTGTCCCGATCCTAGTAATTTATAATTTATTGACGTCATTAGAACCAGTGGATGTGTGTTTCGAACTCAGGACATTTGTTGTTTGTTCACAAAACCTGTGTTGCCCTGAGTCGATCTGGTCGTGAATTAAGATTTCAGAAGTATTATCTTTACTGAACCTGATTTTATTTAGCGTGACTTGAAATTGCTTGAAAACTGATAAATGTCGATGTATGTTGTTCCAATTTTATTGCGAAATATTTCATGTAACTTACCAAAAAAGAATACGTGAAAAAACACAGACCAAATCTGATCAGTTCATATTCAGATTTCGGGGTACCCTCTAAATTAGGCTCAGAACAGGTCAATTTTCATTTCTTGGAACATAAATTCAAAATCGTCTTGTAGAAATGCTAGTCCAATTCCGGGGGAAATTTAATATTTAACCAAGAACTCAAAACTACAAACAACGACTAACAACCATGCCAGGTACATTCACATTCACTTTCAAAACCAAATTTTCACGTACACAAAAAACGTGAACTTACCCAAATGCAAGAGTTGGATTTTTGATTTTCACGGGTTGGGTGACAATGTAAACACCGACAGGAAAAAATTTATGTCTGACCTCGATAATCGATAACCTCAATAATCCTTTGAAAACAAAAAAAAAATCGGTAGAAATCCTCAAAACGTAAACGTAATAAGAAAAAACGGCTATGAATATCCACTTTAAATCCTCAGAAAATCATTGAATTTTTTCTGGAAAATCCTTTGTCAACAAAATTTACAAACATACGGATCAGATATCCTCAGACTTGACGAAATAATTTAACGAAACTTTCTGAGAAGTCTGTCTTAGCCGCCGATTGAGATTACAAAGCTACACAAGGGGGTAATCACTAGTAAATCAGTAAATCAAGTAAATCACGGTAAATCACAAAAAATTTTGAAAAATTTTTGAAAATTTTTTAATTGTCACTGGATTACATTTCGAAGTATCGTGGCCGTAAACATATAGGATAAATTTCATGAACTAATACAAATTGAAGTAAATAGATTCAAATTTAGTAGAAACTTCATTTTTGATTTACTTGATTTACTGTGATTTACCGTGATTTACCGTGATTTACTGAGCTAGTAAATCAGAGATTACCCCTCGAAGCTACCGGAATAGTTAGTATACAACTCGATGATAAATGCATTTTTAGGCCCACGATGTGTATTGTCAAACTCAGCCTACGCCCTCGAGTGACAATCTGCTCGGTTTATGCAACTGTTATATAATAACTGTTTAACAGATTCGATTCGAGAACTCGCCTCCGGCTCGTGCTGGAAAAGCCTTTATGCATTCGCTAAACTGCATATAAGCTTCAAAGTTAGGACTAGGACTAGTGGTGGGACTTTGATGCAAATCTAGTGTCGGTAATGACTTCAACTTGCGAAATCATTGATATGAGTTCATATCCATGTAAATACTTATAAATGTTACCAGCGAAGCGCTGCAATCATTTTATTTGTGCGATTGAATTTTATGTTTGCAACATCATACCAAAAAAAATTTCAAACAATCTCAACGCGATGATCCGAGATGGCGAAATACATGGAACCACTAAATAAACGGTTTCCGAGACCACCTTCCATCAAATTGAAGTCGAACCGATATCTCCCAGCTGGCATTATTTGCGGAAATGCAAATTGTTGTGCGGATATATTATCTGTTTTTCCGAATAAATATCCCGAATAGGGACACGAATGGTTCAAATTTGAGTATTTTTGAAATTGTGGTTTTAAGTAATCCAAGAAGAAAGACTTATGTTTGCCATCTAACCAGCCACACAAATCGTCCCGTAATTCAGTCGCAATTTTCATGTACGTGTTGTATTTGTAGTAAAATATTCCATGGAGCCATATGTTTGTAACCGGTCTAGTTAGATTTACAGACAATAATCCTTTTAAACTATTCCGATCGATGTACTTGATGCGACATTGCGTAGCTGAAACTTTACTACCATCATACGTTCTACAATTGATACGTTCAAATATGAAAAAGTTTTTCTTGGAAAAAAAATAAAAAATTAGGAGCTCCAAGCTTAACTAACAATAATCTGTATTGTGAACTCACTGAAACGGGAAGAATATCCTCGATGGATGGTCCGAAATTTAAAGACATTATCGTAACCAATAGAAGCAACGACGAACCACCAATTACAATTTTCATTTAAAAAAATTAGAAATATTGAAGCTACGTGTCGATCACAATAACCACTTCCAAAAAATGATTTCATAAAGGTTGACGAGTGACGCGAAGAGAGTCAATATTTTTCTAGCAATTTGTTGATTTTTATCAATTAAAATTTCATCGGTCATAGATTCGCTTCGTGATATTTTCAATATTGCATCCGCTAATTACTTCCATATGATATTTTTTACGTTTACCCATTTGATAATTTTTTTAACGACTGCGTATTTAGACCTATTACTGAAGCAATTAAACCCTGCTCCTAGTACTAACACTTGTCAGTAAAACATCAAAAGGCCTCAAATTTTCCATCCTTTTCAATGATTTCGTGATGATGCGACATCAAACACCTAAATCCCATACCCTCTCTAGCAACCAAATAACTTTTACACTCGCCTTACCACGAAAACACTGAATATCACGTGCCAAAAGTTATTGGAAACCACACTTTTTTAGTTCTCTCTCAGCAGACCTTGTAAACAGGTCTAGGGATGTGAGCAATGTTTTACTTAATAGTGGCATTTCTTGTGGTTATTTACGTTATTCGCCAAAGAGAGAAATTTGATTTTACATTCGACTTTCATCGAAAACACGACTTTTATTCGAATTCGCATATTTAGAAAATGTCAAAATGTTCCCTGCTAACACATAGACAAATTTGTAATCTCTAGGGATTAAATATTGGAAATTGTTCACCTAGAGTTAACAAACTGGAAAGCGCCGTGTATGTGATACAAATTGTTCATATTGTAGTAGACATAGCAAACTGAGAGACTTCTCTCTGTCCAAAAACGAACGCTGTCAAGAATCGTTGTTGTGTTGTTGCAATATTTTTGTGTGTTCTTGAAGTGATCGACATATTTTGTGTTTGTTTGGTGCTTAGTTTCGGAATAAATTGATAATTTTTGGTGTTTTTTGTGATTTTCAATGAAAGGCGAATGTAAAAGCCATGAAATGCCTCTTGTAATTTAAAATACTGTTAAATGAAAACGAAGGCGGAGCTTACTCTCCGTATTATAATGAACATCGAACGATCGACTCGTTCGACTTCGTCTCGACGAAACATACATACTCATGCAAAAATTATTCTCTCTATATACGAATTCACACGTATACTGTAATTTCGTGGTTTCAATCCATGTAATGCAAATAACTAATATTAAGGTGGTGAAAGAATCAAGTATCCTTTGGAATTAACATGTACATTACAGCGTAGTCAGTCAAAATGGAGAACGATTCGATAAGAAAGTGAACCGAAATAGTACATTACTATGCAAGGGAAGTAAAGTGATATCTCGTATCCAGATGAGAAAAAGTATCCGAGGGCGGCAGCCCGAGGTACTTTTACTCATCGTGATACGAGATATCACTTTATTTCCCGTGTGTAGTACGACGTTTTACTATGCGAGTGATGTAAAGGTTATTGCCTATACATGTAATAGCCTTATTACATGCACCAGCATAGTAAAATACATTTCAACGCTTCATTGTATGAAAATGACGCTACGTTAGATAGACCTCCGCACTTTCCATTTTGAATTTCGACCGCACTTACGGCGTGAATTGCTAAAACTTTACTAACTTTTGGACGTTCTTAATTGCCTCTTTCAAATATGAAAAAGTTTTTCTTGGGATATCTTAGTATATCGTTATCCAAGTGATTGTGGATACGATCTAAGAAACCATAACTGGTGCACTCATGGAAACAGAAAAAATTGTAATTTGTAAAGGTGCGCTATACCCTCCGCTCCCAGACAGATTTATGTTTACCATCGAACCAGTCATATAGAACTTCCCACAATTCAGTTGCGATTTTCATGTACGTGTTGTATTTATAGTGAGATATTCTGTCGACATTAGATATGTTTCAAAATTACTAAATAATTCTCTGCAACGATTAGTTTATTGACAATCGGGATTTCGCAGAGTGTTCGAGCGAAAAACTAACAAACTAGCTAACATAATATGCTTATAATTCCATTTATTCCATGAGAAGTTTACAAAAATGTTGAGTCTATTGAAATCGTTTCTTTAAGGAAGAATTCTACTGATTTTACATTTCACATGTTGAACACACTACAGTCTTTAATAGCAGTATCCCATAACCGTTTTCTCGACTATTTCCAATTGAAGTTTATTGTTCTTCACGGTACATGCATGTGTGGTGGTATCAGTCAACCATCCACCTGCATTCAAATATTCGAACATAATTTCACATGTCTCCTGCAGTTTTGGATCATTTTCGCACTCGGCCGTTATGGTAAACTGTCCAGTGTTTGTGCGACCAATTGTGGATATACAATTTATTCCGCCCAATTGCGCATCCGAATAGTGTTCCAATGCCGTTCCCAAAATTTTAACTGGTTCGCATGTCTGGGTTACGGGTTTCAGGTCGATAAAATCGGCATTTCGTGCACCAATAACGAACACTGTTAGCGACGTACATTCCAATTTGCATACAGCTACCGAGCCTTGCGACCATCCTTTCTCTTGCAACAAGAATTTTTTCATGCACTCACACAGTTGGTCTAAAGAAATCGGAAGAAATTCTTTGATTTCCTTCTCATTACGTCAAAATCTCAATTTAACTTGCCTGCTTCTTTCTCGCTACTAAGATTTGTGTTGGCTCTATAGCTGGCATACCATCGTCCTTCGTCATCCTTTATGGCTCTTGAATCAGTTTTATGGTTACACATATAAATCTGCTTATATTTATTAGCGAAGTCTCCAAGCCAGTTCATCATTGGCGATTGTGGCTCTGCACAATTTGGTCCACTTACAGCATTTGCAGACACAAGTGATGTTATGCACACCCAACAGCACACAAGGAGATATAAAGCGATCAGTTTCGACATGACGTACAGTATGTTTATGATCGGCTACCTCAGAATGTATTTAAAGGTTTCTGACTGCAGCCCGAAAGTATTGCCAATCCCCCTACCAATCAATTTTAAAAAAATGTGTTTAAATATACCGGAGAAAAAAGTGGTAATGATGATGTTAAGACCGGCTCATGTGCACGTGAAGTATAACCATTTGCGGACTTTGTGACATCGGTACAACAGTTGTAGTTTACTGTGAACAAAAAGGAAGGAATGTCCTTGAATGATGATGATGATGATGCGGCACCCACGACAACACTTTGACGAATTTTCTCGAATGTAAAATCATCGTAAGTAATAACGCAACGACGTATCGTGTAGAGTGTATAAACATACGAGTGACACGAAAAGTCACAAGCAGTATGTATGATTATGCGTCGGACATGTACAATATACATGTCAGATGTTGGAATATTGACTATATAGTCGAATATAGTCGAAGTAAGGTAGAAATGAGGCTGATGATGTTGACAAAAAAATTTTATCAGCGTATAGTGGGATCTGCGCTTCTGTATGTCTTCTGTACGTATGTCATATTACAGCGTATTGATGAGTTCACGATACTAGGAAGATTACGAGCCTAAGTGTGCTATTTACTAAGTTATTAAGTGCGCAGACAAGGGCCTATTTTTGTGAAATTGAATTTTGAAAATTCTGGATATTCCTGATAATTTTCTAACTCCCGGAAAATTCTCAAAGATGTTCAAAATTCTAAAATTTAAGAATTTTGCGAATTTTAAAGAGTTTGAAAGATCTAAACTCTTGAGATTTCTAGATAATTCCTTAGAGCAGGTCCTGGTGCTAACATCATTCTGTTGAAAATTCCGATTTCGATTACCGTTTAATTGATCGGAGGGCATTGTCAATATTTACTTTATCATTAACAACCTATGTTAATGGAAACTGGTGTAACTTAAGGTTTTCTGAAGACCATCTTTAAGTTGCAATTAATTTTTAATATTTTGATTTTATTATTTTATCGTATTGGGTAACTAGCATATAGGACTCATAAACCGCAGAAGTAATCAGATTAAGTGGCAATAAAAAGCCGGTTATATGAAAACATAATAAATGTTTCTCCTATAATTGGTAAACTTTGCTACTTCCTTGGCTGAAAGTCAGGGTCTCATGGTGGTACACGGTTGGTTAAAAACGAGGTTAAATAGGGAATGCCGACCACCAATTTTTTTTTTTATATTATCAATCAGTGATGGACAAGAACATCACACAGGAAAAAATCAGACCGAACAGCTGGGTCGTTTCTGAGAACCAGCAGCTGTGTCGTCCACGGCCGGTAGAGTAGCGGTTAATTCTGACTTATATTGGGATCGGTAGCGGGACTAATTCTAAGACTTTTTATTTAAAAAAAAAAATCACATTGGAACATCTGGTTGGTCAGCTGTAGCCCAAGTAGTCGAAAAATCACGATTTTCAATGGTCGATATCTTCAAAAGGAAGCAACCGTGGAAGTTTCGGATTGTTGATTTGGACAGAGTGTTACAAGCTCTATCCACCACTAGTAAGTGATTTTTTAGATGTTGTCTGTAGTGGCCAATTTTTGAGCATATTTTTTTCGCTACCGTCGGCGAACCTTGTGCACTGCTGGAACACTTCCAACTTAATCAAAATATGTACAGTTGCTTAGCCCTAAGCTTAAGCTTTGTAACGATACCAAACATGATACGCACCGGTCGCGCCTCCCCACTATATCAACCTTGGTATTAACCTGTTCTTACAACTCAGCATCATAACTTGCAAACTTTAGATGCCTCTGTTGCATAAATCGTTGCATGAATCTCAGTGCAACGTGAGCTCGTGGCATAGTTACACATGCAGAGCCTAGAATTAGAAAAGAAATTTGCACTCCATGTCATAAATAACCATTGCTCTTCAACTTTTGATTTTGAGCGAATTCAGTAAATGTATCATATGTAAACATCAATACCCTCTCTTGCAACCTAACTACATTTATTAAAGTGGTAAAAATGCAACTTAGCCTCTGTAGAAATTAGTCAACAGTATATATACGTCTACAACAAAGGAATAAGGTGGTATTTTGACAGCGTCAAAACGGAGTTTGTTTGCTAGAGAGGGTATTGACAAACTCACTCTGATATGAGAATATGGCGAATATTGCTTCAATGCTGTGGTTACTTTTTCCTTGTTACCTTTTCATTTTGAATTTTAAGCAGATATACGTCGTCGATAACGTAGGAAATTTGATGTACACCTCAAGTGAGGGTTAGAGAATGAAGTCATACTTCTCTCTCATACAACTGTCATTCGCATATTAGGCTTTAACCGTTTCATCCGCACTTCACTCCATTTGTTCACCGTTAAAAAAACAACGGAAACTCTTCACTCACTTTTTCATAGGTATTTTCCATCGCTCTATAATAAGTTTGTTATTTTCCTAACGCATGATAAAATGCTTGTTTAGCAAACGAGAGGTTTCCAGCTCGAGCCGGAAACGAGTGCTGGAATCGGATTCACTAAAAAAGCATAAGTTAGGAATAACGTATTTCAACACAAGTTAAAGATTTTTTTTGTCAACCCGAAAACAAACGAGTGCATCACAGAGCCATAACTTCAACGAACATTTTGTAAGTTTTCATTCAGCTGTCAAGTATGACCTTGTAAACGTCAGACACGATCCCAACTGTCAGACATGTCGAAAAATATCGAATGAATTGAACGAACGATTTTCAGATAAAAATCAGTAAATTGAACGCAGTTAACGTCAATTGATTGAGGTTAAGGACTACTTGACGAAAAATTAAGTGGGGTTACGTTGAAAAGTACCGTATAATGAAAATGATCTTTGTATGCTTGCTAAGAGGACCGAAATAAAGCTGTCAATTCGCAAATTGAATTGACATTTCTTTACTTTCGGTCCTCTTAGCAAGCATACAAAACTTAATACGTAACTCTTTCGGCCTACTCAATCGATACGTAAATAACTAATTGTGATCGGTATCATTGTTATCCTAGTACACTGATTGTAAATGCAGATGTAATGAATTTCCCACAAGAAACTTAATTTCTTTCATTTGTCCAATAGAGTGTTTAAGTGAGAGAGATGGCGAAATGACAACCTATTGTTCCATCTCGGGGTCTGCTGTCAGATTCTTTTGTATTATCGATGACAGCAGACCCCGAGTTGATTTTCCATCTCGCTCTACTTAAACACCGTATAGATGGGTATACCTTTTGGCCGAATTTGAAAGCCGCGTCCACTGGTGTTTTCACCCTATTCAATTGTTCTTATATACTCGCTGAAGAGTAAAGTATAGTTTCCACTTAAAAGGAGCACTCCGTTTAGCCTCCGTCTACATGACAGTTGTAAATTAGAACAAAAGAACTGTCATGCAAACGGAGTGGAAATTGAATTTATTTCATTTTTTACTCCGTTTACGTGACAGTTCCTTTGTTCTATTTTACAAATGTCATGTAAACGGAGGCTAAACGGACTGCTCTTTTTAAGTGGAAACTATACTTAAGAAGACGAACATACAATTCATAAAATTCAAATAATAACATACAAAAAATGTAGCAGTGCTCACAACTGGCATGTGTTACTAACGAAGGCTCAGCTGTCAAATGTTTCCGACGATTCCGAATTTCTCCGATCGATTTATAAAAATAGTTTTTTTTTCTTCTTCTAATTTATATTTGATTTTGCCGACTCGAATTTTAATTATTATACCCGAGATAAAGCAAAATCAACAAAATTTTATCAGCAATACATGTAAATATTAGCAACATGTGTACAGTCAATAATTCAGTGAAAAGTTAAGTTAATTTTTATTCAGTGTTCTAATTGGAACGGCTGTGCATTATCCTTCAGACAGTGTTTACTTTATTTAGAGAGAGTTGATTTCTTTTGCAATGGGAATTAAATCTGGAGAATAACGATCGTTTAGTGCCATAAGTATACCACATTGCGTGGAATAATTAATCGTTCCGGTTTGGTGGAAGAACTGTGGAGCAGTTCATAAATGCGCTAAATTAATTGCACTAAAAGGATAATATTGAAGCACGAAAGTTTTAGTTATGTCATACACCGAGCTTGAAAGTGGTTATCAAGGTCTTAAGCAGAATCGACCTGGATTTTATGTAGGACACGATGGGAATTTAATTGCGCTGGTGAGTGATGCATTTATATTTTTAATTTTGTTACATTTTCCCAGGCATGAATATCGATCGGCGATGTAACATGACCACTTGCTAATTGTTATCAATTTCTCGAGAAAAATGAACATTTTTTTTAAATTAATTGAAATTCTGCCGACTATCGTTATAGTATGCAAACGAATTTGTTGAATGAAATTGTGTCTCAGTGTGAGAAAGGTGAAGCGAACTCACTGCTTTGCAACAGAAAACCGACATTGTTTAACTTCATTCTTATCTAAATTAAACATAAAGCGATGGTGACTTCCACAATGTTGCTCTAGGATAAGTCGAAAATGTTCAACGTAGAAATGGTTATTGTACATTTTTGAGTCTCCTTTAAACCGACTTTTGTTATTATTTTCGGTCTACGAGTCTGAATTCACAGTAATATGTGGCAAACCATATTTTAGAGAGATTGCGATTTTCACTTATAATTACTCTGGCGAAAACTTGTCAATTAAACTAACTTCCCCGTAGAGAATGTATAGAGAGTCGACCTATGAATCATACGTTTTATTCTGACGTGAGAAAATCGCAATCCCTCTATTACGTGAATGGGGTATATGGGGTTATCAAATCACTTTTATATTGTGTTCCACTCTCTGCAAAAAATATTTTTCAGGATGAGAAAGTAGGTCCCATAGTAACACCATCAAATGACATTGTTACTTTACCCTGTTCTCAAATATCATTTATTTAATCACCCATGCAGCGAGTATTGGTACGAAGAGAAAAATCGTAATAATCTAAGTTAATGCCCTTGGACGAGCAACTATGGTAATAATAACAAAATCGTACCACCCTTAAAATAAGGAGAAAACAAATATTTAACATAGGACAGATAGAAGCAGTAATTAAGTGGAATCGTTTTTAAACTACTAACACCTGCTTTCGATTCGGAGCTCACAAAATGTCCCTTGTTACCCTGCCATTAAAATTGTTCTGATGCCAACTACGTAGATAATTTGTGAACATAAACCTTACTTCGATTTTTCGATACGTTCAAAGCATATCTCGACATCTAATAATATCACAGAAACTTATAAATTCGCAAATTTTTATGAGGCTTACACAATATTTTGGTTTATTTTTAAATCGAAAAGAGATAATTTTGTAGATATTCCTGCAAATATTTATTAAACGAGAGTTTATATGTGTGACGTACTGTGCTGTAGTCGATGTTTTGCCGTTTCGTGTCTCACAATCTAATCTAGTGAAATCATCGAAAACTTATTCACCTCAATTTGGCAGCATAGATTGTAATTTCAGTTTAATTGCAAAAGTATTGCATACAGAGTAAAATCTATCATCAGACATTTCAGTTAAATATTTTTTGTTTTTCTTCCAATTACCAATTAGAGTTGCCAAAATATTCATTTGTGCGTAAATAACAGCTCTCCGAACAAATTTGTAAACAAAATCCAAAACTTGAAAGGACACATTCACTCTGTCAATTGAATACAAAACATGCACGGTCTGTTCCATGGATGCTTCAATGGAATAACTACACGGAAAAAACGTAAAATATCCAGGACGAGTACGATTTACGTTTGTGTGTGAGTTGCAATCTCTCCTACGTACAATGTGCATTGAAGGCCGAGTATACAACCAGCCGGTGAAATGAGATTCTCATACATTTTTCCACACAAAGTTTTGACCTTTTGACAGATGGATGGTCAAAATTTCATTTCACCGGCTGGTTGTATACTTGGCTTAAGCCGTAAAATTTTACGTCTGACTCGAGTAAAGTTCGAATGGGTGAACCGTATAGTCTTATCGTCGTTGAGCACGACAAGACGAATGTTTCGAATGCTTAACTCATTTGTAAATTGTATGATTAATACGTGAAGTTTTACGACTTAAATGTACATTGTACGTACGAGATTGCGTTTCACCTCACACGTTAATCGTACCCTGTACGTACATGCGTATTTTACGTTATTTCCGTGTAGAAATTTATTGCAATAGTACTAAAATCGCAAACTATAGCACGCTTATCAATTTATGGACATAGATCGAGTGTTTTATCAAAAACAGTTGAGTCCAACATTCTCTTCACTCTTCTAAAATTAATAGTTGAAATACAACTGTCTCCCCCTCTCTCACGTTTTACATGAAAAGTGGACTCAACTAGTTTTGATAAAATGCTCTGACTGCTTCAAGTCACTTCTGCTGTCTTTACGAATTTATTTATCAACCGTTGAGATTTTAAGTTTATTAGCTTCTTACCGTGAATGAGTTGAGCAAAATTACTTTCAGTACAAGAGTCACACAACAAAAAGACCATGTGAGAAATGTGGACTCAAATCTCTTCGATAAAGTAATGCCAGTGAAAACTGTTACGAGTTTATGTGGCCGCTGTAGAATGAAGAAAATCAGATAGGAGCAGTGAAGGCAAGTACATTCAAAGAAAGGACCTAAATACCGTTATAAACGTTTACGAATTTATTTTATGCATTTGCATTGGTAAGCGTAAAAAAGCGGTTCTCGTCAAAGCCAAAGGCTTATTTATGAACTTATACGTCCCTCATCAAATCGACTGATCCTGCCTCTGTCTGGTTACACTGGCGTGATGTACAGTAGCTTTTTAATTTTTATTGAAAATTTGATAGATTCGAATGCTGTTCGTTCTTCATTCGACTTAACACATTCAAAATAATTGCGGCTTGTCAACTTTCGGCACCCTGAACTTTACTTAAATAGTCGTGGAATGCCTCCAAATAAATCTCTAAAAATCTAGAATTCAGTTTTAGATTTTTAGAAATTTATTTGGAGGCATTCTTCGACTATTTAAGTAAAGTCCAGGGTGCCGAAAGTTGACAAGGCGCAATTATTTTGAATGTTTTAAATCCACTAGCTGTTCAATTAGCAGTGTTCATGCTTCTTTTATTTCCACCAATCGTGGATATCGTGGATAAATTGTTGCCTCAATTTCTAAAATATTTCTTTCGGCGAAATGCACAGACTAATTTTGTTACTGCCTGTATTACTCTGTCGTGTGTTTCTGTCGTAATTGAACAGCTGATTTTCACATTCCCTGAACGAATTATAGTGTATTATATCAATAAAGTTACGCATGCTGTGTAGTAGCTCTATGTATACGAATTATAGTGACTGCCCACATTTTTATACTCTTCATGTTGCATGAACCTTGAAAGCTATAGTCCTAGTTCAAGAGATCATAGCTCTTAAAATTGACTCTAAACGAAACCGAGAAGCCGACGACTTCTTTTGGCTTCAATTAACTAAAGAGGTCAAAGTTCAGCTACGTTTTGTAGCCGAAGATTTCTTTTCAAAATTAGCACCATCAATCCTCTGCATACTTCCAAATTTGTTGGCCTTGAAGTTCATTGTGTGGTTGAAAAAAAAATTATATTTTTCGGCACTTCGTGTAAATTCCTATTCCTGTCAAAATGAGCTGTCCACTTATCCGCGAACCGTCAACTCAGATGTTTGAATGTAAACAATCGTCATCGTAGCTAAATATACCGAACAAAAAGCGCTCTGAGAGCGATGAGTTGTACACACTACAATATATACACGTTCGTATTTTCGGATTTGTAAACACATTTTCATTCAAATCAATTTTCCCAAATAAAAATATGGAAACTGAATTGGAACATTTTTCGGTTTTTTGTAGAATATCGACTTTGATAATCAGAGATGAATTTATAGACCGAAAATTGCGCTCTCCGCATAAAGTTGAAAAAAATGTTCGGCAACTGAGAAAAATGACACTCGTCTAACAATATCTGTTGTGGTGTATATGTGTGTGGTGCGGAGTTTCTATAACACAAGAAAGCGAAAAAAAGACTCGCACAGAAAATTGTCCCGTATAAGCTTCAGTGATAAATCGTCTATCGTGCGCGGATGATGAACCAAAAAATTTTTGTACAAAAAATAAAAATTTCGTTTTTGCAATCGTTTTGATTATCAATAGAGTTTATTGTCTATATATAATACATCCTAATGTACACTTATACCCTCTGTGCTGTAGAAAATATTTGTTTTGATGGAATCATTTTAGGTTGGGCATTAATTAAGTGTAATTTCGTTTCGTATAAATTAAATTGGGCTAGTGATGAACTTGACTTCGTTTTTCTTTCTCCACACATTTTCATACAAACGCACAAATAAATCGATGGGCTGATGAGCAGTTAAAGAGCTTTTAATTATAGAATTCGTATGTGAGCATAAAAAAATATCGAATTTATGTTGATGGCTGTGACTCGTGACCGCGATCAGTAAACAACAGTATTTATTCCACATTCGGTTACATTTTGATAAGACAGAGAGCCTGGATGGTTTCAATTTAATGACGATGATGCTTCGTGTGTATGATGAAACAATTTGAACAATTTGCTTTTTGTTGTTTTTACTCCGAAATAACAAAAGTTTTCGATTTTACAATTGACGTAATCTTCGTAATGTGACGGAATGTTTGATAAGAACTCTTTTTTTCGTGGGTTTTTATCGATGACGTTGGTTGATGTATAAAATGAACAATAGAAAAGAAAAAATAAATTTTGATTATTTTAACGAGAGGCCGTTTCTTATCTGACTTGATTATCTTCATATTATAAGAGAACCTTCATGCGAAGACGTGATTATTGTTTGCAAACAAATTGAACAAAGTGAGTGTAAAATATCATTGTGATCAACGAAAATCGTCAGGCTCGTCAAACAGTTCGTCTCATTGAATATTTGCAAATAAAATCAAATTTATTAAATGAAACGTCAATATCAACAACAATTTGTTCGTGTTATGTTAATGAAAAATTTAAATTAATTGACAACACGTTCCATTTCCAGTTCATTATAGAAATTAGTTAAGGGATCATTCACAAAAGGCGCACGCTTCTAGGGGGGAAAGGCATTAGACACAACTTTGTGCATTTTCAATCAAATTTGCACACATTTTTACTTACAAAAAGGGGGTCGTCATTTTTAGCGTGCGTATTTTATGAATCGTCTCTAATAAAAAACGACGTTCACTATCTAAGGACAAGGGATGTTTAGGAAAAGTGTCATGGTACAAGTATCGACAAAGTGCGGACACAGCGGGAAATGGATATGAGAAATGCTTCAAAAACTGTTAAAGTTCTTTATGGACGACCCCTGATCAAAAACCAAAACGATTCAGTTCATTAACGTAAATTTGAAATATTTCTTTCCATTTCTATCCATTTTCTGTGAAATATTTTGACATACTTTCTTACACGCCAAACTGATTCCATCGACAGAAATTGATTTTATTTTAATCCTTCATCGTTTTATGGACAATAAATCATAAAAATAAAGTTTGAAAACTTCAAAGAAAAATGTGCCTCTGTTTGTTTAACAAATAAACAAAACAAAAACCCGAACCGATTGGCATTTAACTTTTAAATATTCTACATGTTTATCGTCATCACAACGGAATTATATGCGTGATTGTTACAGTATCATTCTAAAATATAATTTATTAAGAAAACGAAAAGAAAAACAAAAGTGGAAGAAGTGAGAAGTATAGAAATAAAAACGCAAAATTATTAAATGGAATGGACATGGCTCAAAGATTGGTGGCGTTTGAAAAAGCTGCGCCGAAACAATCAATTACGGCACAATAATCATAATGGCGATGACGTCGACGACGATACCTTGAATAGTGGCTATGAGGACGAGGATTTCGATGATATGTGTTACTGTGATGAGTGTATGAATGTAAGAATTTTATTATTAATTTCATGTCTTTGCTGTTGCTTCATTGTAGTAATAAGTTTTATGAGAATAATTGGTTGTTAGATATGGATATGGATATCATTAGGGCTTCGAATTGAGCCTTAGCCTTTTTTTTGTTATCGAGTCATCTGGTTTGTTCCTCAAGTGTTACAAATCAAAATTATCCTCCCCTACTTTTCTGGAAAAATCACGCTTTTTTCAACGAGTTTTTCATATTTTCCAAAAAAAAAACAATTTTCACATCTGCAATCGGTACAACAAAGTGTTTATTTGCTTTTAAAAAGCCAAGGTCAAGAGTACCGACTTAATTCAATTCTAATAACATCGCTTACGAGCTAATTAATTGCAAACGTATCAATTTAGGATGATGTGATTGCATTCATTTGGCTTCGTTTGAGAATTTTCTTCGAAATCGACGTTAAATTATTCATAACGTTTCACGAAACACCGTCTATGAATGTTATGAATGCGGTTGTCATGGGTATAATTGCTTCGGTTATTTAAATATAACAAGAGATGAGTAGTATGGCTGCTCTATATATTTGGAAATTGTAAAATTTTACAATTTGAGAAGATCAATTTCACATTCTCTACGTCAGTTTTATTATCAAATATTTCTAGTTATGGCTCATGTTCAAAATTTTAAATTTTCAGAAAATTTACAGACGGCAAGCATATGACCAGTATTATTATCGCATCTATTACTTCCACGATCAAAGTATTTTTGATCGGTTGATTTCAAATCTTGTACTTCAATTTTTTTAAACATGCATTTTACTATATAAAGGACCATATTGACACAGAGCTTGTTATAATTTTTGTCGTCGTTATCGATAACAGATGAATAGCCGTGTGTGAAGAGTTACACGACTGTAACTTCTATAAACAAACGGTGTAGTTCTGAAAACGAACAGTTTCAGGCCGAGTGTTTTAAAAAATCACTTGAAAGTGACCTATGATCTGACACCTTTCTATATGCCATGCCATATGGTCTGTTCGTGTTCATAGAAAGTTCTTCAGTCCCATCAAAGATACACTCGTTCGATTGTTCTAATGTCTGTTGCTCCTAGACAATTAGTAGAACTATGTTCTTAAATTAAGCGTTCAATAATTCAATTGATGAATGAAATCTGAGATAGTTAATTGCTCTAGATCCATACTATACAGAGTGAAGAGGCGAACAAGAATTATGGGAACTTTTCTTTCATGCAGTGTGGAACAACACGATTCGTCAACAAATTTGAATTAGGCAATAAGGATCATTTTTGGGAAATTATATTAGACACGGTGCATGTTTACAAAATACACGTTTTTACTTGTTCCACTTAGCAGCTCCCTTGTATGGTATAAACAATCAAAACAAAAGCGAAAAATAGAGACTTTGCTGCCACATTGATAAGTATCATGTGCTCAAATATGATGTCGTCGACGATGTAGCGAAGACACTGCGTGTCAGTGTCTATTTTAGGGGAATTATATGGACGAAAATTCGCTGATATTTCCGTCACGTTTTATCTGTTTCTCTAAAGTAACATCCGTTGTTTTTATGACCTTTTAAGCTATTTTTTATGTTTTGAGCTATGTAAAGCGGTTTACATTTGGGTGGCATTTAAGGAAAATCAGAATGCACGAATTTTTGGAAGCTTTTAAGAAATCTAAAATAAGACAACACCGTCACTGGCTTTCGCCCAGCTGAATGAATGACATTTTACAAACTAAACTTACACGTAATATAGACAGAGATTAGATGCTATATTGGTACTAAATCCGAGACGCAAACGAATGAACCGATTCAGTCACATGTTGTTATTGTAGACCGATCTGATGAATAGAATCAATGTGTTGCGGTTGAATTTCGAACGCATAACTGGTTATTCAATAATTCAATGTGAAGTCTCGACGTACACACTGCTCTATTGAGTTTTCTAATATCATTCCCTGAAATAGGCTCTGCAGTGTGTAGTTAGTTAGTAAGTTATACAAGAAGTTTGCAGACCAACAGTATCTGGAAAATGTAAAGACTGTGCGATACAAAGTGTTATAATCATTGATTGACCTGGTAGATTTTGTGAAGATGCGAACGTATGTGACACGAATACATTCTCGTCGTGTTCCTTTTGTGCTGATGAAAACCTAAAAAGAAAGCAAAGATATTCGCACATGAGCTTATTGCTTGATTGCTCAATTGTAATGTTTGTGTTGAAACGGTTGAAACTCATAAAGACGAAGGAAACACCTTGTCGCAAAAGTATACGTTGCATCGCTATATTTCAGGTTCACCTCCAATTTAAACTATCTACAAGTGTTCAATGCGAATGAAATAACTTTAAATTTTATGTGCTGGCTATTTGGTTATTAAACTATTTCACTGGGAGAGTAATAAAATATTCATAAAAGTCAGGTTCTATGTCGGAACACATAAACTTGACATTACATTTGGAATCATTAAATAATTTGTAGTTTATTAATGGATTTAAAGTCGCGTCTAGTATCGTAGCAACAAAATATCGATTGTTATTGTGTGTTAGATAGGACCGCAATTCGATTAATCGTTATGTGTAAAGGTGGCGTCTTTGAGTCTCATAATAATAATAGACCGCGCACAGCTTCCCAACATTTTCAAACGAAAGCTATAGCTATGTATAGTCAAATCATTTTTTTCACAAGCAAAATTAACAGTCACTGTCGGTATTGTGTATTTTGCTGATGTCTGGAGGCTATTGATTTCTCTTTCCAATTTACTCAAACGAATTTTTTTTTAAAGAAAATTTCCTTTTTTTCACAAAACCATTTTTCGTATTTATCTCTAACAGGGCGATATTGATCTAATCCAAAACAATGACGGTGCCGACTCGGATTGCAGTACATCTTCGACTGGTAAACAGGTTCTGGTTGGCATTTGTGCCATGTCCAAGAAAACCCAATCGAAACCGATGAAGGAAATTCTGACACGACTCCAGGAATTTGAGTACATTAAGATGGTGGTGTTTGACGAGGAAGTCATTCTCAAAGTAAGTTTCTCGTTTTTGTTGTTCTTTTACATCAAATGCTGACTGTGAATGGTTAGGATCCGGTAGAAAGTTGGCCAATTTGCGACTGCTTGATATCGTTCCATTCGAAAGGATTCCCGTTGGAAAAGGCTATACAATACGCACAATTGCGCAAGCCCTATGTGATAAACAATCTGCATATGCAGTATGATATACAGGTGGTAACAGCGATTTAATTTGCTCGTTCATTGACATGACAGTTGATTTTTTTCTTCTCATTTACCGTCACCTGTTCCATATCCATCACAATTCCAGGATCGTCGTAGAGTTTATTCAATTTTAGAATCGGTTGGCATCGAAATTCCCCGATACGGAGTGTTAGATAGAGATTCACCGGATCCAAAACGTGAGTATTTTGTACACTTTTACCGATTGGTTCTAACGAAATTGATTAAAACAATCAGAACATGAATTAGTTGAGAGCGAAGATCATGTTGAAGTGAATGGCATCACATTCAATAAGCCATTCGTTGAGAAACCAGTGTCGGCAGAAGACCATAACATTTACATTTATTATCCGACATCGGCCGGTGGCGGTAGTCAACGCTTATTTAGAAAGGTAAATTGAAATGTGTGAAATAATCGAATTGTTTGATCTGACTCGAATTCTCTGGTTCTACATTACAGATTGGAAGCCGGAGTAGTGTTTACTCACCAGAGTCTAGAGTTCGTAAAACAGGTTCATTTATTTATGAAGATTTTATGCCGACGGATGGTAAGTCTATGAGCGTTTTATTGTTTGGTGATTGGGTAGGATATTTATCTAATCTATGCATAGAGCCAACCTTCCGCTATTTACTAATACAAATTCGATAATAAAAATTTGCGCTTGAACCAGGCCCGTAACCAGGTGGTGTGAATCCTAAAAATTTCTTGCGATCCTTCATCAAATCAACATTTTTGGCCTTAACAACACACGAAGTGTTTGCGGCCAGATCATTACCATACTAGTTTCGCTACTTATGCTTCCACTATTTGAGACATTTTCATTACCGAAACTCTTATGAAAAAGCTCTACACTCTACTACCCTAGACTTGAACCAATTCAGTCAGCAAAATCAAACGATAACGAATTTATCAATCGGTGTAAATGTGTCAATCGGTACAAATGTGTCAATCGGTACAAATTGGTCAGTCGGTACAAATTGGTCAATCGGCACAAATTGGTCAATCGGCACAAATTGGTCAATCGGCACAAATTGGTCAATCGGTACAAATTTGTCAATCGGTACAAATTTGTCAATCGGTACAAATTTTGTCAATCGGTACAAATTTTGTCAATCGGTACAAATTTGTCAATCAGTACAAATCTGTCTGCGGTTTAATTTGGAACTCTTTCGCTCACTACTCAATCGTGTAATGGAAAACAGACATGTTGACCACTATCCCACTGAATTGTTAATGGACATAACTTAATCACGAGTACAACGGTGACGGCATCCAATGGATAACACTACAACAATTTGTTGTTTTCACTTTTCCTTTTTAACGCAAATACCAAATCTTCCTTCCTACTCTCAATCAATCACCAATCGAACATAGTGCAAATTTACTTTTTATTTGAATTGAATTATTTTGGTACAGGAACTGATGTCAAAGTCTATACAGTTGGACCCGACTACGCCCATGCCGAAGCTCGTAAGAGTCCAGCCCTCGATGGTAAAGTGGAACGTGATAGCGAAGGAAAAGAGATTCGTTATCCGGTCATACTGTCGAATCACGAGAAAATGATATCGCGGAAAGTGTGCATGGCCTTTCAGCAGACGGTTTGCGGATTTGATTTGTTGAGGTTTGAATGGGTCACAAACTATATTAAGTACCACTGACTTAACCCTCGAAAACATGTTCTTTTAGAGCGAACGGAAAGTCGTTTGTCTGTGATGTGAATGGATTCAGTTTCGTCAAAAATTCTAACAAATATTATGACGACTGTGCCAAGATATTAGGTAATATGATACTTAGAGAACTAGCACCGACACTACATATCCCCTGGTCGGTACCATTCCAATTGGACGATCCACCCATTGTGCCGACGACATTTGGTAAAATGATGGAATTAAGATGTGTCGTTGCCGTTATACGGCATGGTGATCGGACGCCGAAACAAAAGATGAAAGTGGAAGTTCGTCATCCAAAGTAAGTATAGTCGCAGATCAATGCTGGTCAATGGTATTGGTGTTTAACACATATTTTCTGCTTGAAGATTCTTTGAAATATTTGAGAAATACGACGGTTACAAACATGGTCACGTGAAGCTTAAACGGCCGAAGCAATTGCAGGAAATTTTAGGTATGGAAAAATGTCGATAGGCAGATGAACGTAGATTCAGTTGCCTTATTGAAAAATCTTGCCACTTGGTTATGGTTGCCGGTTACACAGTGGTATCAATAAATAAATCAATTCAATTCCAGACATAGCACGGTACTTGCTTAGCGAAATACAAACGGCAGAGGTCGAAATCGAGGAAAAGCAGGGAAAACTGGAACAACTGAAAAGTGTTTTGGAAATGTACGATTTATCACGTAATGTCCGAATGTCCAATGTCCACTCACTGCCAATGTTATTCTCTTTGCAGGTATGGCCACTTTTCCGGCATCAATCGTAAAGTTCAAATGAAATATCAACCGAAGGGACGACCGCGCGGATCCAGTTCGGATGATGGTAACAGTTCAAGTACTCGTACGTTTGATTAGTTTGTTTTTGGTGTTCGTTTTGTGTGTGTGTTGTTTTGAGAAAATTTATCGAGGTAAATTATTGCATGGGAATTTTCGTATTTCTTTGGCGTAGCTAGTCCACGAACCAAATTTTTTAATTTGACTAATTTGATGAACGGTTTAAAGATAGATAAATCAACGATCAACCAGTTGATTATGTGTAATTTATCGGAGAGCTTACTGTTTTGTATCGTTTAGATACCTCAGTGTGTACTAATTGCATGCCTGAATGTCCTTTTATTGAAAAAGACGTTGATCTGATTCCATGCATATTGTCAATTGTTCACAGCAGATGTTCCCAAAGAACCGTCTTTGGTGCTAATATTAAAGTGGGGCGGTGAACTCACTCCAGCCGGACGAATACAAGCCGAAGAACTCGGGCGAATATTTCGTTGCATGTATCCAGGTAACACTCGGCAACAAGTTATCCCTTTCGTAATATGCACGAATAGCAGCATAGTGCGTCGGATAGATCTCGGTGCACTCAGTGCAAAACTTTTATCCGTTGGTTCCAATGACATCTGTGGTTCCACTGTATCCTTGACCTATCCAACCTACTATGCCTCCATTTGTGCCTAATAAATTAAACTTTTGACTGTAAAGTCCTCTGCAAGAATTTATAAAATTCGTTTCGAATGCAGGTGGCCAAGGTAGACAGGAATACGGTACACAAGGCTTAGGTCTTTTAAGGTAAACAATATTTTAAAGGAAATTTACGACATCATTTTCATACTGCTCCTGGCATTCTCTGGCTGTAGATTGCATTCGACATTTCGTCACGATTTGAAGATCTACGCATCCGATGAGGGACGTGTGCAAATGACTGCGGCTGCTTTCGCTAAAGGTTTACTGGCATTGGAAGGTGAATTAACGCCAATTCTTGTACAAATGGTTAAAAGTGCAAATACCAACGGATTGTTGGACAATGACTGTGATTCGAGTAAATATCAAAACATGTAAGTGTTTCGGTCTTGTCCTACAAAACTTTCTTTCCGCTGTCATCCTATTGCTAATTGTGGCATATCATTCCAGGGCCAAAAATCGATTACACGAATTGATGCAAATTGACCGTGAGTTTACAGCAGAGGATCGACTGGAGATAAATCCATCGAATAGTATTAGCATCAATCAAGGTAGAATTTTGACCTTTATTCCTCTCTTTCCATGGAAAATTTGATTGTCGAGTCATTTATTGTACAGCCATTGACTTCGTAAAAAATCCGGTCAAATGCTGTACCCATGTTCAGCTACTCATCCAAACGCTGTTGTCAATTGTTAATGTTAAAAAAGACGATCCGAAAACTCGCGATGCTATTTTGTATCATGGCGAAACATGGGACCTGATGGGCCGTAGATGGGGAAAAATTGAAAAGGATTTTTCCACTAAAAACAAGTCCTTCGACATATCCAAGATACCGGGTCAGTTCGCAATAACAGAACACTTAAAAGCAATGAATTCTCTAATCCGATGAATCCAAAACAGACATTTACGATTGCATCAAATACGACCTGCAACACAATCAACATACTTTACAATACGATCAGGCCGAAGAACTGTACATTTATGCGAAATACTTGGCTGACATTGTAATACCTCAAGAGTATGGCCTTACCATTCAGGAAAAATTGACCATTGGCCAGGGAATATGCACACCATTGCTGAAAAAGATCAAATCCGATCTGCAACGTAACATCGAAGAAGTGGGAAACGAAAGTGTGAACCGGTTAAATCCCCGATACAGTCATGGCGTTTCAAGTCCTGGTAGGCACGTTCGTACCCGTCTATATTTTACGAGTGAATCGCACGTTCACTCGTTGCTGACTGTGTTGCGTTTCGGCGGCTTATTGGATGTGTTGAATGACGAACAGTGGAGCCGGGCCATGCAATACATATCGATGGTTTCCGAATTGAATTACATGTCGCAAATTGTGATAATGCTTTACGAGGATCCAACGAAAGATCCCACCTCCGAGGAACGCTTCCATGTCGAGTTGCACTTTAGTCCCGGTGTAAATTGTTGTGTTCAGAAAAATCTACCGCCGGGGCCTGGGTTCCGACCTCACAGTCGGAATGACTCCGTAACTTCGAAGAACACGGTGAGCATGAGTTGATGATCGAAGCATTCCATCAACATTTCACTGACAACTTTCGTTCCATAGAGTGGCGATGAGGAACCGTCCCAATCGAAAATCGAAGAGGAAAGTGACACCTTCGCTGAAAGTGTATCCGGATCTTCATCGAAAACCTTACTAGCCGATTCGGTAGGATCAACGAAAAAATCGCAGGATGACCAGTGTGCTTAATGATAACCGTAAAATTTTTATAGACCGATGAGCCGAGCGAACTGCCAAAGATGACCAACAAAAATCGCCATTCGAAAGTCTCCAAACCAATACCAATCGGAATGCACCACACAGTATGCGGACACGAGGCAAAAGATTTGGCGAAAAGATTGACCGACGAATTGGCATCGCAACAGGCACATCATAGTGGATCGTTGGGTTCGCAACGCACAAACAGTCCGGAAAGTGAGCCGCGTGCACGATCTTTCGAGAATCGCGAGGCCAAAACGAAAAGTAATCGAAACAAACATCAGTTAAGAACCGTCTCTTGTGTCAGTTTTCAATGTTTTGATAATTTTAGGTGACCACAAGTACTACCAGAGTCTGCAAGCGGTGAACAACCAAGGTATGTACAATTTTGTTTATTGTTGTTTACCCTTGCTGCTTGTGATGTTTTATCGAATTGGTTTTTTTGATACAAATACTAATCTCCATGGTAGACTCTAAAGAGAGTATCGTCTCACACAAACATCAATTTTTTTTTAATTTGACGAGAATTGAGCGTTTGACCTCAACTCAATTGTAAAGTTTAGTAATGAAACGATATGAAACGCATCATCGCTCATTTCCTAGATTGTATTTTAGTTTCATCCGACTTATCGTCTCTAATTGTACATACGATCAAAATTCCTTATTTATGTGGTAAAATATCTTTAGCTTAAAGATGAGCAGGAACTTGATTGGAACAAAAGTAATACCTGCCCGGAACGATTCACTTTTATCGGGCTTTCGGGTTTTAAAAATTTAATTCGGGTCGGAATCGGGTTTCACCGAGGTTCCATTAATCTGAGCTTCTCTGAGGTTCCATTGGGTTCTCGCGTTTCAGAACTTTAATTCGGGTTTTTGGGTGCTGATCAGATTTCTGGAAAGATCTCGTCCCGCTACGTTAACTCAAAACAGAGATTCTTATTCCAATATAAAATTGCTTTTCTCTCTCAAAAGCCTTGTACTGCCAGAACATCCTGTCCCCTTCCACTCGTTCCGCAATTTATATAATTTTTGAAATTGTTTTGATGGCGCTATCGATCGTATAACATCCCAAATATCCTTGAGATCGTAGGAGGGTCTATTTAAAAACGTTACCCATCGGTGATGATCTTCCAAAAATAACTTCTACAATATTGCATAAGCTTTTGATTCTAATGCTTAAACAAATTTGAAATTGCCGCTAACGCTTTGTGAATACTAACATACATACTACAAGCACAACAAAAGGGATGGGTCTACTCGTTAAGTTTCGAAATTGTATATATTGCGAAAACGCACAAATTTAATGACATTTTTAATGTGATCGGGAAATACATGTCACAAACAGTATCCCATCCCCTTTGTAACACAATTTATACATTTAGATTAGTTTATAAGTTTTGAGTTTCGAACGTGTGTTTTGCTCATAATGTCAATTTTCTCTTCGCTTTATGCGGAACTGCTACATAAATGATTGTAGACAGCTATATATGTATCAAAGGATGCTACTACCACAACTTCAGTTCTGACTTTTCACGTTTTTTTTATCATTCAAATGCCCTAAAGCGGGAAAACGACGTTTGTTCATCATGTCATACTGAAAATTTAATTAGCTTACAACTTTCGTTAGTAGCTGAATTCTATCGCTGAATTCTTAATTTACGAATTATTTCCAACATGCTAAGCCTAGTCAAAATTTGTGTATTATGATGCATCACATCGCGATGTGAGATTAGGTTTACTATCGGCTCAGGACATTCAGGTCAGAGCAGATCAGATAATGACCTTAAATTACGTGAAAGTCGAATTTGTTCTGAGACTGTGACCTTATATCTTTTAAGTTGACCCGAAACTCTTGCAAATTTCCTTCTTTGCAGTTACTCTATGTGAAGTAAAAACTAACGAATTTGCCTGAAAGAGCCAGGTTCACGTTCGGTCGTCAGTTTCAACCTGAACAATGACCTAAAAACTAAGGTCAGGTCGAATTTAGTTTCTTTTTCCAGGTCGATCTGACTTGTAGCAAGTTATAATGTGGAAACACTCGATAAAAAAGGCTTTGATGCTGCGAATTCTTTGAATTTCCTAATTGTTTCTTTTTCTTTTGCTTAAATTGACGTACCCACATTCTTACCATGAAGTCATGATAGCTAATTTTTGTGCAAAAATGTAGATTATGAAGAATGTCTCGGCCAAAAATAGGTCACTAAGTTCGACGAAACTTTGCTGAAATTTTTCAATCCTTGCCAAACTTCGTTGGAATTTTTCATCAACAAACTTAGAAAATGTTAACAAAATTTGGGAAATTGTCAAATTTTGAAAAGAAAATTTACCCAAAATAGGCCCTTAGACTACACAAAGCTTCCTTCAAGCAATTTTGTTAAAATCTGTGATCCATCCATCCAGCCTAGCAATGCTAGGAGAACATTTAGGATTTTTCAATTTTAGGAGAACACTTTCTATGTTTCGGCACTAAATTTATTCATTTATTTAACGGTAAACAAAAACCTACTCGCTCAAATCACAACAATATTCGTACCTATCATCTCGGTAGTTCGTCAATCACATTACAGCTCAGTCACAGCATTACGGTGAAATGACTGAAAATGCAGAACCGGAAGCAGCCATATTGGCCCAGTCGACCCGTCGGAACCTCATATGCCCTCTGCCTTGTATGCCACCAATGAAAATTGGTTAAATTAGAGACGTCCACAGAAATCAAATGACGCATATCACACGGCGCGGCTCCACAAAGTCGTTGCAACGCAATTGACGTGAGAACTGCCAACTCGAACGATCATCAAAAATAGCCGCGTTCAGTCCAGTTTCGGTTAATGCCACAACGTCATTGGAACAGCATGTAGATGACAGCTTGAAATTCTTCGTTTTTGTCCGAAGACCCCGTTCTGATAGTATATGATGATTTTCCGTACCGAAATCCGGATAGAAAAGATGGGCTCATTTCGCGGTACGTCCATAGTCGACTCAGTCACAGGATAGTTCATGCAGGGGCTGATGTCCTTATCCAGATGCTCATGACGATTGTCAAGATTGTCAAAAATATCCATTGCGCAATCCATAGGTGAATTGACTGTCACATTATCTAGCTCGAAACTAATTGCAAAATTGTCCAGATTTCCATATTCATCGTTCAGGCTTTCGAAACTCTCTTTTCCGAAATTGTCACGTAAAGCTGTTTGTCTTAATCGATTTTTTCCATATTCGAGTCCAACAGCGAGACTTCCGCTAAGTTGATCACCGGCTGCTCCATTGTTGCTTGAATTTCGGTTTGATGCGGATGGTGTTCGTTCGCAGATTGGCTGAACTGCAAGATCGCTGCTTGTGCATCTTCAATGCCACAAACTTTTCCGTCTCGTACCGAAGAGCAACTATTCGATCCAGATACTGGCGCCCTATCAACGTTACTAGCGGCCAAGAAGGCTTTCTTTCGAGGAATTTCTTGAAGGTCATCAGAATTACGATCCTCTCTAAATTTGAGGTAATACAAAAATTGGGGACCATTTCATGTCAATTTGTAAGGGAGAACACTAAATTTGTTCGGAGAACAATTTGAAGATTTCTGACCCATGGAAAGAACATGGGAAATTCTTTGAAAACCAAAATCGAAGAAAATTATATAAGATTCCTCAGAAAACAACAGAAATCCAGCGAAATCCTCAAAAATCAGTAAAAAAAATACTTAAAAATCCAGCAAATTCAGCAGGTTAACAAAACAAAACCCATTGAAAATCCCCAGCGGATTTTTTTTTGGGAAAGTCCTTTATCAACGGCATTTACGAATATCAACCCCTCGGATCCATCTATACTTAGACGTCTTCCTTTTAAATAATAAATTCAGTTTATTTTAACAAGTCAGGTTACTGACGACAAGGCAAGAATTAATAGGACATGCGAGTCAAAAGACAGATACAGATTTTCCAGTTACTACTGTTCCATTAACAAAGTGAGTAAAGAATCTTCGTCGCACACCATGAGCAAAACAAACGTATCGACAGCTTTTCTTTCCTTCAATTCGGTGGCCTGCACCGGATTGAAACAAATTTTTATTTGCTTACAAACAGAAATCTTTCAATAAAACAAAATAAATTTTTATTATTTACTTTTTCATCAAAAGACTAAAGAAGAACAAAAATAATCAAAAACAAACAGTTAAAACATCTGGTCGGGTTTTGCCCGTGTCATTGGTACATGTCTCGTCGATATATCAAGAAAGTCTATCAACTGTTCGAAATAGTTGCCAATTAAATTGAAGAATTAGATCAGTCAATCAAGTAAATTAAATTATCGATCAACGTAACTGCCTTTGTTTCGACGTGATTGTAGACTGAAATTTACCGAATATTAACTGAATTTATCGAAAGAGAAATTCGGTAAATTTCACTAAATTCGGTAACTTCAGCCCTAAATTGTAGTGCTGCAATCCCACCAGTCGAAACAATAAATTCGGAAGCAGTTCGGAACCTTACAGCGATAGCATTATGAGGGGAACACATTCTCTCTCTACCTACTCGAATTTAATCCAAAAATTTATTTTATTGACTGAATAGCGGTCAACTACATCGAACAGATGATGATTGCACAAATCATATCATTCGCCCGATTATTTATCACTTCTAAATATCAATTAATATCTATCGCGAAGTTCATTCAAAGTATGACAGAGTTCTCAAGATGTAGATGTCAAGATGATCGTATCTGATGGGATGTAGTAAACATTCACATTGTCACATGAGTTTGTTCTAAAATAAAATGAGATAATGTCATTGGTTAGTTATTGTGCTCCTCCAAGCATGGCTCAGATCCCTCTGTAATTTTATTTTTTTTGTTTGTTTTTATATCACGTTTTACTACACGATCATAGCATGAAGAGATATGTGCAGGAAAATCCAACGCATAGTTTACTAAGTCTGGCGTCCAGACTTTGGACGATCAAATTATATTTTTCTCTGACTAATTAAAGTGTAAATTGCCATTCTCGAATGGCTTAAAACGTATGTACAGCGTCATTGGTGTTAAAAATTGGTGTATTTTTCTGGGCTCTAAAGGATTGCACATCTGAATGCTCTGATATTAAGTACATCCAAAATTATGCTAAAGAATTGCTTCCCCAAAAGATGTGTTTGGCTAGGAAGCATGCGATTGATTTCAATGCTAATCAGTGTGTGATGTGAGTGCTTGTTAAGTATTTACAAACAAAAATTGGTACTTCAAATGATCAAATTTGAATTGATATTTAAATTTTCTTTTTTTCTTTACTTTTTTTCCTTTCTATCCATCGTTCAATCATCGTCATTTTACTGTATCCATTCACGATGAATGATTTTTTATTGCGCTGCGCTTTACTCATTTTTCATTTTAAAAAAAATTACGATTTTCGCCTGCTAATTAATTCAATCCAACTGATCCACAAAACATATCGCTAAACTCCCAATTAAACCAAACATACGATGACACCGTTTAGGACCGTTCCGTCGGACTGAATCGCATAACTCATCCGAATCGTCCACCAATGAACTGCCATTATCTGAAATGATTTTTTCGAAAACTCCCTCAACACCGACCCCAGATCTCAGCACTCATGCTGCAATCAATTTAGATTCATTGAATTTCGAAAACAGTCATCGTATGTCTCCCTTGGCCACTAATGAGCTACCACTTTCATGCACATGCTTGAGGGTACCGAATTCCAACTATCAAATAACTGGTTCGTCATTACCGGAAGAAAATTTATTGGTCGTGAATTCAAGTGATCGAATCAGACGGAATTCGTGTTCATTAGATTATGGACAGTCCAGTACTAACACTCTGAACTATTCACATCGAATCGAGGGAAATAACATTAAAGTCTTATGACCCTTAATGATGGGCGACATATCCCTAGCAATATCGTCAGTTTCATCAAATATTGCTTCTGCTCAAACTTTACTAAATGCCATTACAACTGCAACAACTGTAACTACAACATCTAGTACTAATTTTAACCCTACCACACCTCATCCAAATATCGTCAAACACAATTCAGACACAACTCCATCGCCAAGTAATTCGTCGACGGTACGGCGTCAACGACACAGTCTTTCCGGCCAGATGAGTTACTACAAAATGCTGGGCTTCGGTGGATATAGCAAAAAAATGGCAACCAGCACAAATAGTTTATTTAGCACAGCCGTCATTTCCGGAAGTTCGTCTGCACCGAATCTAAGGGATATGATACCATGCACGGCATCGTCATCAGGTGAGCAAATTTATTTTATTTATTTAAAATTTTATGTGTTAGGTTTCAAGTGTAGCCTGTAGTGCCTGTTTGCAATTAGGTATAAGTGTATGACCAATACTTAGTTATAGAAAAATTGAATTTCTCGATTTAAGTCGAAATTAATCTTTGTATAACATTTTGTGTCTTACTTGGTTATTGACACTCGTACTTTGTCTGCATTGTCTGATATCAACGGTGGAGAAATTGTTTTTGGTAAACTGATGATTCTACATCAGTGACCCAGCAAGGCGATTTTTAATTTTTTAATGGCGACCAACAGCCACATTCAAGTTCATTACAAAATTATTTTGCTGTAACTCAGTACGCTTTTATAATTAGATTTCTTAGTACAAGATTGTGATCAGCTGCAGAGCTCAACTGCATATTCGCGACATTGTCAAATTTCTCTATTTTGCTTTATAAGAACAGTTCCATCTTCCATCAGCTAACAATTCAGAATCGAGGAAAGAGGACCTAATGAAAGAGTGAACAGTGGTGGTACATAAATCACGTCACGCTATTTTATTGAATTTGTGATGATCCTTGCCCTGCGTCACGCAAAGAGGAACAAGATGGATACAATTTTAGTAAGAATCGTCACGTTTTCCTGAGGTTTACCCCTTCATAGCGTGACGTCATTTGTATACAACCCCATGTACTGCTCTGCCCACATAAACAATACCACTTGCGTATCTAACATGTTACTGCTGTTCCTCTACGTTTCTCTTATTTCTCTAATTTCGTGTGCAATTTTAAATGTCAAATGAGAGGAATCAGAGAAACCGAGAAGAAGAACGGCTTCGACACGAAAGTGGGATTTTTTACGTGTTCAAAACAGTATTGGGAATTTTATTCATTTGAACTACAGTTGACGGCAGAAAAATTTAATTTCCTTCAGCTGGTCCACTAATAAAACAGAACTGTTTATGTACTTGTTTGTACGGGCGGAACAATTACACTCACGCGTATAGTAGTTGAGCAATTGAAAGCTCAATAAAATGTAAAATGTGCACTACTTCGGATCCAATTAGTGCTATTGTAACTGCTACTGCCTAGGATTGTATAACTACCACCTTTCTAGAAGTGTTTTCTATGATTTCATCAGAAATCCACGTTTATGTACCCTGTAGACGTAGACAGGACACGAAACGATTTTTTTTAGCATAGAAGTACGATGTGCAATCCAACGAAAAATTTATCCATTGTCGTCGTCACATTTTTTTAATAAAACCCTAATGCACACTTCACTCGTAATGTCCATTAATCTTCAATGTTCGTTCAACCATTTCTTTTCTTCCACTTTCATTTAAATGTCAAGTTTTAGAAGGATTCGGAGGAGTACCGCCAATACGTCCATTGGAAACGCTGCACAATGCCTTGTCGCTGAAACAATTGGATGGTTTTCTGGAAAAAATGGTTACAGTTCCATTGTTCAAAACGCCTGCATCGTCATCGCCAACACCGATCCAAACACCGCAAACGCTGCCCGACAAAATTGGAACGTTGGCTAGTAAGTTTGAAGCCGATATTTTGTGATGGAAAATATTAGTTTTAAATTCACCCAAACCAAAAGAGCGAGAAAACAAACAAACAATACAAAACGACTATGCTTTTTATCACTAACTGTATTTTTTGTTGAAATTCGAAGCATAACGTTTAACTCACTTCTTTCTGTTTAAAATTAATTTTGGTTCTTAATTTATATGTGTTGATTGATTTACAATTTATTTTACTGCTTCTTTTAATTTACGAGACAAAAACGTTAATTAAATAAAAATTTATTTTTAACAAGAAAAAAACTTTTCATTTTTGAATTTTCTTTTATAATTCTAAGTGTCGTGTCATCGCAATTCATCCATCATCTGCTTTTACTAAATTCATTTGATTTGTTCGAATCAAAACTTATCGTTTGCTTTCACTTACACTTATACAGAGGGGACTATCTTGAAAAACAGCCTACGGAAGTCGGAACCGTTTTGCGATGTAGTCATTTTTATGTGCCTAAAACGGTGTTGAACTCTAGAACCCAAAACTACTTATACTGAATCCACAGAATTGATAACAGATGGCGCTGGACGGAAGCAACGCCATCTGTTATTATATCTAAATAATAATTGATTAAATGTGGGGCTTAGTTTTGGGGATTTCCTGAAAAAATCGAAAATTAAGCCTTGACTGATGCCATAACCCACCCATACATATTGGGTAACATTGGGGGCTAGTTGGACATCATTTTGTAATAATCAAGTTTCTACCATTTAACAAATGTCTTTAAACATGGTTATTGCAAAATGCTGGTGAGTTATTAATATTATCAGTTGTTAGGTGTAACGTGGGCAGACGGTTTTTTCTTCTTCATTGTTTAGTTGCTTCGTCGAGATAAATTAGAACTTCACCTATATTTATGTGGGTCGATTTTTCCAAAAGCTTGTGAAGCTGGAAGAAAGCAAACGTGTGGCATCATTACTTTTTCGTGTCTAGACTAGAGTTCGTATGCAAAATAGATTTTCCATATAAAAAAGGGAAGAAATAAAAGCGATAAATCTAAAATAAGAATTGATCACTTGAAAATAAAAATGATTGCAGGAAAATAAGAATGTGATCACAACCAGTTTTTCAAATATAACACTACGAAATAAGATTCTATCAACCTAAAATAAGAAGTGATCACAAGTAGTACCTACCACCCGCTAAATCAAATGTGATCACTAAAAATAAAGAATTTGATCACTAAAAATAAAGAATTTGATCACTAAAAGTAAAGAATTTGATCACTAAAAGTCCGAACGAATACACATAAAAAGCGTTTTAACACGCCGAGCGATCCGGCCCATTGCCCCGGAGCGAAGCGGAGGGCCGCAATGCGAGCCGGGCGCCGGAACGGTGTTGGTAACTTAGGAGTTAATTTTTTTTCTCTCGCATCGTCTAATAATTAGTCTGTGTAATTCATTGCACATAAAAAGCGTTTTAACACGCCGAGCGATCCGGCCCATTGCCCCGTAGCGAAGCGGAGGGCCGCAATGCGAGCCGGGCGCCGGAACGGTGTTGGTAACTTAGGTGTTAATTTTTTTTTCTCTTGCATCGTCTAATAATCAAACAGAATAATAGATAGCATATCCTTATTTCTTGCAATCAAATTTTTTATTTTGCACGATCATTTCTTTATTTTTTGTAATCAAATTCGTATAATTGTAGATCATTTCTTATTTCGAGACGATCATATGTTAGTGGTAAAATTGCATATATTTAGTGATCAAATTCTTATTTTTTGGTGATCAAATTCTATTTTTATTGCTATCATATAAAATTGTGATCATTTCTCTTTTTCTAGTGATCATTTCCTATTTTCTTGTGATCATTTCTTATTAAATAGCTATCACTTTAATTACATGCCTATAAAAAACCAGATTTTCAAAGTTGGTAAAATCGACCCACATCAACCGATATGTTCAAATTTTTCCATATTTTTTTATCAACCACTGAGTATTTCAGCCTGGAATGAGTTCTCATACCAATAACACCGTATTTACATCGTAACTACATGAATTCAGCCTTCCATTGTCACCATCGTCCCTCGGCGCCTGTGGATGAGATTTAGATAAGAACATGCACCTTTAGGTTTAAATACCTTTCTAGACGCATAAAAATGACTTCACTCGAAAACTGGTCTGATTTCGGTAGGCTCGTTTTCAACCCGAATCCCTCACACTTAAATGTGGGAAAGGTGAAAGAACTTAATAAAAACTGACATAAATGTAACTTTGTTGCTGCAATTCCATGCCTTCATAAAATATTTATCTGTCCCAGTGTTCAATGTTATGCCTGGTTCGTATAGTTCAGGAGTAAACCAGTTTCAAATAACCCGGAAACCAAAATTAGATTCCAGCTGTTCACTGAATTCAATTAACGTATCGCAACTGAGTCTGAGTGCTTACAGTAATCCATTTTTGGAACCCTTGGAGTCAACTCCCTATGAATATATTTCCATTATTACAAAGACTTCAATTCTTCAGGCAACAGGGCAATTGTATTTTGAAAATGTCGACCAGATTATCGTTAAATCGGAAATTTCATCTGTTGAACAGATTCTTTTCATTATCTTACTTACCGAATTCAACGTAGGTGGATTAGTACCCGCTATGTTATGTTCTTCTCAACATCTTACTATTAATGTGAATTCTGGAGTAAGGAACTTTGGTTCGTGAATTTGAACAAACTTCAATAAATCAACATCAACACACATAGCATTGTAGTAGAATATTACTTATGTCAAGGAGGATAAAATATACGACAATGTACCACGAAGGGAAGATTCTAAATTTAGTTGACAAAGGATTTTTCCTATAGTTTTAGGATATTTTTTCAATTTTCAAGGATTTTCTTCTTTTTATATGACTTTTTTGAGCTTTTTAAAGCGTTTTCTATGATTTTTAGGAATTTCTATGGATTTTCGATTAATTTGATTTTTTAAGATTTTCATTTGGTTGACACTGTGTCAATGTCATGCCATTATTGTAAATATTACTCTACTTGACATAAGCAATATTCTTCTACTATGCTAGGTGCGTTGAGATAATTCACATTTGAAATTCATAAAAATTCGGTCAACAATTGACAGACACGAATAAGGTTTGTATTATTATTGATTCAGAATAAAAGATAACGTTCATTTAAGACAGAAGACGTCCATAATCTCACCCCCACCACTTAGCCATATGCGCTCTTTTCACAAAATTCTTAACAGCAAAATGACCATTCATTTATCCCAAAAAAAATCCAAACCAAAACAAGGTTGGAGTTGCCAAACGAGCATGAGCAGCACTAGTGCCATGTCCAGTGGTGGACCATCATCTCCAAACATTTCGGATAGCTTGAATTCTCGGAGTGACTTTTCCATCAGTTTGGCCAGTAATGACGGGTAAGATTAAACGGTATATTGTCAAACAGATTAAACTCTGTGAGTAACGATTTTGGTTGATTGCAGTGGGGTACTTGCAACTGAATTTTCGCAAATGTTTCAAATGTTAGACAATGAGCTAGGACCTGAAAGTACACAGTTTGCGTTCGATCAATTTCGACAAAATTCAGAAGAGAAAACCCTAGTTGGAAAAAGCAGCTTAATCGCTCAAGATCGAGAGAAAACTAATATTGACTCGTTTGAAGTACTTATACAACCACTTGTCATTTTTAGATATTTTTAAACAAAATCTTCCCAATTCATAGGGACTCGATGATGAGGAAGATGAACCAACGATATCGAACGACAACTACAACGTTCATCAAATATCTCCTTCGAAGAAACCAGACTCGTTGAGTGATGGAACGAATTTAGAAAATGTCAATCCGTTTGATTCGCAAGCAAGGAGAGAAGGAATATCTCGTATTCAGAAACAGATTAGCCTTTGCGAGCGGGACGATTCAAGAGATTTGAAGCAACTCACACGAGACGTTGATAACTTTACACGACGTCCCGGCAGTGGTCACATAGCAAAACGTTGGATTGACTCTGCACCGCAACAAACCAATTATGTATCTGCCGACAATGTATGCAACACTTCATTTTATATTGGTCGCAGTCCAATAAAAAACTCGATGATCGATTCTGCCGATCCGAAAACCATGTCTTGCATGAATTTGAAATCGTGTGCCGGTCCTAGCATCAGTCCGGGTGCCGTTGTTGTAAAAGAGAAATTCATTGAAACGCCGGCGCCACTACGAGTGGCGAAGAGCTTTCATGGCAATACGGCGTTTCTGAAGTACAAGTGCAAAAAGTCAAAGAAATTGGATGCTGGTATATCGACTAGGTCGAGTGGTGATATAACGAGACCAGCATCGAGTAGTGATATTAAGCATAGGTTTGTTACGACGAAAGTCAATGAAGTGGATTTCGCTTCCTGCAAAAGTGCTGAAAGCGATGAAAACAAATAATGTGATCGGACATTTTGTTGAATTTTTATCGGGCGATGAGGTTAGTAAATGCTCTCCCTGAGAGAGCATGGACTTAGTTCATCGTTTCGTTGTCTTTATCGCTTTGCCTAATAGAATATGGTTGTTGAATAAAATTTTGTTTGGTCAAAATGGTTCGGAAACCGTTGCGAACATTCAAATAGATAAGTGTTATACTAACGAGAACTAACTGATAGGAGAGCCATCTGACATTAACTTTGTGTAACTTTCTGAACGTACATATGAGCGCGAATGACTATTATGTATAGTGTTATGTATATAGGTTACAACGGAGGTTCAATTAGTTTTAAGATTCATTCTGTTATAGCATCCAGTAGATGTAAGATAGAAACGAATAAATATTGTAACTATAGTCGAAGGAGTTGCATTTTATTTCATGGTCCTTCGTTCGCCATCAAAAAGTAATCAGCGAGACGAAGTGATATACAGTCCACAAATCAATTATAACAAGTTCAAGTGCGACAGTTTCAATCGGTGCGACAAACTGTTCTAAAAGTACGGGTGCCTGAGAATTGGCCGGTTAAATTTGAAAATTCCGAGGAGTGGAAATAGTTTGGTTCATGGAAATTAAAATCGTCAAATCCACTAATTCAAAGAAAAAACCGAAAATCGTTGGACAATAGCCGTCGAAGAAAAGTTGTTGTGCGCAGAGTGGTACAAGGTCACTGAGTTGGTGGGAATTTCCAGTTGAAATTCGTTCGACGAAGATATTACGGCAAAGCAAGATCAGCGAGTTGGTGGGAATTTCCAGTTGAAATTCGTTCGACGAAGATATTACGGCAAAGCAAGATCAGCGAGTTGGTGGGAATTTCCAGTTGAAATTCGTCGAAGAAAAGTTGCTGTGCGCAGAGTGGTACAAGGTCACCGAGTTGGTGGGAATTTCCAGTTGAAATTCGTCGAAGAAAAGTTGCTGTGCGCAGAGTGGTACAAGGTCACCGAGTTGGTGGGAATTTCCAGTTGAAATTCGTCGAAGAAAAGTTGCTGTGCGCAGAGTGGTACAAGGTCACTGAGTTGGTGGGAATTTCCAGTTGAAATTCGTTCGACGAAGATATTACGGCAAAGCAAGATCAGCGAGTTGGTGGGAATTTCCAGTTGAAATTCGTCGAAGAAAAGTTGCTGTGCGCAGAGTGGTACAAGGTCACCGAGTTGGTCGAAGAAAAATTGTTGTGTGCAGAGTGGTACAAGGTCACCGAGTTGGTGGAAGAAAAGTTGTTGTGCGCAGAGTGGTACAAGGTCACCGAGTTGGTGAAAGAAAAGTTGTTGTGCGCAGAGTGGTACAAGGTCACCGAGTTGGTGAAAGAAAAGTTGTTGTGCGCGGAGTGGTACAAGGTCACCGAGTTGGTGGAAACCAGTGGTTTATATCGAACTTGAGAATCAACGGCCAAAAACAGTCGATGGTCAGAGAATCAATCTAAGTTGGTATTAACACAATTGGCATCAAGGCAAGATTACCGAGTTGAAATTCGTCGAAGAAAAGTAGTTGTACGTAAAGCGGTAGCAAGGTCATCGAGTTGGTGGAAAGTTCCAGTAGAATTTATCGTTGTTCGTTACATACCGTACGGAAGCAATCGTGGATCAACGTAAACCGTAAGCAGTGGAATTGGTACAATTGGCGAACAAAGCAAAGTCACCGAGTTGGTGGAAAGTTCCAGTAGAATTTATCGCTGTTTGTACCTACCGCACGAAGCAGTCAACGCAGGAAGCATTCGTAGTCATTGGGGATCAAACTAGGTTGGAATTGGTACAATTGGCAACCGAGGCAAGATTATCGAGTTGGTGGAAATTTCCAGTAGAAATTCGTTCGAAGCAGGGTCATCCGTTCCGAAGCAGTCTCGAAGTAATCTAATCGATTGGAGCCGTGAAAAGGGTCATCAAACGCTGTGCGTAGATTTGGTTCAAGCCGCAGTCTCATAATCCATTGGTCCAGAAGATCATCCATTTTTCCATAATCCATTGGTCCAGAAGATCATCCATTGGTCCAGAAGATCATCCATTTTTCCATAATCCATTGGTCCAGACGATTACCTATTGGTCCACGCCACATCCATTGTCGAACATGTCTGGGGAAACACAATCAACCAAAGAATCACATATCATCAAACCGTGTGGATTCACTTATCTGAAGCACAAGCGGACGAAACAATGTTCCAAATTTCAGCAATCGTCTCGACATAACCTCATTATGGTTACCACGGAAAAAAGTTTTTTTTTTATTTATCGCGGAATTTGATTACACACACGTTAACTAGCTTTGTCTTAACAAATTAACGTAATAACGCGCACTTAGAAATCAATTAAAGTTAGTATGCGCATTTGGTTTACCGATTAAAAAAAAAAATAATAATAATAATTTCACTTTCACATAATGACAACGACGCGTTGCAACAAAGTAAATTTCAGTTCGACAGCTGTTTCAAAACTAGGTCATTGACACGTACATTGTTTGAAAATTTAGGACGTTCGATTGGATGAACATTTGTAGTTGTGCGATTTTGTTGTCAAATTTTTTCTGTCATTGTAAGAACTTTAAATCACGATCGTTTCGGGCTGGTTTCAACCGGGGTAGACTCGGCCAGTTGTTGCGATGGTGATTTAAAACGTTCAAAAATTTTTATATCGTCATTCTTAATTTAAACATGAATGTTTCAAGTCGGGAAGTGGTTCGGAAACCGTTGCGAACATTCAAATAGATAAGTGTTATACTAACGAGAACTAACTGATAGGAGAGCCATCTGACATTAACTTTGTGTAACTTTCTGAACGTACATATGAGCGCGAATGACTATTATGTATAGTGTTATGTATATAGGTTACAACGGAGGTTCAATTAGTTTTAAGATTCATTCTGTTATAGCATCCAGTAGATGTAAGATAGAAACGAATAAATATTGTAACTATAGTCGAAGGAGTTGCATTTTATTTCATGCATTTTATTTCACAAAAAGTTTGTTTTTTTTTGTCAATTAATGGAGTTCATATACAGTGCTGCAAGGCTCACCATACTATTTATCATACAAATTTGGCACGTTGTAGCGACTGAAAAACTCGATCCAGGAATATTTACGGAGTGGTTTTGGCCAAGTGACAATTGCCGGAGAGTTTCAAGAGGTTGGCCAAGGAGGTGAAACAGACATTTTACATAGACGACGATGTTTTCTGTTCAAATACAATTCTATTTTACAACTCAAGCGAATTTATAATTTATTCCAATGAAATGTTCTAACCCATGTGATCCATCGTATCGGATATTCTAATCTCTACTTTCTTCACTAAACATTGTCTCACGTGACTAGGCACGACGACGGTACCGTATTTCACTGTACATCTCGAATAGACAACCACTTTGTGCAGTAGAAAAGTGGACCGACTTACGAATATTTTCACCTAGAACTTCATACACTTTGAATGTTGACCTCAAAGCCTCATCGTTGTTGCATTCGATTTCAGCAATTTACCCTCAATGTCCGACCATCAATTTTCGAGCTATCAGCTACTGCATTTGCACCCGTTCTAAACTCCAGAAATATCTCGAAGTACAGTGAACGAAATTTACATTAACAGTTAGCATCACAGCCACCAGATAGACTAACCATAGTGGATTTATCGCAAACGGTTATGCGATAAAAAAAATGTACATACCGATGTTCTAGTTCTTATGCTGTGTTTTCTATTGTGCAGCCTGTGGTGAAAATTGGAATGCAATGGAAAATGTACCGTTATTGTCCACTATAGCAACTCATAATTGCTAGTGTGTTTTCAGCCTTTTAGTAATTGAATACATGGGCCTGCTGATGATTGAGTTTTAATTGGTTTTTAAAATCGGGACAGGGTAATTTCAGTAGTCATTCCATTGCTTCTGATGTTCGAACAGAATGAAAATCAAATTTGACAGAATCCTGAATCCATTTTTAAATATTAAATTTGCGAATTACGTTGTAACGTTACATAACATACCTTAGTCTTAAAGAAAAAAAATTGGGTAACACAACACGCGTTGTTCCTGATCTAGGGTGCCCCAATGTCAAGATTTTTCTCTGAGGAAAACTGTGGCGCTACAAATTATGTGGATTCGCTTCTCGTCATGACCTTTTACATTTGCATTTTTACATTTTTGGGAGATCCGAGTAAGTCACGCAAAACGTCCACCCTACTGGACAAAAATCGCCAATTGATCAATTCACTTCAATTAAAATGCATCACGGTAAAGTATTTAAAAATTTCAATTTTAATATTTCATTCATATCAATACATTGCTATTATTTTGTACTCGACAACATGTTGTTACAAAAAGGTGGCTCATAAGTCCACAACAACTGTTAGTGTGGAAAAGAAAAATGAAGAAGAAAACTAATTGAGAGATTTCGGTCTCCACTTATAAGTCTTGTAACTTGTAATTTAATGACAACATCCAGTAGACACATGTTGAATGGAAAGTCGACATAGTTTTGCGTCGACTTATTAAATTGTAAGTGAAAAACGCATCTCTCTTAACATAACAAAGTATGATAGGCATGTGGACCACGGCAGTTAGAGTCACTCATTGGGCCTGAAAAGTCTTGAAACCTTTGCAAACGAACATCGATGAAAATCCAATTTTGTGTCCAAACGAAACGAAGGAATTGAAGCCAAATGAAGAATGCAATCGAAAAATGAAATTGTCATTGGCGGGATGGTCGTGACTAACAAGTCAAATTTTATAATTATCAACTTGTCATGTTCGCCGAGTCGGCTAACGAAAATTTTATTTTTCAATTCCATTATTCATTTGGCTTCAATGGGTAATGTAACGATTTGGCAATGGTTTTCAGCCTTATGAAGGACTCAAACTGCTGTGGGCCACTGGTCTATAGAAGAGATAGAGCGTCAGCGTTACCCATCACAACAATGTCATGAGAAAGAAAAAACTTTATTTGGTGCTGCAATAATCCTTAATGTCCAACAAGAAATTTAAGTTTAATAATTCTATGAAAACGTCTCCAGCCAAAACCGCTAACTTCAAAATATTATAGTGGCTGGATGATGCTTTCTTCATTTTTTTTAAATGACAGTATGACCTACGGTTACTAACCGTTGAGAGGGCACAAGGCACATAAATAAAAATTAAACTACGCTTTCAGACGGCGGTATTTCGTATCCTTTCTTTGGTTTTCAGTCGCTTCCCATCACACATACGTACGAAATGAGGGTTGAAAATGTAACGAGTTATTGGAAAATAATCGAATATCTTCACCCCAAGAAGGCAAAGACTATGTGTAAGAGAGGAGTGATGTTGACGAACAAGGTGTCGATGCCATGCTATTGTAACAAAAAATCTAGAGAAGTTGAGTTTTGAAGATGGACAAAAGATTTAGGTTTTCCACAAAATAAGACTGCTCCGGTTACTAAATGCAACACACGTTAGTATATTGGGTTCGAGAAACATTTCTTAGTCGTTGTGGAGGAGATGGTAATGGTAATTATGCGTCATTTAACTGATTTAATAGTCCAGGCCCTTGTGTCAGAAAAAATAGCTTTGTTCGCCGAAAATGTACAGAAAAAAGCTAGAAACACGTAAAGCGACCGGATTGACACAATCGACCGGACTATACTGGATTTTTTTTTCTTCCAATTTGTTTACCTTCGGCAAAGATGATACATCATCACAACTAAAACGATATCAGAAAATTCGTCGGATGTATAATTAGAATCACCCCTTGGGGTTTCCAATCAAAAACGTTTGAAACGCTCGGTATTTACTGAATTTAATGGACTCTTACTATGCATTTTGTGCGTTCAACGATTTATTGGTGTATTCAGTACTTTACCAGTTCCGTCCCGATACAGTCATGATAAGTGATGATTGCTTCGTCAATCTCTTTAACCATATTAAAAGGAATGGCTGCTGGTTAGCAATTATCCAAAGGAAAGTCATCGATCAACTATGACCGCTATGATCATAACATTTTCCTTCAGCCGTAAGTCTCAATGAGTAGCAATGTAGGTCCTCGCTCATCTATTACTTCATTTGTTTTTTGAAATAAAGTTTTTCTGTAATGCACACAATGGAGTGTCACGTCACATATTAGTCGAAGGCCTTTAATTTGTGCAACCTGAAGTCCCTTTTCAGCAAGCAATCCTCACAACATCCCAACTAAAAATTCCTAACTTTGTCAACAACGTGTAAAAAACCAAAACCCACTCGAAACCGGTGGCGATCGACTTGTCAACCGACAATACATGAACAAATTCTATAATTTATTTTAGTAAAACGTAAGGGAGAACCTCGGGGAGAACCGAGTACCAAATGCACCTTTAGTCATCGAACTCTTGCCTTCAAGTACCTCAATTGATTAATCGATTTTATGTTTTCTCGTTGCGACCAATAGATTTGAGATGTCAGTGTTTCCTTGGGAACTGCTTAACCGTCGATTTACTCCGAAATAAAGTCACTGGAACTGTAAATCGCAGATGAATCAGCAGGATGAGTATTGTAACGTAATATGAGAGAGGAGAGACGTAAAGCACGTTTTCTTATGACGCTTCTCGCAGTAAAGAGCTGCAGATCAAAATAATCCCCTGAAAAGTATACCGGTCTGAATCGCAGCCTGACTTCACTAATACACAAAAACTTGGCATATCCTTCTCTACATCGATTAACAGATAAGCAGAACGTAAGACTGGTGATTCAGCATCAAATGGCACTTAAACTTAGTGTGTATAGTCTGTGGTATTTTCCGGTAAAAATTTGCTTAAATCTAATGAAACCTTTGCTATATAGACGTGAGAAATAAATAAGATCTTAAATATTGTCCGATCGGTCAGCTCGCCTTTCGTTCACGTAGTCTTCCAATGTTGTCTTCATCGTCAGCTCCGAGAAACGACATGACTTGGTGCCACAATGACATGTAAATGTTCGACTTTTGTGGATCCAAAACTTTTCCCCATAGTCGAAACTGGTGCAGACACGAAAAAGTGAAAATTAATTTCGATGCCCGAAAAAGCAATGCCACCCACTCACCATAATTCAACGCCAGCGTCAATAGTGCGTGATGCAAAGAAGGCAATCTTTGGAAAGCATAAATCTTGATGATCGAAATACACCCGTACGGGAACTAAGTTCGGTTCACACGAATGGTTGAAAAATCGCGACACATTCCCGTAGAAATTAGCGTCGATGCAATGCTATTGATGAAAGATTTGACCGTCAGTTGAATGTTAAGATCCCACCAAAAAGTAACTCACCTCAGACGCTCCCAGATCAAAAAAGTAACTATCGTCAGTCCGTCTATCCGCTTCCGAGTCGTTCAAAATTTCGCCCGTATACTCAGCCACAAATGTGCCCTTCAGGATTTTCGACAATGCTATCACACCCCAACCCTTCGATTCGGGCGTACATGCGATAATCTGCAATGCACATCGGCTACCTTGCTGGACAACACGATTCCGACAGGACAATTTATTGCATCCGCACACATCATTGCACTCGAATATCATTGGTTTGTTGGTCTCTTTATAGTTGAACTGGTCGTTCAAGCGACCTTCGGCAGTGTAGTAGTTCTGATCTGAAACGTCGCTGCACTGACAGGTGGACGAAATGCAACTGGAAAAGAGTTATCTTGTGGTCAGTCATCGACAGTAACAAACAAACGAAAAACTGTCGTCCGTATACGTACTTGTCCGAGCAACAACATATTCTCATTTGTGCGATACGACGGTCAATTTGTACGAAATTGTTCAGTACAATCGATCGTGTGATATATTTAAAATCAGGCAACATGTGATGATCCATTTCGAGGCCACGCAGTTTCTTCTCCTTGGTAGTGTACGTTTTCACTACTTTGATCGGATACAATTCACGACCCTTTGATATGTCTCTGAAAGTCGAAGGGAATTCGATTATCATTCGATTCGTTACGCAAGGTCAAGTGGAATTTACTTAATCAAAACTTTCGTCTCTGTGGACGAGACAGTTTTACGGATAATTGAATTGAATCGTAAGACACGACCACAACTACCCTCCTTGTCGCGAACATTGTCATGCGGACGATTTCCTTCTTTATTTCGAATATCCAGATCGGCTTTGTAGGCCAGCAGTAGCATACAAATGTTCAAATTCGAATTTCGACAAGCGATGTGCCTGCAATTGGAAAATCATTTTCATTTCCACACCGCCATCGATCAACCGTATCCCGTTTTAGCTTACAATGCGGTGTCACCATTCTTATTTTGCCCGTTAACGTCACAGCCACCATTCAACAGAACCGGTCCAACTGTTTCAATGTCATTTGAAATGGTAGCCCAGTGTAACAACGAATTCCTTTCGGTGTCTTGGATTGTCGTGTCGGCACCATGATTCAAAAAGCAACTGACCATTGCAGCATGACCGATTTCCGCTGCCCACACTATGGCCGTCCAACCACCATGGTCGACGTAGTTGATAAACTTTTCAAAGTCGTTCAGACTGGCAGCAGAACGACGGTGTTCGAGTATTATTTCCACCGCGGCAATATTACCATTTTTCGCCGCCAAATGAAGTGCCGTCATACCGTCCTGTCCCTATTTTATAAAAAATTTGTTTTCTCTAGAGAATCTGTCAACCCGCAATCACATTGCAAACTATGTCCCTACCTTGACTGTAACATCGGCTCCGAACTGTACGAGCAACTTTAGGATGTCATTCTTGCCGCCCACAACAGCGCACATAATTGCCGTTCGCATTTCAGAGTCCACCACATTCAGGAACTCCAAGGATGTGGCTCGGCTCAGAACCAAATACGCCATCGTCACATCGCCGAAACTCGACACCAAGTGCAAGCAGGTTCCGTTACGGAATTCCGGCAATGGAGCGGCGATGTCAAATCCGTTAACTGGAAATTGAATAAATGAAAATAAATTGCTGAACGGTCCAAGCGATCCGATCGATGTCAACGTACCGATAATTTCAGCCAACTGTTCGACATCCTTCCCATGGACAGCGTACAAGACATCTTTGGTGGTGAATGCAATGGATTTCGTATGGTTCGACTTCGCTTTCAGTTTATTGAGTAAAGTGTTGATCGATGCCGGAATCGTACTGGCCAAATCGTCGACGAATGAAGTTGGTGCCGGTGCACTTCTACTGGTATGCGCACCGATACTCATTTTGGCAGACAACGTATCGAACATTTTCTGCTTCGGTAGGAATACCGGAATATTCTTACATTTCATCGTTATCGTCGTTTCGTGTAGAGGTGCATCGTTTCCACAATGTGGACACTTCAACAACAGTCTAGGACAGGTCAGCTTGTTATTTTGAGGATCGAAGGGGGTATTCAGTATATACTTGATGGCACAGTCTCGGTGGAAGAAATGATTCTTGGAGCACAAGACAAATTGGCCCTGGGTACAAAATATGCCACATCCAGCGCAGCTGTTGTGAGCGGCTAATCGTTTTCGGTGATCTTTGCAGAGAATCATGTACAGAGCACGTACACTTGGCCTGTAAAGCTTAAATATTTCACCGTCAACCTCGTTCGCACATCCGATGTGCTCGTCATCAATTTCATCGATTGCACGACAGTGGCTGTCCAACGTTTTTCGTGTGTAGTAATTCGACGATTTGTTACACAGGCATATGTTTGTGTCCAGCGCCTTGCTCTTTGCGTACTTGGAATCATCCGGATCGGCGTCGATCGGACGTGAAGCATCACTGTGCCGTTTATGCTTAGTGCTCGAGATTAGGCTGTTCTCGCATTTTCGTTTCAGTGTTCGAGTATTTGTGTTGTTTGCTTTCTCGTAATCATTACTGGATTGCTTATCCTCGTCCCATTTGGTCGGTGTTGCTTCGTTAGCCGGTTTCTTTTCCAATTTGCTATCCGGAGTAGGTCGGCGTAACCGTAACGTAACACCGGTGCGAGTGGACACTTGAATTTTCTTCGCCGGAACGAATTCGTCTGCATCCGAATCGTCGCTTGAACCTTCCGTGTCCGTCGCCTGATTGGTTCGTTGCAGACCGAGCTTGTTGAAATGTTTCTCTTTCTTCTTGATCAGCCGTCGCATTTGTTTTACGTTCAATTTCTTGTTGTCCTCCGGCGAGCGATTCAAATTGATTTTAGCCAATTTGATTTCGTTGAGAAACTCAATCGGATCGGGGCATGGTCGTTGGGGTATTGGCTTGCTGTTCTGTTCACTTTTCGCGTCGAACTGGTCGAATGTCGATGGATTTTGGTCGTCACATGATTGATTCGACGGTTTCTTGTCTTCGATGGATCGACTACGACGAATTTCAGATTTTGGTGGGGACAGTTCCGCAAAGTCTTTGTCCAAATTTTCACTGCTTATCGAAAGGCGCGCATTATTTTGTACTTCGAAACCGTAACGAAGTTCTTCGTTGGCAAGGATCTTTGGTGTGGGTTTTATGCGACGTGACAATCGTTGCGGTGTTACTGGGTGTTCGTTGTTCTTTTCTTTCCGAGCAATTGCCGTCGCTAAGATCGAGTCGTTACCATCTTTGGCGATTCGGCGAGACTTTTTCACGGGCATGGAATTGCGGTCTTTACCGTCGAGTCCATGTTTTGGTTTCAATTTGGTACCTGGCTTTCGGCCACGTTTCTTTGGTATCTTCACTTCATTTTCGGAGGGTTTTATGCTCTCAGATATTTCCGTATCAGTAATTTCATCCTTGATGACTACATCGTTTATTGAACTTGGTGGGCTCTGTTCCAGCACTTTTAGTTCTGTTTGCTGAGTCTCGGTATCATTCGAAGAGGACGGCGGAATCAATTTCTTTCGTCCGCGTTTCAACGGCTCCGGTTTGCTCTTTGTAACATTTTCATTTGAACTGGCTTCGTTTAACGATGTCTTCACTTCAATGTCAACATTCTCTGCTTCCGTAGTAATGGTTTCGCTTGCTGGCAGTGGTTCTATGATAAGTTCTTTGTCTAAATTCTTTTCGATTTTTATTTCCGTAATCGTGTCTTCGGACTTTGGTGGAGAAGTGAATTGTGTTCTTTCGCTCCGCCTGAGCCTAGTTTCTGATTTTTCACCGTTTTCCTGTTCGATTTTGGGCTCGCCACTGTCGACAATTTCAGTCGATGCGTCTAGCTCTTTCGTTTGATCGGTGGGTTGAGCAATGTTCAATGACTTCCTACCACGTCCACTAAATGATCCTCGAGTTTTAACAATTTTATCCTTTCTTTCCGCTGGATCCTTTTTCCCCACCGATATTCCACTGGATGGTTTATTTCGACGCAACACCCGATTGAATTTATCATTTTCTGAGACACTTTCGTTTTGCTTATCTCTTTCCGTGACAGAACTATCTTTATCTTCTTTTACAACACCCTCACCAATTGACTTACGACGTGCAGACGCAAATTTATTGTTTTTCAATCGTCTCCATTTCAATGTTTTATCGTCGGCGATGGCAATGTCTTCAATGTTATTCTCCGGTGAACTTTCATTAAACTTTGATGACATTACTTCAAGAATATCGATTTCGGAATTCATCTTGCCACCATAAATACGCCTTCGTCTTCTTGCACAATTTACCACTTTGATTTATTAATTTTTCCCATTCATTTCCAAGCTATTGTTTGCGTATTAAGGACATTCACATCGTTGTTTAATTGTTTTCACTGAATTGGAACGGATTTAAGGCGATTCGAATTGGAAACAAGAAAAATGAAATTCAAAATTCTCCTTTGGTGGAAAAAAAAAATGGTAGAGATGCTGTCTGTCATTTAAATTATGACAATTTGATAATTTACTCTTTAAGACATGTGCGCCGCTATGGCTACGCTATTGACATCGAAGCAGAAATACTAAAGGTGGAAGAGATGATGAGAACGGTGCCTCGCAACTATGGTGCAAGCCACACGTATCTTGTATCAAATTCTTTCGCATTAACTTCTACTTAGAGACTCAAGAAGTGGCTAGGTAATGTACACCCAAACGCAAAGTATACAATAAGGTAGTAGATAAAAGATTGGCTCGTTCGGTATGTGTTTTTTATGTAGATGGAAGAGATGGAAGCATAGGGTTTCAGTGGGTTTTGACATTAAGTTTCTCTATGTTGCCTACTTTACAATCCCTGTACAATGTCAAACTGATGACGGAAATGTGAGGAATGGTGGGGAAAAGTGTGCAAACTAATCGAAACCAACTTCACAATTTCACATAGTAATGAAAGAAACGGAGATAACGGTTGAATTTAATAGATCTCCAATGTATAAAAAGTGAAATTATAATTGTTTCTTGTGTGGCGTAAGTGAGCTAATTATTTTACAAGAAAACAATGAGAATCATTCAAACATTTGTTTCTATTTTCAAACGTGTACAAAGTATGCCCATTTTCACTGCACGTATTTTCAGATCAGGGTCTCTGCGGATGATTTTTGACATTTCAAATAACCTTGGACTTGATCTACTCGCAATAGTTTTTTACGTATCGATTGAGGAGGCCGAAACGTATTAAGTTTTATATGCTGCCTACGGGGGACGAAAGTTGAAAAATGTAAGCCGCGTGGGCTTACATATCTGTCACTTTCGGCCCGTGGGTTTACATTTTTTTCTTTCGTCCCGCAGTAGGAATCATATAGTGTTATGATCGGAGCGAGACGACCGAAGTCTAGTTAATTGTAACTTGCCTTGGGGTAAGTACAGTTTGTTCATTTCATTTTTACACAGTTTTAGATATGTCAGAGTTTTTAATGTACCCAGTCAATTAAGTTCTTCCCAAATTATGAATTTTTGGCGCAAAATTTAAAATTTCTATCGCGAATTCAAATATTGCGCAATTTGGGAAGAACTTAATTGACTGGGTACATTAAAAACTCTGACATATCGACAATCTTTAGAAACTGTGTAAAAATGAAATGAACAAACTGTAACACTCTATAAAGTAATCTTTCTGAATGGATTAGCATCAGCGCCACCATGTCAACTCTCGAGTATGACTATAAGATTCGTTGACTGTTTTTCTTTTTGCTGTTGTATTTTTTAAACATATTTGGTATCGCTTAGTGCAGTTCAATTGTCTCGGTTTCCCTAATTGTAAACAGACATTGCTGTGGCCTTCAGCACAAATAAGTTCCAAGTGAAACGAAAAATGCGAAAACTGTCATTTACATCAACAATACGTGACATTATCATCCGGCGCCAACGATTAAATTTGTGATCGGCTTACCCCGCTTACCCGTATGCCTCTTATTATACTCACCATTGCAGCGCTAAACGCTACAATTTTCTTCTTTTTATTGTGTCATTCATTCTGGTATGTGCGTGCTGTATAGTAACGTTGAGTAGAGTTTAAAAGATTTATGGTGTTTCTCGAACGATTTCGCAACAAATGCAACTACCAAATGGATGCATTGCGTGAAATTTGAATAGAGAAGTTCAAACGTTTCAAGATATACAGAACATTTGGCCGGATAAACAGCTTTTTGTCGGTGGTGTTAAGAGTTGTTCACTTTTAGAAATTGTAGGTTAGAATTATTGTCAGGGCTTCAACACAATTTTATCGCAGAATGAATAATAAGAAATCGACAGATTCATTTTACAAACCAATGGCCGAATCAAACAAACCTGATGATGGGAAAAGGAATCATCCGAGGTGAGTTGATCAATTCATTGACCTTCACTTGCACTATTCTCGCGCCTTTTATGCTCACCAAATTTTCCTGTCATTTCTTTTACTTCAGCGCCCATCATCAAAACGTGAGAAACAACGTCTCGGATACCATAGTTCGACAAATTTCGTCACATTCGTCATTATCAAGCCATTCTTCACCATTGTCCAAACGCGGTGTAATTGATGCCCAAACATACATCGATGCTCAAAGCAATGGCCTCACGCAGCGAATCGTTCGTTATGAAGAGGAAAATAAGAAGACACCCAGTGTGTTCAATCGTGCCTACAAACGGGCGGGTGATTTTCCAATTGTTCATCTTGATAAGCCGAAATTGGTGCTGACACCCAGACGCAACATTGCCAATCCACCGAAAATGGCTAAAATTGGTCAACCAGATCCGTACAGTAATCGAACGAATATTCGTGCAGAAATACTACGGAATGGGACGATGATGCCGTCGGTTTCGCTCGATCGGCGCGAAGATGTGGATAATGTACTGGTCGATCCGTTGGATGCTTTGAAGGAAATTTCTAGGAAACGGATCCACTGTGAGGTGAGTGATTGTAAATTTTAGAATCTCTTGCACAGTCACTAGACTGCTCATTGTTTTAGGATACCATGAATACGAACCAGCCAACAATAGAAAAGGATGCGACTGATTCGAATCAAAGTCCAACTACCAATAATTCCAAGCGCCAACGAATAGCCCCAGTCAATTCGCCTAGGTATAATTGCACTTTGTTACCCCAAACCGATTTTGCATTGCACTTCAACAAAATTGTTCCTTTCAGCTCCATAGAAACCAGCAAACGGGCTACCTGGAAATGCAACGAAATTTTTAGCTCGCTCAGCTCCAGTGCTCACATGCCCTCCAATTCCTCAAAGCGAGCGACAACCACGTCACGACGTAATTCAATTTCACCACCGCAAGCAAAGCGGCTTCAAACGGATAAACCAATCGAAACGCCAATTATCGACACAGCCTCGGTCGAAGTGCCGAAGCCGGTTGAAAAACTCGTACCAGAAGTTGCAGAGAAAACTTATCCAACCGAACCAACTCGGCCAAAATTAACGCTCTTCAATCGACCTTCTTCTGCTGCAACGGTTCGACGAGCCATTCAAAGTGACGAATGTAACATTTCGTTTGTGAAACCGAGGCCTATGACAGCACGATACAGAGAAAATGTGGACAATTGGCTTAAAGGAAAACCGGATGACAAGAGGCGATTGGCGTTGATGTTGAAATGTTTAAGTGGAGAAGTGGACGACGACAGTGATACAGTGGATAGCGAGGAAAAGGTTAACGAATTGCCAAAACCAACGAATCCCATCGCGGAAGACAGTTCCACCAAACCATTAAACCAAGATGTAACTGAGAAGAATGCTGTTGCATCAGTTACTTCCACTACTCAGGCTGACATCATTTCTAAAAGCTCAACGTTGCTGCCTGCAAAACCAGCCGTTAGCTTTAATCCAATCTCAACTACGATAGCTCCATTATTACCGCCAGCGCCAGCCGTACAAACATTAGCAACAAACGTACAACCGACAGCAACGAGCGTACAACCGCCAGCAACAATCGTACAACCAGCTACAATCGTACCAGCGCCAGTAACAGTTGCACAAGCAGCTACTACTGTTGAAGAAAGAAAAGGCGGATTTTCCTTTCCACTTGCTACAACAGGAAGTGTTTCAATGGTAACGGCTGTAGTATCATCAACACCACCAACAATTCCATCGTCTTCACCGTTGGTATTAGCTACACCAGCCTCTACTACGAAAGATCCTGCTACGTTGAATCCAAGTGTCTCATTCACCTTTCATCCGTCCAAATCAAATGAAACTGCTACCTCAACTGTAGTGACAGCCGTTGAGCCAACAAAAACGTTTACATTTGGCGCTGCAACGAACACGAAAAATGCACCCGTATTCGGAACTCCTGCTCCACCTGCTGAAACAACGAAACTGACGACGAGTTCAACACTAGAGGAGCCGAAACAAACACCTTCTTTTGCTGCATTTGGTCAAGCCACCGCAGGAAGTATCAATTTCGGTAAGAACTTGGTGACTTCCTCAGCCGCACCAACATTTGCTTTTGGATCTTCATCCAATACGTTCAACAAAGCTCAGCCCCCAACATTCGGATCAGTACAAACAACGACACAGCAATCGACACCCAGCGACCAAACCACCCAATCGATCAAGCCTTTGACTTTCTCAACGAATGGGCAGACTTCATCGTTCGGAAATACCTTGTCAAGCACAACAGCATCGAATGCACAAAAACAAACCGATCCGAGGATTTCTAATATCGCCACCACTGCTGCATCAAATCAAGCGATAAATTCTGCATCTGCAATTGGATCGAGCTCATTCGTTTTCGGAGCGACAACGAACTCGTCGGCAACAATTAAAACTACGCAGCCTACGCTACCATCTGCGTCTAGTTTCGGAAAGCCAGTCAATGCGACACCGAATATCTTTGGATCGTTAGCACCGCAGCAACAAAGCTCAACATCAATTTTTGGAGCAACTGCAACCACAACCACAAGCTTGTTCGGTCAAACACCGAAAGTGGATTCGATGAAAAGTACAGTGCCAGACAAAAATGTCGGGGCACCAAATATTTTCGGTTCTACGTCAGCCGCTAAGCCAGCATCAACTTTCAATTTTTCCGCAACCAACCAGCCCAGCACAAACAATATTTTTGGTAGCCAAGCATTAGCTAATACTGGTACCGGAAATACCTTCGGCTTCGGAGGATCTAACCAAAAGTCCGATTCTTCATTAACTGGTCCGAGTTCATTTACTTTCAGTAGCAACAACACCGAAACGAAGCCCGTGGCATTCGGAGCAACCAAAAGTGTGGCGCCAACATTTGGATCTGCGATTGATTCAAGCAAATCAGTTGGTTTTCCAGCGACTAATCAGACAAGTTCCACCAATTTATTTACCAACACATCTACCAATGAAATGCCAAAGGTATTCTCGTTCGGAGCAACTAACAATCCTTCAAGCACGAATGCGCCGGCATCATTCAGTGGAACTAATTCAACGTTCGGTACATCAACGGCATTCGGTGCAGGTGCTCCAGCTTTCGGTAGTACAAAGGCTACTCCATCGTTTGCAACAAGTGCCACACCAGCATTCGGCAGTGCCAGTTCCACTCCATCTTTCGGCAATTCAAATGCAGCACCAGCTTTCGGCAGCACTAACTCAACTCCATCGTTCGGAAGTGCAAACGCAACGCAAGTTTTCGGCAGTTCCAATGCTACTCCATCTTTTGCAACTGCTAACGCTACTCCAGCCTTCGGTAGTTCTAACGCCACACCGTCTTTCGCAACTGCTAACGCTCCTTCAGCCTTCGGTAGTTCTAACGCTACACCATCTTTCGCAACTGCTAACGCACCTTCAGCCTTTGGTAGTTCTAACGCCACACCGTCGTTCGCAACTGCTAACGCTCCTTCAGCCTTTGGTAACTCTAACGTCACTCCATCTTTTGGCAGTGCTGTAGCGTTCGGTGCAAGTAACGCTAAGCCGACTTTCGGTGGAACCGATTTCACTGCTAACAGTGGTGCAACTAGTTTCGGCTCAAATTCGAACGGTGGTAGCAGCTCAGTTTTTGGAGGAAATGCGACTCCTGCATTTACTACAAGTACCGGTTCAGCTGACGCTAATCGGACGTTTAATTTTACTGGAAGTGATCCGGCACCGTCGCCGGTTCCAAATTTATTTAACATTGGACCGGGCAATTCCGCACCGAGAGGAAGAACTATACGTGCGGCTACAAGGAGAAATTATCGTTAAGTTGGCAACGCGTAATTTATTGTTTTATTGTTGTTCTTGGTGGTGTAAATTTCAATTTCATCGATGATTTAAACGTCGATGGTGACCTTAGTTCGGTTATATACTCAATCCATTTTTTTTTGTTTATACATTTTTTGTACATTAAACATGTTGTTTTACTTGCGATGGTTTTTTTTTTCATGTATCTTCCAAAAAGATGCGAAGTGAAGAAGTGAAGAAACTTCCTTGTTTGTCATATCTACAGTCTGCTTCAAATTCTTACTTCAACCAACGTTCAACGTACCAAACAATGAGAACTTCTGTCAAGCTCAAGCTCATACCTATGCCAGCAAGCGTCTGTGCACAGTTTCGATCCCCGATGAATCTTTTGTCAATCACAGATGAATCTTCGGTGAATCGCAGATGAATCTTCGGTGAAACACAGATGAATATTCGGTGCTACACAGATGAATCTTCGGTGAATCGCAGATGAATCTTCGGTGAATCGCAGATGAATCTTCGGTGAATCGCAGATGAATCTTCGGTGAATCGCAGATGAATCTTCAGTGAATCGCAGATGAATCTTCAGTGAATCGCAGATGAATCTTCAGTGAATCGCAGATGAATCTTCAGTGAATCGCAGATGAATCTTCAGTGAATCGCTGATGAGTATTCGGTGAAACACAGATGAATATTCGGTGCTACACAGATGAATCTTCAGTGAATCGCAGATGAATCTTCAGTGAATCGCTGATTAATATTCGGTGAAACACCGATGAGTCGTCGGTGAATCTCCGATGAATCTTCGGTGAATATGCGGTGAATCTCCGATGATTCTCAGGTAAATAGACAATTAGCAAGTAAAAATATTCTTTCAACAACAAAAATATTTGGAAGTTCCTATTTGAATCTTTCTATAATTCGCAAATTTAGACCACTCAACCAAATATAACAATTACAATCACAATGGATCTACGGAACAATTAAATTTCAGACGAAAGTTCTCAATCACGCACCCTAAAGCAAAAGTTGGTTCTTCAAGGTTAACAAACTTCTGAGCTTCTGAATTGCTCAATAAGGCAGTGGCACCCAAATTTTCTATTAACAGCTCCATGAACTTTACTAAAATTTTATATGGAAAATGTCCCCTAAGCAATTCAAATTTGGGTGTCAGCTGCCTTCTTCGGTGCCTTCTTCACTACGTTCTTTTGGAACATGGCAGAACCTGTCAAAATCTAGCATATATAGGCAGTTCTGAAACATTTGCAAGTGTTATTTTGCACCATCTTCTCTTTTAACAATTGTTGTCATAATTGCAAATCAAAGATTTTTACCAAACAAGTTAATTTTAGGACTGAACGTTAGTCATGTGACAAATTCATATTGTCGTTGTTTGCTGCTAGGGCTGCTAGGGATAAACTCAAGTGTTCTAACAGGAGAAATTTTGAATTTTTGTATGCTGTCACAAATAGAATTAAAATAGAAAACTTAGCATAAATTGTCGATAACATCAACATAAAATTGCCCATGTGTTTTCAGCTTTAGCAAACTGAAACGTACTTCTGTCATATTTTCCCTTTGTCATGTAAATAACTATTAATGAAAGGAACCGTTGACGTGAGATGGTCCCTTCAATAATTTTGCTAAAACTCTCGCGAGAGTTGCAGCGCAAAAAAAATCTCTCACAGAAATTATACTCGCTCATGCAACGAACCCATTCAAATTCAGTCAGCTCTCGGTCGTCGTTGCGAGTATATATTGAAAAAGTCGTAGGACCTCGTTTTCTAAAATTGTTTTGTGTATAAATGGTTTTAGAAAAGATAGAGGTATACAACGATTTGACATAACAGCAATATCAAAAGAGTGTGTGAGACATTTTTCACATTTTCTAACGAAAAAATATAAAGCAGTGCAAGTGTGTGCTTATCGGCAACATTCAGTTTTAAACCGAAAGAAAAATAAGGAGATTCTGTGTGAATATTTTGCGAATAACCAGATCTAGCAGTGCAACCATAATCGTGTAAAAGTCGCAGAAATTGTTTGGTTTTAAATTGTGTGCCAGTTTGCCATGCGGGACCTTGCCAATAAAATGGCAGAGCTCAAATTTGAGGCCCCCTTGGCCCAGTTCGAGGAAACGGACGAATGGGGACCGGTCGATTTTCAGTCGTCCAACAATCATTCGCTAAAAGCCGCTATCAACGATTCACTGAATCTAAATTTAAAAGAAAATGACAATGATCCGATTACGTTACTGGAAGAAGCGATGAAAGATTGCATCAACATTGATATGGGCTTGAAGAAAGATTCACAAAATCGGAACACAATCGTCGGCAAAGAGAAGAATGTCGACAATTTTACGGAAGGTTTTACGGGCAGTTTGGAAGATTTAGTGAACACATTCGATGAGAAAATAACAAAATGTTTCGGCAATTATGAGCAATCGGTCGAGGATTTAGCACCCGTACAGGTTCGCAGTCAGGACGAAATAATGAATGAATGCCAGTAAGTAGAAAAGATTCCAATTTTTTCTGTCCGGAAAAGTATTACTCATCGTCACACTGATGTTTCGGTGTAGAATATGCAATATACATAAATAATAAGAAAATGCTCGACAAGTGCGTAATTTTCTGCTTTGCTGATTCTCATTTTCGTTTCGTGACTTTCCTCAAATTGTATTACAAGTTCAAAGCCATCTCATATATTGCTGTGGCTATTTTAAATTTGGCTGAATTGTTATACCGACACAAAATTGACGGTTTTTTTTTTTCATTGTCGATTCGGTTGTTGTTAAAATATTATTTCCAAACATTTTTCAATGGACAACAAAGCAGGAGCATTTATCGATTTTGATATAACACACCGAATGACGCCCATACGAGTTACTCGGATACCTTGAATTTATAATAGATTATCGTGTGTTTATTTGGATAGCTCCAACGTATAATATGCATCTGGAACGATCAACTGGATGGTGTCCGAAAATATTGTAATATTTACACGAACCAGTTTAATAACCTTCACATGAAAATAGCTCATCATTCCTAGTCAGTCGTTTTCTTTGCCTTTTTTTTTGTGTAATTTGCGAAAAGAAAAACGTTCGTCATAAAAATTGGATATAAATGGGGATATGTAGCATGAATAACATCAATTTTTTCTCTGTCGCACATGCGCAGATTCGGTACTCATTTCATTTGGATCAATAAATAATGAAATGTTTCAGTCATAATGTCTACATACAAGTCCATAGGGTCATGATTTGCGTTATTATGCCACGATAGATTTAATTTAGCCGTATGGTGTAACTCGTATGGTGATGAATTTTGTTGTTGTTGTTGTTAAAAACTTTGTATGTCATTTTGATAATAAAAAGCGAAAACAAATTGCTCGGTTCAATTTTGTGGGTGAAGGCGATCTCTGTATTAGGAATTTGGTCGGTACGCATGACATAATTTCTGTTGCTATTTCAACTTGTTCAGTTACACAAATCTATTATGAACCTTCAAACGGCAAGCGTGTCACCATCTACAATGTAGATTATCTACATATCCATATAATCTGTTACTTCTGTAGTTAACAGTATCACCTAGCGATTGATACAAGTTGGAAATTGCATTTCGATGGTGTTGTTTATAACCAGAGCGTAGCGAGAGCCATGAATCACCCGAGAAAATGAAATTTCCTACTTTCGCCTTCAGGTCAACACAACGTTTTTCAAGACAATCCCGAAATTTTAGCCTTTCATCAGTTTGATTAACCACAAAGGCCAACACACATTAGCATCTAGTGTCATGGGGAATACGATATTTCTATTGTTTAAATCAGCTTAAATCGGTTAAAACCGGTTTTAACAATAGAAATATCATGTTCCCAACTGACACTAGATGCGGCATAAAAAAGGAACAGATGACTAACCATTTCTACAGCGTTAACAAAATCAGACTTCCAGGCCTGAACTGGCTATACTGTGACTTCGGGTGATTCTCAAAGAGCCTTCTGGACTTTTGTGTGATTTTTTTTTTCAATTTGGACTTTTTACAAATGAGTTGTATGTAGTCCCTGAGCCAGTCAGACCCTCTAGACTGCACACTTAACTGTGAATTTTTATACGTAAAAAAATCTAAAATTTCACACTTAACGTGCCAGTAAGTTTTTTTTTCTGTCTCGCTAAACGGCTAAACATTTTTTAAGAGTTAAGGTGACTCTCTGAGAATCAAATACTTAAAGAAATTGGATTCACAAAAGCTCAGAACCAACGAAATCAGAGACATGTCGAATTACCTTGACTAATTGCACGGTTAACACTTTCACATTTTTTTCGTTTTAATTAATTCAAATTGAAATGGTACAATGGTACACATTATTCGCTGAATTAACACGCCTATCAAGAGTTGTTATGAGTCTTTCTGATGTGTGGAACGAAGTGAATTCTCTTCGTATAAAAGCAGTAGAAGGAAATCATGGCTTCTTCTTCTCCTTCTTCTTCTTCTTTGTCAGCCATTGTATATCCACTGCTGGATGTAGGCCTCCCCTTCCTCCTTCCATTTTGAACGGTCTGTTGCCACTTGCTGCCAATTTGCTCCTACTGCTCTATTGATGCTATTTGTCCAACGTTCTGTTGGTCTTCCCATAGGTCGGGTTGTTGGTGGTCTCCAGTTCATGATCGATTTCATAGCTAATCCCCGGAAATGGTTAAAAATTCTTTGTGATTAAGTCATTCCAAGAAAGACCAAATGCTGTCTTAGTAAATTCTTTTTAAGAGCTAGAAAATTTTCTCGATAGACTAAGTAAGGTCAAGAAGTAAGGAACAACACATCTCTGATCTTGACTTTCTCTTCACTTGACCTGGCAAATTTCTAATCTAATCAAGTGCTACGAATCCATGAAGTCCTAGATTTTTTGAAGTTTGTGTGAAATAATCGGTATTAATTATCCATAATATTACGATCCCTTTGGTAAGTCGTCGTTTTTCATATGTCATACTCTATGGACGGATTATTTTACTTACCGCTGCAGAATAACAAGAAAGACGAGTTATTTCTTTCAAAATATAATCTTTCTGAATGAAGAACGACCCAACCAGTGGCAGTGACTTGTGGAATTTGAATTTTCATTTGATCTTTGGAACAAAGAAATGAATCGACCGACAATCTAACATTTCATTAATTTCCACATCATTTATGTAAATGTACTACATTGTAGATGCTGAAAGGAGATTTACCATAATTCCTTAAATTTTGAATCTTAACTCAAAATTTTAGAATTTCAAGAACTTGAGTAGATTTTTTTGTTAAATCATCAACCACTGTATCAAAGGTCGAGTCTAATATTCGTGAGTATTTTTATGCCATTTTTTGATGTTCAAGATCAACGTACTTGAAAAAGGTTTTTAATGAAAGGAACATCGAAATTCTTTTAGACTGACCAACAAAGCTTTCCTTTTATGCAGCCCATTGAATATGCTTAACAATTGAAATTCTACTCGTGCGTTAAATATTACTCAAGACCTGTTACGTTGCCTAATTTAACTTTATACAATTATTTCATCAATCCACTCTTTATTGATCGAATATATTCCAAACAATTTCAAACAAATATGCGGTAGATCTATTTACTAGATCGACAAGTCAGTTTTATAATGATATGCGTGTATGAGTCAAATTTGGAGAACCATACAAAGAATCGCCAATAAATTCAAAAAAAAATTAAATCAAATTTAAATCTTTGCTAAAAAGTTTTTTTTTCGCCATACAATACACAACAATGTAAACAAAATGTATCGTTCGTTGTAACAACCCGCTACGAAAATTAATGTACAACTTCCCGCTGAAGTAATTCTAAAGAAATTTATACAACCTGCAACTTAATCAATAGTGAAGTTTGCGCTCTTTTTTTTCGTTTTATTTACAATGGGTTCGACAATGGGAGAAATTATTTAAATCGAAAATTATGTGCCAAATCCATTAGTTATAATAGATAAAAGCTAACGTTCAAACACAGTTTATGGCAGCACACCATAAAATATTCATTCAACTCGTAACAATTTGATTAGAAATTGTTTCTTTCAATGTTATCACACTGTGTGTTGTGTATACTTACAATGAATTTTAGTTTTTTGCTTTCTTTATTTGGAAAAATTGAATTTATTGTATATAGCATCGTCATAGTGCATTACGGGTCACATAGGGTGGGTCGGATTTTACAATTAAAAAAAACCTGACCCCTGGCTGCACTGAGAATGTTCCAGAGAAAAGCTTTTATGGAAGAAACCTTTTTTTTCAATTCGTTTTTCCCATGTCTAAGAAGCCATTTTTAATTTTCTGTGTATAGTAGAATGAGCGTCCTTACATCACTAATTGATTACTGTGACACGTATGAAGTATGAGGTGAGACCATTACTATGGACTGGAGTTTATAGCTTTTATAGCTTTAGCATGTTGGAGATCGAGGCCTCTTGATTCCTAGGGACCAATAGAAGGAAATAGTACGCCAATAGTACGTGGAACAGAGTTTGCTCGCTTAGTTTCATGCTCGCTCTAATCGGACAGTAAGTTTTCCCGACCATGACTTTTCAATACGAAAGAGCGACTTTCCTTGCGGATACCATTGCCCGTGACATATATAGTCGTGTGAGGTATGCCTGAATAGCTAAACTTATAGAGAATCTAAAACAAGGAAGCTTTTTGAAAAAAACTCTTGAAGTACTCGAGTGATCGCTTTTTTCAAGGAAATTTTCGTCGAAAAGTCACGGTCGGTTTAACGTACTGTCTTACATTGTCCGAATGGAAAGCTCGATCTCAGACACTCTACAAAATCTTATCAATTGAAATGACAAACAGATCTACCTGTACCTTTAGCAGTAAGAAATTCAAATCTCGTGTTATTAGAAATTGTCGCTAATGTGATATGTCACCTTTCTACGTTTAGCTATTCAATTAAGAGAAGAAATTTGTTCCATAAAAGATTCGGTGGACCATCTTGAGCTCAAAATAAAAATGTAAAATGTCGACCCACCCTATAACATACGTATAACATTTACAGGTTATTATGAGGGAAATATGAAGATAGAATGTTTTTGTTTTACTTTTTGTTTATATAGAATTTATAGCTGACTTATCAAGACCTTAATACCGTCGACTCCACCGATCCACCGATGTGTGTATAGTACACACACATTCTGCATGCTCATATTGTCAAAGAATAAAATATTATCTTTCAAGCAGAGCGTAAAGAAATGTTATTCGTTTGATACTATAAGCGTCACAAGTTACCACATTCAATTCGAATAAATAATCCATTCACTTACTATAATATGACAGAGAACCTTTGATGTACACAAATTATAGTTAACGAACGAATAATTGTAATGAATCTCAATTTGCTTATCTCTGGAAACGTTTCTGTGCATCTTTTGTCGCACTCAGGATCTTTTGAATGTAATTTCTTTTCGTTTTGTCCAAACACATTATATTCGCTATACAGCTACATCCATTTTTTTGAAAAGAAACGAAATATTTCGAGACTCATCACGTTTTGTATAAATTTCTTTACAAACCGAAAAAAAACTCGTTTTTCTTGCAACAACAAAACAAATGGCTATGCGGTTCATAACATAGTTATATATATACCTGCTGCACAACTGAACCGATGATATATTATACTACACACAGTCGGTTGTATTTTACGCTGGAAATGTATATATATAACCAAATGATTCTACCGCATCGATTGATCCATGCGAACATACATCTATCGGTTATTGATTTTTGCGATTTTTACCGAATTTAATCAAAATATTTAATTTTTGGCATGAGATCTGGTCGTCAGCAGTAAGGTTTAGAGAAAGAACGTGGGCTGTGCATTTAACGTATTTCCAATTTCATAAATCGAACTATATTTTGCGCAGAGATGAGCAGATGATGAATCTTTTTGCATTTTAAAATGTTTGCTTTTCATTTATAGCGATTGTAAACGACTTGTTTAACTTGAAAACTAAATAGGAACGGGTCATTGTGTGCTCTTCACGAGTTTTATTGAAATTTTCAGTTGATTTAAATCTATATTCATTGAAGATCGGTTCAGTTGTTGAAATCTTTTTTTTTTTTTTCTTTGTATTAATTTTGAATTTGAATTTAAATATTTGACTCGAAACTCATTCAAGCAGCTAAACTTTGTCTTTTTTGTTGTCTCAGAAAATTTTGTATCTGAAACACTCAGTAATGGGATTAGTGGGATAAAAAGGCTGGTAAAGGAATAATTTTAACAATTTTTTGTTTTCTTTCCAATTTTAGATATTTTCTCATTCTTTATCGATTAGATAACAAACAAAACGACTAAACGACGGAAGCATTTTCAATTAGAGTACGTTCCTAATTTAACCATTCCATTCATCGCTTGGTTTGTTATCTTGTTTACTTACGATGGGCTTGTCGTTATCGGACAACTGTTTTTAGGTGAAAGAACTTTGTAATACTTGCAATTAGGACGGGTCTAGTGTTCGTATAGCTATGCCACTACAGTAAGTTGGTTTGAAATTATAGAAAAGTGGTAACAACAGTTCCTCCCTCTTCATACGGTCAAATATTGAAATTGCCCTTGGCGCTTAAAAATATTTGGCGCCCGGGAACACATGAAAAGTTTTTCTTTTACATAACAATTGGCCTCTGCCGCGTCTTACCAATTCACCGTCCCGAACCATTCAAAATTTGAATCAATTGTTTTCCTCAAAAAAAATTGTGTGAAGGAATGGTTGTAACAGCGAGCGAAGTGAGCTAAAAAAAAACTCGGAATCATTGTTTAGTATGACAAGCTCTGACAATGGTGAGCATAAACGTGGAAGCGAAACGACTTTTCCTTATTTTCTTCTCCGCTCTAAAGATCTAAAGTACCAACTTGGTAGGCACAATTCAGCCCAGTCACAATTCGAAGCATCCGTTTAAAGTTAGAAGCAGTAACATTCTCATTTGATTTTGCATCTAAAATCGATTTCTAGCATCAGAGAAATTCTTTTAAAAAAAAAAGTCTCGTCATTAACTTAAGCCACAGGCATATACATACTTCGGCATTCACTTCATCTTCGAGATTTGCTATAAAAATGTACGCGCTTCAAAGTTGCGATTTAAAAAAAAAAGAATTTGGAAGCGATGTCATCAATTGCAGAGGCGGATCCAGCTTTTGCTCTGACCCAGGCGGATAGAAGAGAAACAGTTTCTGACCCAGGCGGCTTTTGTTTTAATTTTTTTTCTATGTAAAAATATTCTTCTGACCCCCGGCGACCGCCTCGACCACACATTGGTGGATCTGCGCCTGACCAATTGCCCCAATGTACTGGATTTCCTCTCGATTTCGACTCTAAATTATACAGCTTTGTATGTGAATAATTCTTCAACAATTACGTTTGTCACACCAATTATCCCAGTAACAGACCCGTCGATCATGCCATGACTTCACCCGTTCATCCAAACAGTCTAATTCCTTTGATAGATGAAAGTCAATTTGAAATGTTAATTTTGTTTGTACGGAACGACCTTCACATCACATCACAGAATCACGCTAAATAACATTATGGGAACTCTAATAAAAGATCATTTTTACCCGCACAATATTTTTCCTTTCTTCTACAAAGCGGCTATCCATAACATAACATTGAACCTATTAATTTTTATTGTGTAAACTGATACTTCATGACGGCAAGAACAGTGCCGCCGATGTACGAGTAAATAAGCAGGTCAATCGACATTTGATTTTGTTATTTTCAAGAAAAAATTGTGCTCGAATCATTCAACTTCGCTTATTAGCAATTTGTGAAGAAAAACAACAAATGTGTTTGAACGCTGTCTCGTGATACCAACTACGTTGCGTAACTCTACTAATTGAATTCCTTTTACGCTCTGATATTTATTGGTGAACCCAAATGCATCTAAAGTAAACACAAAACTGAAATCAAAACGATTTCAATGTAAAATGAAAATCGGATTTTTAATGTCGCTGTTGGTTGTCGTATAATTGTATTATAAGGTGAAATGTTTTCCAAATTATCCCATGATTCGGAGATTTACTTTTATAGGATTTTTGTGTTTTTATTTTCTCTGAAACCCTAACCCAACTGCATCATCGCATCCAAAAATATACTTTTGGAAGTTGAACCGCTTAAATGCCTTAATTTATGACCGGCTTTATTTCGAGTAAATAAATATGTTTTGGTGATCTTTTATAGTCATTGATTATACGCTGTGTGTATTTTTAATTCGGCTAAAGCGACACACACACAACACATTATATGTATACATGACGGTGTCTCGTTTTCATTTCCTTCCTATTAGATTGGAAACAACAAAAATAAATAATTTTCTCGATCGGCGTCAACATGATAATAAACAAACGAAAGTTCGGTTGTTGTTTTAAGTTCTATTGATCTTAAGATCCTCATCGGAGACATTTCACACAAGTTGTCGATGTGTGTTCTACAATGCAATCATCGAGGCAATGAAAATGATTCCATGATCGTTATTAATAGCGGGATTGCATTGACGACATAATTTACAAGTCGACTCAATAACAATGCAAACGTCGGAACATTCACGGTCGAACCTGGGCAGAGGTTGCATAATAGTAGATTATGCTTGGGAATTTGTTGTTTTGTAGATTAAAGCCCGAGCTGAAAGGCGGCTACAAACTTCCGACTTCCCACTAGTCAAACCGACAATTTTCGTATGTGTGTCTTAGATTCGAATAGATGGAGCTTGTTGTGCAATGCACAATGTGCATCCCTATGAAATGAGATCAATGCATTTTTAGCCCCGTACGAAGTACAAAGGGGCTTATAGGATTATGATGCCGTGTGTAATTGATGGAATTCGAAGCAGACGGTAAGGGCAAAGTGTTTGCCTATGTTCATAGATGACGAATCTGCAATAAAAATTTTGTCTGTCCGTCTGTCCGTCTGTCACGTCGATATCTTGAGTAAATCAAATCCGATTTCAAAAAATTTTTTTTCCTGAAAGATAGTCGAAATAGTGAGGCTAAGTTCGAAGATGGGCATATTCGGGTCGGCCCTTCGGGAGTTAGGGCCACCTAAGTGATTTAAGGTCTTTTGGTGATATTTATGGCAAAATAAACGATGGAAATGTAAATGACACGGCAAATGATAGGTATTGTCAATACCAATCCAGGAAACAAAAGTTTTTTTTAAATCGGGTGAGTGGACCGTGAGTTAGGGCCTTAGAAGTGAAATGCTACTAGGGCCCTATGTGTATTTCACATATAACTCGAGTAAATTTCACCTGTTTTTCGTAATTTTTGTTTCATTTGGGAGGTAATCAAAGGCCGAATAGAATGTTGTTGAAAAAAATTTTAAATTTGGGTCCTCGGACTGAGGCCGATACTAGGCCCTTCAAAAAATAAAATTTTAGGGCGATTTGAAATTTTTGTTTCATTTGAAAGGAACGTCGTACGGGGCTTCGTAATTGCGCTATGCGCAATTTTTAAGATGTACACATTTCATAATAATTTTACTTTAACTACATTAACCGGCGCAATAGGCTTACGGTCAAAGTAGGGTGACAGACGCCCTAGGGTCACGTACGCAATAGATTTACGGGTTTGTACGGGGCTCAGTCGCAGCAAACGCTCCGACTGTTCTGATGGCTCGTTTTACTTGGAATCTAGTACACGTGCTTCGATCCATAGACGAAACTGTTAGTCTTAGTCATGATTGTCAGGACTAACTAAAAGAAGAAGATTTTGACCTTATTATGGTAACGTGTCAGCCATTAAATGACAAATAGGGAATACTGAATCACTTAGTGGTTAGAAAAAGCCTGTCTGCCTGTCCCATGCGAAAGTTGAACATTACACAGCAACTTGCCACCTGCGAAAATGATCGATTTTGTGTGAAATTTATCTTTCGCATGTGGTTGGCAGTGAAACAGGTTACATTGGATGTTGCTACGTAATACAGTAATTCAGAAACAATTTTGTGATAAAGGCAAACTCCCAAGTGAGCAACTTGCCCTTCCGACGCCTGTTGTTCAAGGGAGTTTGCTTTGTTCACAATGTTAATGTATCACAATGAGTTGCTTTCACAGCATCCAATGTTACCTATGTTGGTTTGTTTACTTGGACTATCACAGCATACCTACTATATTAGACTTTCATTTCTAATTCAAGCCTTCACATTTTGCTCAGAAACAAACATTTCATGCCCAAACCAGTATTTTTCATCTATTTTCTATCGTAATTAATTTTGCAGCTACATCGATTTAAAAGTCCTTATGTCAAGTACTCACTCAACTCACTCAAAACCATGGAGCGAAGTGAAGCATTTTCCAACTATACATACAAATCGTTGAGTGCAGTTAACACACTGTAATGTGCAGTGTTGTTAGTACACCTGAGATTCTAACTGTTTAAGTGAAAAACGTTTTCTACACCACGATTCCATCAATTCACTCAAAGGTTGAGTTCAATTCACTTAAAACAAAAAAAAACATTAAAACAATGACGCATGCTGTTACCACCCATATCCATATTTTATTGCTTATTACCCGAATGAAGAAAAATGTATAAACGAAAAAAAAAGTCAAACCAAAAGCCACAATTCGTTTGACCTTGCAAATATTATTATTATTTTCAGCTCATTTCTTGTTTTAACTGAAAATCATAACCACCCACATTTCTACCTAAATAGTTGTGAGAGCAAAGCACGCACACAATTTTCGAACATAAAAAAAAACAGAATAATTTCTTGTCGATGTGTGAACACTTATGAGAACCATATGTGCGTTTGGAAATTAAAAAAGAAAAAAAAATCTTCCACTAATAACATTGTCTTGCAGCCTAACTGTTAGTCATGTCATTAAGTTATTCACAGCTAAATTGAATCACGAAACATCGTTTCGTCTTGGTACTGCTGAGTTCTTTCGTTAGTCGTCAGTGGAATGATTGTATGATTAATGATTTTTGAGGAATCTAAGTTCATGTCGTTCACACATTTTCCTGATAAATTCTTCGAATGAATTTCGTTATGTACCCCTATACCATTTCCACTGCTGAATATCGATTCTCCGTTCAGTTTCACTATAGTGTATAAAAATCGCTTCAGTCTTCTTACAATAGTTGTTTACATAACTAGGGATAAAACTTTGAGTTTACATATTCTGTCGTGTTAAATTAAAACACCGTATAACATTTGTGAATTTGATTTTTAAGAGCTTTCGATAGCTTTAAGCTTCTTGCGCATTCCACCCAAATATTCCAATTTTTGAACGGAATCTAAAAGAAGCTCAAAGCTTTCGAAAGCTCTACAAAGCACACAAACAATGTGAAACGATGTTTTCTTACTACTGAAGTGTGAGCTTCATTGATCCGAGGCGAAGCCGAGGACAATAATTTTGCTCAAACTTCGACTTTTCATTTTTGTTATGTGTAATTTACGCACGAACACTATAAAACAAAATAGATCCATTACACTCGCGGAATTCTGAAAACCGACATATTTTCAGTTTTGTGTTTTTTCAGTGTTTTGTGATTTTTGCATGTATTTTTAAAGGGAGAAATCAAGAACTCGCGTAAAACACAAAAACAGAAAATATGTCGGTTTTCAGAATTCCGCGTGTGTAAAACCGTAGTGATATAAAATACGAAAATCAATTACACGACGGTAGGAGATGCATAAACGCAACTACTTGTGTTACACGAACGAATACATGGCGGTGTAAATGAACTTTCTTTATTACAAACAATTCCGAAAAAAAACACACAAACCAACCAATGCCAAAACTGAAAACTTTCACGCTTTAATCTTTCCGAGATTTTTTGTTCCCCGGAATTTAATGTACTTTGCTAATTGCAAGCCAAAAAAGATTTTTTTTCGAAAAATCGCTGCTACTTTTATTATCTATTATACATCCACCTACATAGCTTCTGATTCATTTGGCTAAATTATACTCTTAATTTATTGAACACAATAACAATGGCCCAAGACGCCTTTTCCACACAACTTTAATGCTAAATTATAAATATAATTCAACCTCGATTTCATAGTCAAACCGTTGATCATCAATTTATTCTGTATATACTTATCGACGACATTAGCATTAACATAATTTATGCAAATACAAGCTGATTACGAGCATTACTCGTTGAAACTAATAATTAACGACGAGCATTACCTATTGACTAATGACATAAATATTGAATTATGTCTTGACAGAGAACAAATATTTGTACGTTAAGTCTTTTTAAACATTGCATACATTATCGCTTCGAGGTATTGATGACGATAGTTTTCAAACAAAACAAAAATTGAAAAATTCCTTTCCGATTCAAAATAATTTTCGAATATTTTCGCAGCGATTTTTCATTGAATCTTTCGGCAGACTTGGCGATTTTCTCACTCTATCGATGAGTGTTGTTGTTCGAAGCACATTTTTTGTTCCTTAAAATTTATACTCCAGCAAATCACCTTATGTAAGAAAGAAAGTTTTCAATGAAAATTCTCACGATACGAGTGTGTTGTGGCTCGTACACACGGCAAAACACACATATATATTTATAACATCAACATGAATCGAATCACCACATTACGAAAATAGAGGAAAATTATTTTTACATTTTTATTTTCACAAAAACATTTTTTGTTTTATGTTGTGGTTCTTTCTTTAGCTCAGATTGGGCAAGACTAATATCAGAGCGATACACTTCTTTCATAATTCGAGTGTAAACATTCGAACGGCGAATTTATTTGATAATTAATAAGTGAAAAATGAGTCGATGATAATTTCGTAATTAATATTCAGTCAATTTTTATGAAGTGTTTATCTACTTCCTGTCAGTGGAATTGAGGATGAAAGCGTTGGGAACGTAGATTGGCTTCTACGAAATGTTTCATCTTTCCATTTAATAAGCTGAGTAGAATGTGCCGTAGGTGGAAGTCAATAAGATGAATGCTTTTTACCATTAGTAAACCGATAAATATCTAATTAACCATTAAATAAGTACGAAGTGATAACGTCATATTCCTTTCGAGTTCAATTTTCCGTTTTATAGAAAAGTACATTGGCTCTGGAAAATCTGTTATTTTTGAGGGCTGAAACTCTTAAGCAGAGAAACCCATACCGTGATGACTCAACGCCCTGGTAAGCTATAACTGTCTCAAAAGCGACAACTCTTTACAGATCTTAGCTCGATGAAATTGTCATGTCAATAATATGGGAGTAATGGTTTTACTTGACACCCTAATCCCCTGCGTTACGCAAAAATATTCGAAATTGGCCTAAAATATTTCCTAAAACCATCACGTTTTCTGGTAGCGTAAAAACACATCTTGAAGTAAATAACATCGAATGTAACAAGGAACATTGTTCAACAATGTATGATAACATTGAACAAAAGCGATGTAACGACGAACCCTTCTGCAACCAATAGCTCGTCTTGTTCGGACGTATTTTCCAGTGAACTTTTGTATGTGTGCCTAGTAAGGTGCCTAGAAGCCACAATGACTTTCAAAAAATTCCTCGATTCTTGTGTAGCTAGTGGGAGGTGATTGAAAACCACCATGTACACGAAAATTGTTGTCATTAGAACAGTACTTACAGGTACTTTCGGGGAAAAAGGGTCTTATTAGTTGTAAAATTCATCAACAAGATATTGACAGTTGAAAAGAAGGAAAAATTTGGCGATTTCTATGAATTTCTAACAGTTACCCTGCATCGGAAGTGTAAATTTAAGATTCACCTTCGCTACTCGAACAATACGTGCGCATCAAAGGCCAGTACCAGTAGTGATCAGGTAAAAAAACAATTAGTGACTTTTCGTCCTTACCTCTTCAATTCTAGTCTTAGTAACTACCTATAACTACCTAATCGTATGTATCTATCAGATTTTACTGCTTTTCGCATTATTGATTCCGTTTACCTTTCGAATCAACTTGTGCCAGAATGACATGGGACACAGCTAATGTCATTCATGTTGTAACATAAATTAAATTGCTAAACCTGTAAAAAATGAATAAATTGACTTACTTGTAACTGTTGTGAGCGTCGCGAAATGTACTGCTTACAAGTGATATTGCATTTTACACGATAGGTACTAGGTACGATTCAATGATATTGATTAGAAATGGGCAGAATATATCCGATGTTAATACACCTCTCTAGTACCTACGGTAGGTGTGTTATTGGAATAATACCCTCAATAGTTTACTGACATATAGTACACATATAATACTCATGAATATTCAATTCTCTTTGGATTGAATTTCAAAGGCTATTCGCTATTTTAACACCAAAGAAGATCCAATATACCCAAGTAAGTGGAATGTCAATCAGCCATCGAACGACCTCAAAAGCAATGTGTAGTTTATTTTAATTAAGTTTAATTAAGTAGTAATAAGAAATGCAATAAAAAAGCAATTTCAAACGGCAGACAATGAAATCAAATAGTGTCATCAATATTTACAATGTACAATCGATCTATAGCAGCTATTATTACATCTACTGTATAGTAATGACACTAAAAATAGTCACTGGATGTGTACTCTGTCAATATTAAATTTAGTAATGCAGGGCTCAGACATCCCACCACTTTGAATAATTCTTTAACCTCAATTTCAATTTCCAAAATTTCTTTTCCCTTAGCTCACCAAGTTCAAAAAACTGACGAAAAAATTTCGTCATATTGTCGAAGTCGTTGAAGCAAAACTGAAATGATAAGTTGATACGCCGGTGGCAATGTAGAATGCACGTGTAATGTCAACTAGCACCCGATAGTGAGAATAGAATCTATTGTGTATGTAATTCTGCCGAACTCTCTCCAATAGGTGACAGCTGTCATTCACATATTCATTCTATCTCGCCACAACTTAATACATTTGACATTTAAAAAAGAATTTGTCGATTGCGATACTTCCATTCATTCACTTAGTTTCATCAAGCAAACACTGAAATTTGGGATGATTTTTAATTGCGTTGGACCCCTGTTTATTTATTAAAAGTTTATCTTTGCCTAGCCCCGTGGATGCTTAGTCATATAAAATGTGGTTATTGACGTTTTGCGGGAAAACATCATAGATAATCAATTGTGGTCTCCGTCGCTAACAGCGTCTACTGTATCTGTTGCTAACTTATTTATATTTTGTGATGCACTTTTATAACTTCATAGTTAAGGAAGATACGGTCGATAATGATACTAAAACGTTCATTGTTACAACTTTCCTACATGAATGTAGGTTATCGTAACCGAGTTTTCATTCGATTATTTTGTTTGCAAACCGTTGAACTCATTTCCTCAATGTTTCGACGGTATGCATTATACCTCAATTTAGCTTTCCCATTTCTAAAATATGTCGATGTTGTAACAAAATTCCAGTACACTAAATGGTTGACATAGTTTTGTGCTCGGTTTTATGCGTATGAACCATGTAGATTCCATTTCCTACTTAACATGATGCTGGCTTGTTCGCTACCATACGAACATTTTTAATAACGATAAAACTTCCGCTGATGAAATATATGCCATTAAGATTAAATCTCATTGTCTTAATTGTGTTTTGATTCACGCTTCCATATGTGTATGGTAATTTCAACCGCTACGAGTACAGTTATAATTTACCCGATCGTAAAATTTTATTTTTTAGCATTTAATTCTAGTCTGTAGATTGTGTGACTAACCAATGATCTAATCGATAGGAAAGACAACACATGGCGGTCATAAAACTATGAATCTGTACCAAGTGGATCTTAGCTAAGAAATATATAATAATCTGCCTCAACACCCAACGGAGGGTTTGTGGTTAGGTCATTAGTATGCTAGTTTTGCTGCTTATGGCTCTTATGGTCTTTGAGACACTGTTCATTACAGAAATATTTTACTGTTCTAACGGAAAGCTGAGCGACAAACCTAGCGACAATGATTCTTCCAACAATGCTGTTGCCGGTCACCCGTTCGAAAATCTATAGACTCAACTTAACTGGACTCGAAACAATTCATTCAACTTTTTGTTTACACTTGTTCTGACAGAATAACATTTGTTTAGATTAGAGAGCTTACCTGCCATAAGCTTAACAGCTCTTCCTTTCCAAAAAGGATTTGATCGAGATTAACGTTCAATCAGCGCGTAGAACTACCTTTGTGCTACACTTGTTCTGACAATCGGTTGCGTGTGTGCGAGTCGAATATCGATTCTCTCAACAATACTTTAGCCGATAAGCTTTACACTTGACTTGAAACGATTCTCTAAACTTTTTGTTTACAGTTGTTCTGACAATCGGTTCAAATCTGTCTGCGGTTCGGTTTTATCCCCTCACACTGGCAACTCAATCGAGTAACGGAAAGCAGCCGAGTTAGTCAAAACTTATTTGAGTTACTAAATCTTTGCTGGCATTGTTTGTTGACAAACCTGAGAAGAGACTTCTAAGCAGAAGTATTTTTCGAGAATGCTCAAGAATTAAATAAAATCAAAGAAATTCTTGAAAATTCTCGAATATTCTTGAATTTTAGGAATTTTCAAGAATTTAGAAAATTTTCAAGAATCAATTTCACAAAAATGGTCCGGCTACCAAGTCTATTTAAACACATTCTATAATGTAGCACTACCTACTTTACTAAAGTCAATTACCCTTCGTTTGTAATTCAACAGTCAAATTCACAAAATTTCTCTTTCTCATTCACAGAAGCCGTTTCCGCAACAATCGCTAATTTTTTATAATTGGAAACCTCTTTCATTTCACATGCTTTAGTTTTAAAATGTACATTAACCTACCAGCTGCCAGTTCTCTTAAGTGTGCCGAAATGTCTATAATACACACATAAAATCAGTTCATTATGGAATAGCTGAAAATTTCCATTTGTTGTAATTATAGATGAAATATTGAGATATGTTTTTTGTCTGCTCTCGTTTCATTTATGAATGGGCACTATGGCTTCATTAGGAACGAAACGAGCCATCAATCATTTTCGACGAATGTGTTTTTGGGTTTTTTTTGTGAGTTAGACGTTATTATTACAGACACTCCAGTTATGATTGGCAAAGTGTAAATATTTACGCTTACATTATGTTCTGAGCGTTAATGGTAATAATGATATCACACATATGTATATATAATGCTGGCCGTGCTAATCTTGGAAATTGTTAAAATTTAGATTACTTTTCATTTCGCTGCTGTAGGAAATGTTCCCCTTCATTCTCCGCTTTCATTATCAACAATATCCCATTCAAAATATCTTTGAAGCAAATGGAAAATATACAAAATTTCTCAGTTTATTTACTTTAAAATGAGAGAATCATAATTTATTAGATTCGTACGCACTATGACTCCATCCATTTAATACTGCAACCACACAAATGATCTCATTTTTTTAAAAACTAAACGATTCTGTTAAATGATTTTGATTAAAATGTAGATATGTTGTGCTATTCAGTCGAAAGATGATGATGATGATGAAAGGAAAATGGGTTGAACGTTCAGGGTCCATTGATATAAAATGATTGTATAAACTTCCCGGTATATTTTGTGTGCTGATTAATTGGACCTGGCTCTGAGGTGTATATACAGGATTTGTTTTGGTTTATACAGAGGCCCGTAGAAAGTGAAATTTAATTTAGTTTGAATACGGTCTCAAATGGAAAGCGATCTTTTTTCTTGTTTGTTTTGACTTCGGTAATTAACCTTTCTGAAGCCAATAGAAATAAATTTGATTTTATCACATCAGTTAAGGTGGATGGGCGGGGTTGATGAAATAATTATTTTTCGTATGTGCGGTGTGATTAACCTTATTTTTTCCGCTCAAAAGGTCATGAGAAGATGATGTATTGTAGACATCTCGTCTGATGATAGAATGTGTATTTTCTCCCCTCTTGTTTTGGCAAGAAAGAAAATAGACATTTGCTCCCCGAACCAAAAGAAAGGTGACACTTCGGGCGAGAAAATGTGTATTTTCGCCTCTCACAGAACCAAAACAAAGGTGACTATTTTCTCCTATATCAAATTGTTGTCACGGAGCTGCTGTCCATAAAAGTTATCCAGATTTAAGCAGAGGGGAGAGACCAACAAAACTGGACTATGTTAATGTTAAAGGTTTAGGAAAAACATGGACGTAGTGGGGTCAAAGACTACCAAAAAAGGTACGGACGTCCTTTACAGACAGCCTCTACTAAACTCAATAAATATTCTCTGCTATTGGCTATACATGGTTAATATTATGTATGTTGTATGTGCAGCATCGCATATGGTTCATCTCTAAAAATAAATGCAAAACGATGATGGACTGTTTTTATTACATTCCTTTTTCATCGGTTGTACGGTGACATCGTTTAGTTTTTAAATGCAAAATGTTGAACGATTTCAATTACAAATTCTTGTCAGGTTTTTCTGTGTGATGTTCCATTTAATTTTGAAATGTTCTATACTTATGTTTTGTCGATGTGTAAAAAACGGATTTTAAATTAAAAGTTCACTTTGCTTTGAGTATACATTTATCGGACGAGGCATTATAGGATAAATAACTAAATAACGAGTCGTCTTTCATCTTATCGATTGAGTTGTTAATGTGAGGGGTCAAAACTCAATCACAGACAGATTCGAACCGATTGTGAGACTTGTAAACTACACAAAGCTGATTAAATCGGTTCAAGTCAAATAACGTTGAGACTCAACGGTTGAGTGCAGAGCTTTATTCGTACCGCACGGTCTTTACCGGTAAAGCATTGATGTTGTTCGGTATTCTATTCCTACTAGGTTTGTCGCGTAGCTTTTAGTAAAATGTATCTGGAAGGATCTCGAAGAATAGAACCAGTTCCCAGAGCGGTAACTTCGGAAGTTTTAGTCTCGTGAAGTCTTTATCTTAGTTGACGGAATTTAGGGCATATATGCAGGCCTTTTTTTTCTTGTTCACGGGAGTCGCCGACAGCCCTAGCTTATTTAGATGCCGATGGGCTATTCAGGCAGATTATTATTATTATTTAGGATAAAACGTCTTCTTCTAACCAATTGCTCAAACAAAAAATTATTTTTATTTTCAGAATGTGGTGGACCATAACCGGAAATTTTGGATCAATACTTCCAATCGATTGGTCGAAATCGTACGCCCGACAAATGCATATGCCAGCATTGCAACTAGGCCAGCATCAAGCCGAAACTCCCGTTGACGAAATCGATTTAAGTTCGGAGGATGAAGCGGTTGCAAACGATTTGGATATGCACGCTCTAATACTTGGTGGTATTCACACCGAAAATGAACCAATCAAAACTGCCGAAGAAGTGATCAAAGAAATTGACGATATTATGGATGAGACCACACCATCCGAGGCTGATGCTCTGGAGGTGTCTGAGGTGATGGAAAAGGCTAAAGAAGTATTAGGTTCGCCGCTGTATGAAGAGAGTAAGTTTCGTTTATTGGAAAATCGTAAACGTTCTGACGAACGGTTTTTATTTTGCCAGAGCTGCGAACCATGTCGATCTCGCAACTAAATGAACTTTATATGGAAATGGAAATTCTAATAAGAGAACTGTCGGAAACACTAATCAATGAACTGGCATTGCGCGACGAATTGGAATACGAAAAAGAATTGAAGAATACTTTCATCTCACTGCTGTTGGCCGTTCAAAATAAACGACGCCAATTTCACGTGGAAAAGAAACGCGGCAAATCACAAGGGAAACAACCAACGGGTATGGATGCCGTACACGTTCAATTGGCTCAAAGAGTGGGGTTTAATAGATTTTTTGTTATTTGAAGGTCTCGAACCGAAATATCTTACGACTGTCATTCCATACCACATGGATAGTGGTCCACCAGACAATCAAGGGCTTCAAGTAATAATCAAAAGTAAGTTTATTCAGCCGTCGTCGAAATAGATTACTTTCTCTTATTCAAACTTCCATTCGTTCTTGCCTGGACAGCAATCAAAGTTTTGAATATTTTCTCCGCTCAATATTTTCAGTCTTGATTTACCAAATTATGATCGCGCTAGCGAATAGTAATCATCAAGGCGTAATCTATAGTAAACACTCAACTGAATGAATATGAGAATTAACAATTCAATTGAGAAATATGTATGCTACCGAGTGATAGATACTTTTTCAGGCACTCGAGGCTGCAGATAAAAATATTTTTCGATCAAGTCTTTCCAGTACAAGGTACAGGTGTAGAGAAACTAAGTCTTAACTTTATACTTCAAAATTGATCACGTGACAAAAGTCATAAATGTTTGGTGTGATTGCAAAGACCAGATCAGTGAATTTTTTGATGTTTTCGTTGCGTTTCGGGTGCAGGAGGAACCGCTAAAAGTTCGATGAAATGACAACCCACACAACCATGTACCTGAAGCAATTTCCACATCAAAAGTGCGTGTTATCGGTTTTTGAATGTTACACAAGTGTCGAGGAATTAAAAAGAAGTTTTTGTTTCAATACCTGCAGTCAGAGGCAGTGAAATTTCAGCATGAATTCGCTTCAGCTGTTTCTCAGCTGATCAACACATACAATCAATACTGTTTATACGGTTGAAGTTAGTCAGGCACACCACACGCGTATAAAACCGTATAAACCATCATACGTATAAATATTGACGTATAAACAGTTTTGAATGTTTGTGTGGATCAGCTGACAAACAGCTGAAGCAAATTCAGGCTGAAATTTAACTCCCTCTAACTGTATCTAGAGACATTCAAAGAAAACAATTCTAGAATACGAGTCCGACTTCTGCAAGGTCATTCAATAGAATTCACTGCATTTTAAGACTAAAATAAAAGTGACAATTCGGGGGAGAAAATTAAAATTTGCTCCCCCGATTTGCTGACAGAAAAACATCAACAAAATATTTTTCTTCCATCGTACGGTAAAAACGAATTTTGACAGGCCGAAAACAACCGACCGTCATCCACAGAAACATAACCGCAAGTTAAACAAATTTGTTCGTTAAAACTTCAAATTGAGGTTGTATTGGCTTCTATGTGGATGACGATTGACATTTTGAACGGCCTTGGAAGAAACCTATGCCATTTAACTTTGTTGTGACCTCGTTGCTAAAAACGAATTGAAAATCTAAATCAAAATCCTTTATTTTTCAGTTTTAAAAGCCATCAATGAAGACAGCCCTACAGTTCCAACACTACTTACTGACTATATCCTCAAAGTACTATGTCCGACATGAATTTAAAGTTCCAAGTTTTTTTTTCGATTGTAATTTTGTTTTATTTAAATTATTTAAAGTAAAAATAAAATGAAGATGAATATGTAGAAGAAGAGAACACACAACCTTTGCGTAGAATAATTTTAATTTTTTTCTTATTCCCGACTTAATCTAAAAATTACTGTCGAAAAATAAATATTTCTAAAAAAAATTGCAAAAAATATTATACTTAAGCTGAACAAGATTTGTCTATATTAAATGGCCTGCGAAACAAATAAAAAAATAAAAAAACAAAATGACAACAAGAAAGACACATAAACCGTTCTTGTTACAAGAAAATTAAAACTGAAAAAATAGGAAAATGATAGAAAATTTAGCCCTGCCAATTTCCAATCAACAATGATATTATCTATTGCAATAGAGTGTAATGTTGCATTTGTATAAATAAAACAGCTTTCACGTCCTGATTTTATTCCTTGAAAATTTTCCACATAAAATAATTTCTATGCATCCCAACGTAGATGATAGTTCTTAAAACCTATCTGAAACAGAAGCATTTGAAGTCACAAATAGCCCAGTGGACCAACGGCATAAGGTCACTATTTTAAACCTGTGACATATATTATATTGTATGTACCCGATAACGAAAAACATTTGTGCTGCGACTGGTGCCCTGATATGCCTTCAGTGTAGGCCGTCACTCATCGTAGACAATCCAAAGTGTCAAAATGAGGTGCAAAATGAAGGAAAATATTTTAAAAGCTTGACAAGTTCCAAATTCCAAAATTTGAGCTGTTTGGCACTACAAGCTTTGCAATAAAAATTTTATTGGTAATTTCAGACCAATTATAGTTATCTTGACTTTGGATTTTCTACGAAGTGGAACGTTTAAGATGTGTACCATCTAACCCTTAACCCTGACAGATTATTATGATTATCTACCATCCTAGAGATTAAAAGTAAAATTCATAGAACAAATGCTTCAAGTATCCAATGCTTTTTTGGGAATCTTAATTTCGAAAATGTTCCAAAAAAGGTTCGAAAGTTTCGGAAATAAAATTCCCAGAAAGTAACCCATGCTCGGTATCGGCCAATAATATGACATAGAGGTTTTAAAACATGGCATAATGAGGGACTCAAAATGCCATGGGGCACTGGTCTTAATTGTCTTTTTAAAGAAGAAGAACCGTTATAAGTGGAAAGTGAAATGTTCAAGAAAATGTTCACATTTTAAAAAGAAATCCAAATAAAATTCAAGAAATCTACTTTGTGTGATTGTGATATGTAAAATAAATTTGTTTTTCGTTTTTTTCTTTCTTTTAAGCTTCGTTTTAAGTTCATTAAGTTTAGTTTTATAGTACGAACGAACAAATCCGCCATTTAATGAATTTATTTTCGATAAAATAATTTTTAATGTTTAAGTGTATGTACAATTCAGTGGCCATCATACTCACTAAATGATAAAAAAAAAGTAATAAGTTATAGCATCCACTCATAAATCTAAGATTGCTTGCACACACAAACACACACACAGACAACCGTTTATTATTTATGAATGAATGTAATTAACAGCGTGAATTTCACCATCGACATAATATAACCAAACTTAATCTGATAATACCCACACACCCATTTAAAGCTTTTGGTTTTGTCATGATATTTACCAATTAGGATAACTTCCCTACTCAAAATATTTTTGAAATGGGTCGACACAAAAGTATCAAAAACTCGATAAGAGTCGACTGACCAGCGTCAGCACCAGCGTCAGCACCAGCGTCAAAATTAGAAAACTATTTCGCTCAATTTCGCTAAATTTTCATAGTGCAGACACAACGTATTCCAACAACAATCGACAATCTCAGTACGACATATTGCAAAAGGGTTCTGGTTAGGAACCTTACAGAGGCGCCGACTTTGAATTCGTTCATGGGGGGCTCATGGGGGGCAAAGAGCACAAAATGATAAAAAAATTGTGAAAAACCCTAGGAATTTAAAGAAGTTTTGCATTGTCATGGGGGGCAATCGCCCCCCTCGCCCCCCTATACTCGGCGCCACTGGAACCTTATGAATTAGAGAAAGTAAGCAAAGGAGCACTAAAAAGCGAACCAGAGCGGAAAATTGTTCAAAACAGAGGAAGCAATTGAAGTATGAGCAAAATATGTTCTACGTAACGTGCACCTAGATGGTCATTAATCACCGAACAAAGGCAACGGCAGTTTTACTTTTCGACACTGCGTCGAGAATACGTATTTTGTGGCAGTGCCACATTGTGCGAACTGAGATCTCGACATCAATGAAAAGTACACATTTGTACACTTGATATTGGTCTCACATAACACACGTTCATACTTATTCCCCTAACAAGTGCCACAACAGCGTGTTTTACCAATAAAATGTCAATATTCTAAACCGAGACGAAAGTAAATTTAGTAACATGTGGTGTGCGCAGATCCCCTGATCTTCTCTTATTAGTTCAAACAATTGTCATGACGATCCAGCTTTTAAACCAAACGAAAAAGTTGCATTTCTTTGCTATCAACACTATCCTATCCTCCCTCACTATAGCTTCACCTTCAATCCTTAGATGAACGAAAAACGATCGCAAACATTTTACGCATCAGTCCTCTACTTTAGAAAAAAATACACCTCCCATTCATCAGTGTGCAATTACTTTCTTTTTGTGTTAAAAAAAATGTTTTAAGCTTAAAATTGTAATGATGAACCAAAATATTTCCTTGAGAAACTGACACGGAAAAAAATTGTTTAAATTATAAAATAATTGAATTGTGTATAAATGGTACAATCTAGATGGTTCAACAATCAAAGAAAAGGATGTAAACAATTTATTCAAATTGATAAAAATTTAAAATAAAACACAAAAATGCGCTTCTAACTGGCCCGTTGTTTCATTGACATCATTTTTTTTTTGTCCCACTTTTCCTCAAAAGTTTCGCGGCCAGCTTCAGGTATTTTTTTTTGTAAACTAAAAACAGTGTATTTGATGTAAATAGATTCCATATAGATTAAATCGCTGTGCCCCTCTGGTGATGTTATTGTTTTAATTTACACTCAAAAATTCTTGGTCAAATGGAAATTCGTGCAATTTGATTAGAATTTTTTTTCCTGATTCTTTGCGGTATTTAAAAATTTGAAACGTTTGCATTTTGGATAAAATTTGTACGCTCACAGTTTTGTTTTCTTTCCAC